>NW_009954554.1:357405-373343 GCF_000747805.2 Chaetura pelagica
AATCCAAGAAAAAATTACTACACTTGGCCTTCTGCAGTGTCCTAGATGTATGCTTCCCTTTTGAGATAGCTCGACCTCAAGTTTGGGTCAGCAGAATAAAGTAATTGGTCCTTAAGCTTGTGTCCCAATAATGGAAGAATCATTGTGTGGGACTTAACTTACTCAGTTTTCACTTTATAACCAGAGGGATAAGAGATTTGAGTCTTTTAAGACATGTTTGTACATGGATACTACACATTTTAAAAGAAAATACTAAAGTTTTCTGTTAAAGTTGAGTAAAAAAATACATACAGAATAACATTGACTTAATAGCAAGAGTTAAATCAGATGCTGTTGCATCAGCTTACAGTTTTACTTTTCTCTGGGCATATAATCAAAGTGAAACATCCACACATAGAGTTTAGCAAGTTATATGAAGTAAAAATAATTTGAAATATTTTTTTTTTTTAGATGACAAGCATCTGCTCTACTGTATCTCAATATCCTTATTAAAATATTTAAAGAAAAACTATGTTGTACATGCAAAAAATTCTTATCTGCCCCATTCTTCCTCTGATTTAAAACATTTTGAAATGATACAGTTAAAAATTAGTGGAATGAGTTTCAGCAAGCAGTGCATACCAAAGTTAGATTTGTAGAAGGAGGACACTGACACTGTTTGCTATGCTTTGGAAATTATGAAGCCTAAAATTTTGGGCAATTTCTGAAAAACAAGTATCTTGTGAGAATAATATTTAATGGTAATCTGCAGAACCCCATTTTCCACAGCATCCCTCATTTCAGAAATTGACCAATTAACAGAGGAGTAGATTTGTTAAAGATCTACAAAAGCTAATAAAGATTGCTTAGTCAGATGGTATGTCCTTTCATGCTTCCATTGCTCTGAACCTTCAGCTCCCTATTTGGCCTTCCTATTCTGTTTTGCTACTGCTTTCCCCCATTTAATGCTCTCTAAGTACATCTCTCAAGGGTCCACCACTGTCTGTTCACATTCCTACCAGTTTTGCACTTTTTAATTATTATTTTTTTTCTGTTGGTTTATAGTATCCCTTAATACAGTTCCATTAGCTGCAACAGCTGCACAGATCTATACCTTTGTCCAGTTCCTGCCATCCTGGGTGGGATTCCATGAGTAGCAGAAAAGGATGCATCTTTAGTTGTGCAGAGGGGAGGCAATAAACAAAAGAGTGAGTGGCCTAATGATGACACAACTGCAATTACACTGATATGAAAAAAAAAGAAATGTAATTTATCACATTTGTAGACAAACTTCAGACACAATCTTTTGTGGCTTGTTGATGAGATTGCCTGTCTTATCAAGAGGCTGCTGAAATCCTAGGAATGAAGCAAAGGCCTAATGCACCAGTATTGTAAACTGTATTAGATTTAATAAATAAGGGTAGTGGGTAGAGTGCTTGTGATATCATTAAAAGGTGTGGAGGCTACTCAACTCCTGCAGGCAAGCACTGACAATATTCCAAAAGAGAACTTTATTGGAGTCATAGGCTAACTCCAGGAAGGCCTACAACATGTAAATTGCAAAAGAGTACCCTTAATACGATCAAGCTCTTCCAGGGAGTGGAAATGAGACAGAACAAGTTATAGCTAAGATTAAATATTTTTAAAGCCTTACAAGATTAGAATGCAAGTCTTTAAACTTACTGCTATCAGAGAGAAAAGCCTTTTCTTGCATTTGAAATATGAGCTAGCAGGTAAAGAGTTGTTAACCTCTACCATACCAAATATAGACAGAACCACAAAATTCAAAGTAATAATTTTTTAAAGCGTAACTTCCCTAAGGTCACAGCGTAGTCTAATTACAGCACAAATTATTGATGGTTTTATTGCTTTATACTAAATAGTATTAAAATTAACTGTGTTAGGAAAAGAGAAAGACAGTTCTTAATATTTAAATGTAAGGTATTAAGTTAGGATTTTATTGTAAGAATACATCTCTTTTCTTTTATCTGTATAAATGCTTCATAACAGAAATTTCTCCTTAATAGTCCTTTAATATGCCAATAAATCTAGAACTAACTTGCATTTTTCAGACATAGGCTATTAAAGTCTGGAACTGTTCCTGTTGCTTTTAAAATAATATTCTGATTTTCAGAACAAAGTAAGACAAACACATTCAAAAGAAGAAAAGAACAATCTGAGTCTGGAAAAAGCTTCTAAAAATGGTGGGGATTGGTCATGATGCTGTTACTCCACGTAGTCACGCAGTGTTGCCTGGACATCAGTAACTGTCTAGCTGTATGAGTATGTGGGAGTTTCCACCAGATTTTAAACTCCTGTGCATGTTGATCTAATTAAAAGAGCAAAGAACAATGACACAGCCACGAAAACCAGCACAGCCAAGAGCTGCAAATTCAGTCCCAAGGTGAATGTGGATCCATGGTCTCATCTTTCAAATACCCGATTTCCAGTGCACCTCTTGTCCATCTCTGTATTGGTACAGGTATATGATTTCAAGTCAGCATCTCCATTTGTATGCTTATAGCTTAATGCCAGCACTACCTACTTTATTTGGACTTAGGCCAGGTAACTACTGCACAACACTTGGGAGCTGTTACCAGACACCAGCCTGAGCAACCGATGACCGGAGCGCTCACCGACTCCGAGCCAAACGACGCTGAGACCAGACTGACACCGTGTTAACTCACTGCACCTTGACGTGAAAGCGCTTTCAGTCACAGATACGTGCTTAGCGCTAACGGCTGATACACCTCCCTGCCCGCGTCAGGTGGCAGGGCACAGCCCGCGGGAGGAGCCGGGCGGCTCCCAGCCCTGGGGCACTGTGGGTGGAGGGAGGTGGGCGGCCCGGGGCAGCGCCCCCAGCCGCGCAGACCGGGCCCGCCCCTTCCCCGCCGCCGGCAGAGCCCCGGAAAGCTCCGCCTGCCTCGCAGCTGCCAGTCACAGGAGCAGGGGGAATTCTGATTGGCTCGGGTTCCCGCGGCGCCTGGCGATTGGCTGCTGCTGCGCGCGTGCTGCCCGCCCCGCTCTCCGCAGGTCTCTGCAGGCGGGCGGGTGTCGCCATTAGCAACGGGTGGCAGGGGAGGGGCCTGAGGGACGGGCGGTGTCAGCGCTGCTCACCTGGTCCTGGGCTGCCAGGCCGGGTAGCGCGCGTTCTCAGTCCTTTAGACAGAAACAAGTAAGGAGATTCTTCCAGTGAGAGCAAACAGCTGTTCGGGGTTGTTGTGAGGTACTGCAGTGCAGGGTCAGCATGTCACCACCCGGCCAGCGTGCTTTTAATTGCAGAGACAATGGGATAAGCTTAATGTCATAAGAACCTAATATTTATGAAGAAGGTTATGATTGAGGTACACCGGGTCTCAGTCGGGGTTTAGCATCTTTTTTCTCATGTTTTGCTTTATGTTGCTAGGTCGGGTCATGCCCCCCCCTCCCCCACCCCCTCCGCTGGCTTTTCCCATTCACATAATTTGTTCTTCATAGGCTCCCAGTTGCTACATTAAACCAGTTTCCAGTGTCCAACACAGAAGCTCTGTTAGCCGTTTTATGTCGGTCAATAGATCTGATGATTGTTTTGTGTATTTTAGTTTAGAGAATGACATTCCTTTACAGCTTGCGTGTCTTATTTTGAAACTCTCTTGTTCTAGACAATAGTAAGTTTGGATTAGGTTGAACAAAACATCTTCAAGAATACATATCAATAATGGACTAGATTTAATAACATTTATTGCAGTCATCTTTTCTTCCTTGAACTTTGTCTGTTAAGTGTCTAGCTGGTTGTTTTCATGCTAACCATACTTGGATCAGGGCACAAGTGCTTCGGTTTGGCAATTTCAAAACCTCACCTCTGATTGAGGCAACACATTGATTTGTATTGTGATTTATTATACTTGAATGCCCTATCAAGTAGGGATGAGTGAAAATTCAAAGGAGGAGACTTGTCATCAAATAATTTTGGGAATGTCTGACTGCTAAGGATATTTGGGTTGAAATATATTCAGAATGCCCTGTTTCTTTAACTTGACCCTGTTTTTTAGCCTGGGGTTGGCAGAAATGGCACTCTGTGGTATTTGAAGTGTACTGATGTGATAATGGTTGTAAGCTCAAGGTCTAAATTTGAATCAGCTTTTATGTTAAGGTACCAGATAGTTTTGTTTTATGGAAAACAGTAGTTGTTCTACTGCTTTTTCTTACTTAAAAAGCTACCAGCAGCAAAACCAGTTTTGAAATAAAGAAGCAAAATGTTACTTCTGTCAGCATGTTGACTGTTACTTTGGAATATCACAGTTAACTCCCAAAGCTGTCCTGTTACCTAAGATTTAGGAGGAAGCTGAAAGCTGTGGACAAGCTTTTGTAGGTGGGTCAAGTTAACGTCAGTACTTTTGTTTAACAGGAATCTGTTTATGACCTTTTACTTTTCATTGGAACTATTGAGCTAAACGTCAAACCAGATGCACCACTGGTGGCTAGTCTGCCACTAGCTGGACTAGTTATTTAATTTATTTTGCACAGACCATTTAAGGCTGTTGATTTTCATTAGTTTTCTAGTTTACTGTTCAGTATCTACCATGTTGAAGGTGATTTCTTTGCTACATTTCATAGTAAGCTCTCTAGGAGAGGGAGGAAAAAAGGAATAAACACAAGTCAAGGAACAAAGAAAAAACCCACCCCTATCACCAATTATCAATTATGTAAGAAATCTCAAACCGACTGAGGCTTACTGTCATAAAATTACTGCTGGTCTGGTTAGATTAGGCCCATACTTGGAATTATGTTTCTAAAAACAGTAAAAAAAAAATATTGAAATCTTTGTTTATTTTTTTCTCCAGAATTACTTCAGCTTTCCTAAGAAGACTCTTTCCCAATTTGTGGTATTAATTTTTTAACACTTCAACTGTCACCATTGTTTATTTTAATGATTGTTCTTAAAGACTTATTATTGTCTTATAATGCTTATATTTCTTATATTACCTCATAGCATAACATTTTAAAATAACTAGTAACATATAATATCACAGAGGCATGGCTTTGTTATTGAGCATTTTTCCTTTTTCTGCAAACCTAACTCGTTTTATATTGGCAGTTCTCAAATAGAAAACCTGTGTCAATATGAGTAAAAGCCATGTTGGATGTTTGTATACCTCAGCATTTTGTGGAGGAATGTCCACAAAGAAAACTAACCCCAAGATTTCCACTGAACTAGGTGAACTGTCATATCTAAGTGGTGATGGAAATCATTGGTTAACTTCTAAAGGCACAAGGTAGCATTTGTTTGCAATGGGAATGTGAAATCTAAAATAATTGGAAGACAATCTGTTGCTGGAATTACTCACTTCAAAATTATCAATATCAGAAGCAGTGATGATTATGAATTCATTAGCAAAGCTACCATTTTATGAAATCATAGTGTATAAAGACATGCATGGCAAATAACTAATATTCCCATTTAAGATCATTTTCCTTGTGGTCACAAATTACAGTACACTTAGAGTTGTAAATGTGCAGTGTGTCTAGCCATGTTTTAAGCTGGAGTCCTCATTGAATGAAATGTAAACTTCTCTTTACTACTGGTGTGCTATTGAAATATGATACCAATAATTTTTGCACATATTTATTAAATGCATTCAATATAGACAGATACAGAAATGCTACAGTGTAAGGCAAAACTCGTTACAGCTCATCAAACTTTGTACTAGCTATTTTCAGTATGCTCCTTCTTGCTAATTTAACAAATGTATTATTTAAAAGGTTGGAGAGATAAGCAAATTCAAAGTGTTCTTTTTTTCTCCTCTAGGGCTTGCTTAAAATTTAAATACAATAAATTCTGTTTTATTCCTGATATCAGGTAATATACAATTTATAATAACTTAGTGTTATTAGAGTATTAGAACACAAGTAGGTTTAGAATTATAAATAAATACGCTGGTCAGCATTTCTAGCCTCTGAAACTATTTAAGGATGGATATATGAATAAAAATAGAGAGTAGATAGGCTTTTGAAAATCCATAATGCTATCTCAACTTCTGTATCATAGAATCATAGAATCATAGGGGTTGGAAGGGACCTCGAAAGATCATCTAGTCCAACCCCCCTGCCAGAGCAGGGTCACCTAGAGTACATCACATAGGAATGCATCCAGGTGGGTTTTGAATGTCTCCAGTGAAGGAGACTCCACAACCTCCCTGGGCAGCCTGTTCCAGTGCTCTGTCACTCTTACAGTAAAAAAATGTTTTCGGATATTCACCTTGAACCTCCTATGCTCCAATTTGCACCCATTACCCCTTGTCCTATCACTGGTCATCACTGAGAAAAGCCTAACTCCATCTCCCTGACACTCACCCCTTACATATTTGTAAACATTGATGAGGTCACCCCTCAGTCTCCTTTTCTCCAAGCTAAAGAGACCCAGCTCCCTCAGCCTTTCCTCATAAGGGAGATGTTCCACTCCCCTAATCATCTTCGTAGCTCTGCGCTGGACTCTTTCAAGCAGTTCCCTGTCCTTCTTGAACTGAGGGGCCCAGAACTGGACACAATACTCCAGATGTGGCCTCACCAATGCAGAATAGAGGGGGAGGAGAACCTCTCTTGACCTACTAACCACACCCTTTCTAATACACCCCAGGATGCCATTGGCCTTCTTGGCCACAAGGGCACATTGCTGGCTCATGGTCATCCTCCTGTCTACCAGGACCCCCAGGTCTCTTTCACCTACACTACTCTCCAGCAGTTCAGCCCCCAACCTGTACTGGGACATGGTGTTGTTCTTCCCCAAATGTAAAACTCTGCACTTCCCCTTGTTGAATTTCATCATGTTTCTCCCCGCCCAACTCACCAACCTATCTAAGTCTCTCTGAATGGCAGCACAGCCTTCTGGTGTGTCAGCCACTCCTCCCAGCTTAGTGTCATCAGCAAACTTGCTGAGGGTACATTCTATACCCTCATCCAGGTCGTTGATGAAGATGTTGAACAACACCGGTCCCAGCACCGACCCTTGTGGGACTCCACTAGTAACACACCTCCAACCAGATTCTACCCCATTGACTACAACTCTCTGACTCCTTCCTTTCAACCAGTTCCTAATCCACCTCACTTCCTGGTCACCAAACCCATACCTGATCAACTTATCCACAAGGATGCTGTGGGAGACGGTGTCAAATGCTTTACTGAAATCAAGATAAACCACATCTACCGCTCTACCATCATCTATCCACCTAGTAATTTCCTCATAGAAGGCTATGAGGTTAGTCAAACATGATTTACCCTTGATAAAACCATGCTGACTGCTCTTGATGACCCCCATGTCCTTGATGTGCCTGGAGATAGTCACAAGAACAAGTTGTTCCATCACCTTTCCAGGGATGGAGGTGAGGCTGACCGGTCTATAGTTACCCGGGTCCTCCTTCTTGCCCTTCTTGTAGACTGGAGTGACATTTGCTATCCTCCAGTCCTCAGGCACCTCACCTGTTGCCCATGATTTACTGAAGATGATGGAGAGTGGCCTAGCAATGACCTCCGCCAGCTCCCTCAGCACCCTTGGGTGCATTCCATCTGGACCCATTGATTTATGGATGTCCAGATTACTCAACTGATCCCTAACCCAATCCTCATCTACCATGTCAAACTCTTCCTCTATCTTGACTTCTTCTGGGGCTATATGAATCTGGGGCTCATAGGGAGACCCTGCAGGAGTGAAGACAGAGGCAAAGAAGGCATTCAGCACCTCTGCCTTCTTTATATCCTCTGTCACCAGGGCTCCCACCTCATTCCTCAATGGGCCAATATTGCCTCTATTGCTAGTTTTGCTAGCTATGTACTTGAAAAAGCCCTTTCTATTATCCTTAACCTGACTTGCAAGGTTAAGTTCCAAGGAGGCCTTAGCTTTCCTAATTGCCTCCCTACATCCTCTGACAACAGTCCTATATTCCTCCCAAGTGACCAGCGCCTCCTTCCATGATCTGTAGATTTTCCTTTTCCACTTAAGTTTGCCCAGTAGTTCCTTCTTTAACCATGCAGGTCTCCTAGCACCCTTACTAGATTTCCTAACCATTGGGACACTCTGATCCTGTGCTTGCAAGAAGTGGTCCTTGAATGTTGACCAGCTATCTTGAGCTCCTTTATTTTCTAGCACCCTGTCCCATGGGATTTCCCTTAACAGTTGATTGAGGAGGCCAAAGTTTGCCCTGTGGAAGTCCAGGGTTCTGGTCCTACTGGGTATTCTGTTCCTTCCACACAGGATCCTGAACTCCACCATCTCGTGATTACTGCAGCCAAGGCTGCCATTGACCACCACTGCTTCAACAAGGCCCTCCTTGCTGGTTAGTACAAGATCCAGCAGCGCTCCTCTTCTAGTTGGCTTGTCCACCATTTGCATTAGCAAGTTATCATCAATGCACTGGAGGAACCTCCTAGACTGTGAAAGGCTGGCTGTGTGAGTCTTCCAGCAGGTATCGGGGTAGTTAAAATCTCCCATGAGGACTAGGGACTATCTGTAGATAGCTAGTACTTAAGTATTTATCCTAGTATTTCACATGTTGCAGTTCTCAGTGCAAGAATCACAGGCTTTTTAACTTGCATAGCAAAAGTGAAATAAAAAAACCTCTTTTTTTCAAATAAAGTAACACATAAGACTATGACAGCTAGTGAGTCTAATAATACGATTCCGTAACTGACTTTGGTGATATTTAAATAGTGGTTTTATCAGAACTATTCAGTTGTTGTAGCACTAATTAGAAATGAGATTTTTTAATGGTGATTTTTCTACATTTCAAAATTCATGTTTTGTACTTTTTTTTTTCACTTTAGTCTTCCATGTTCCTTATTATAATTGTTCATCCAATTCATAGCAATATTAACAATCATACTGCAAGCCTTATAGTGCTTACCCTCAAAAACTGTTCCTTTGCTGTGAGTTAAGCAATCTGACTCTTTCTGTTACAGACTTATTAATTAATATTAGAGCAAGATGCATATTGTGTTTTGGACTAGACAAAATAGGGCCAATTGCAAATTTCTTCATACCTCAAAGTAATTTTTCTTTCACTAGTGGAGCAACACTATTCATACATTCACTATTCCAAAATAATGTGAAAAACATTCACATTACTATTATTAGATAATTAATTACCAGAAGACTGAAGTGTAGTTTCTTCACTCTGTGTAGATCTTTTAGCTTGGTTTTCTTTAATAAAGTAAGGGTTAAACCAACTGAAGATTAACAGGTATCCTGGTTTTGTTGTTTGGTTTTTGTGGGGTTTTTTAATTATTATTTTTAAGTAAGCTTGCATAGTTAGGTTATAAATGCAAACAGACTTGCATGTCAGAATAAAAAATAGGAATAATCTAGTTTTTCTAAAGAATATGTGTTGTTGTGTAAATGATTACATCAATTATTGGAAAAGGCCCTTAAATTCACAAAAAAAAGGCTGCATAAATAATGTTAGGATATCAATATGGTTTAGAACAATTGCAAATATGATTACACAGATGCTTACATTTTTATGTTCACATTTATTTCATGACGTTAAATGTACTGCTGTTAGCACTAACAAAATTAAGTTGCATGAAGGTTTTCTGCAGTAAAATGCCCTGCTTTTGACAGAACAGAATTTTGTGATGAAAATTTTTCTGCAGAGGTAGAAATATGATAATTTTTTAGGAGGAAAATAAATGTCAAAGGCAAATCTGGGTTTTCTTGCTGTGGTACAACTGCCATTATGTGCCAATGATAACTAGTTTTATGATGTGCTCATTCTGTTTGGCCTTAATGGAAAAAGAGTTGCACCCCAAGAGGCATGGACTGGCAGAAGAACCTGGAATGTGTGGATTAGAGGGAGATTTCCACATTTCCATTTGTGTGTTTCTGTTTCCGGGCAAGTTACTTTTTATCCTTTCTGTTTACCAAAAAAAATAAAAACTGTAACACCCCCCAAAGATGCCACAACTCCATAGTATATTTAAAAATGAAATGGCTTCCATTCAAATTTTGCACTAGACATTGCAAAAGTACCTTGAGTATATATCTGTATGGTAAAAATTCTGCTCAACCTGCACATGCAAAGTACAGGCTTGAAGATTTACTATGTTCATAATTCAGATCCTTGTTGTGTGTGATGAACCTTTTTCATTGTAGTATCTATTTGCCAGATGTTCAACTGCCATTTTCCAGTGAAGTAACATTGACTAGGGCTTAGGAAAAGGATTAATTCTTCATTTACAGTGTTAGAGAAGAGAAAATATACAAATGCTCTTAAATAACACTTGCTTACGAAACACACAGATAATTGCATGAAGATATAATAGGGTACATATTCTGTGTATGTATGCAGAAACAATTTTTTGATCCTCTCTATAGCTGGTAAAACCCACTCTTATTTAAATGCTCTGCTGTATATTGTACAACCGAAAAAATAAGTACAATAAATAAGGTGTTATTTATACATTTATTATGTTCTTCGGAGGACAAGTGAAAGACAATATGGAGGAACTTGATGCCATGTATTTTGATCTATCTACAATGGATAATAATACATAATTACAGTAAATAAAGAGGAAGAAATACAGTAGTAGATATCAAATCTTATTTGATATCTCCAGTGTCTTCCTTGGTTTACTGCATGCTTACCACTGCACAGCTTCCTGTCATTTTACGTTATTCAGCGTGTATGATGCTCTTGACTGACAGTCCTATCTCTCTCAGCCTTTCCTCATATGAGAGGTGTGCCGGTCTCTTAATAATAGTAGTACCTCTATCTCTCTCTCATGCTGGGGAGACCAGAACTGACACAGCACTCTCCAGTACTGAGAGAGAAGGATCACCTCCCTTGACCTACTGGAAAAGCTCCTTCTAATGCAGCCCAGGATACTATTTGCCTTATTTGCTGCAAGAGCTCATTGCTGGCTTGTGTTCAACTTGGTGTCCACCAGGACCTGCAGGTCCTTCTCTGCGAAGTCTTGTATCTATCAATATATTTTTATCTACCTATATTTACATGTAATTTATTTTAACATGACACCCTCAGTTACTGTAAATCCACACAGCGATGAAATAATATACAAGGTTTTATACTGCACCTACACATGATATCGATATATGTGAGTAATGTTTTGAGCCCGGTGTGAAAATCCTCCTGTAATGAGAAATCTGCAAAGCACAGAATTTCACTGGCTGATGAATGGATGTTTTTAGTGAAACAAAACGTTTGGCAGCCTTCTTTAACTTTTAATTTTTGTAATCCATTTCTGGAAGAGTTTTTTGAAAGTAACTGATTTTCTTACATTCCTGGTTCATGTGAAAACCTAACCTGACCCTAGAAAGGTTTTTAAGTGTAATAGTTTCTCATGGATATGGATCAGTAGTCTCCACTTTTGCCTTTTGTCTTTGCAGTATCTTTCTTTTTTTTTTTTCATTCTAACGCTTGTTTTCATGGCACTGTTAAATATGCAGGGAATTGAGACCATATCAGAAACATTTTCAAATTAATGAAAATATTTAATAAATAATTTGGATGTGGCTATGACATAATAGAAAACATGTGGGCTAGGAGTGTAATTTCTCTCAAATTTCTCTCTTTCTTTGGCACAACTCCCAGAAAACTATTTTCTCTTTCCAAGGTTCTCAATCAGCATTTTATTTTAAAAATACAAATTATTTTAACAAAATATGTTTGTCTCCTTGATTAACCTTTGATTTACTGTCACTTCAGATATTTCCCACTTCTTGGACTCATGTTACCCATTTCCTTCTCTCTTCACATGCTACCCATTTCCTTCTCTCTTCCCAGAGAATATTTCACAGTCCTTGAGACTGAGTTCAGGAGTACAGAAACAGTAAACAGTTAATTAATCTTATTTTATTTTATTTTATTTTATTTTTTTAACTGATGGAGTCCACAGGTTGAAAGTTGAATTTAGTTGCATGGAATAGTCTTGCCTATGTAAAATGGAGAGGGCAAAATATTGCTTTATCTTTTTTTACTGGAATATATTGTTAACTCATTAGTATATACTGAGCTCATCTTGAGTGTCCAGCCGGCTTTCTGGCAATTATTTTTCTATTGTCTTATTTTGCTCTGTAACCAAGTGACTGAAATGTCATAATTTTCAAAATGCTTTATCTTAATTCAGAAAGGTTCCTTTCAATTTTATTTTCTGGCTTTTAAAATATATCTCAGGATTCAGGAAATACATGTTACAGAAATCATCGATGTGTCCCAGGCAAGCGTAGCAAGTAAGTTAGTAAGCATAAGCACAAGAGAAATATAATGCAGTTAGGAAAAATACTAATCAAGTTGGTTGGCACAGAAGTTGATATGACCCACTGTAGTTGAATACACATGTAAATAATTTAATTTAAAGTACTAGAATTGGTGGAGCTGTTCCACACTATATGACACCTCAGGATAATCATACTGAGCTTGAATTTAAATCATTAACTTCCGTTGTTTTTATTTTGTTAACTTTGTTCCAGTAAATTGGTCTAAGCTTTTAATTTGTCAGGAGATGATAAAAGTATCATCATAGAAGGGTCTGGGACAGTTGCCCAGTATGCATTTCCTTTGGAGTTCTGATGTTTAACTTAGTATATTTTTAAACTGTATTAGAAAATAAAATAATTTCTTCTTAAATCTTCATAGTCCATATCTCTGTGAAACACAATTGTCTGTGTTTCCAATGTACAGATTCAGTAGCGAAACAGTTAAAATGCAGCAACATTATTTGCAGACTGTAAACAGCCACAATGCTGATAAGTTACACATTTGATCATCATGCTATGGCAGGATATTTATGCACGCAGTTTTTTTAAAAACTCCTAAACTTTTTTTTTTCCTGTCTTTTAATGTCGTCCAACTTATGTGGATTTTTAATAAGCTTTAAAATCTACTCTGAAGGCTGTTGCAGTGTTTAGTAGGAAAAGAAAAAATTCACATTGAACATGCTTATAATTAAAGTGTTTTCTAACTTCAGGTTTAAACAAGCCTTGTGAGAAGTAGACATGTAACAAAATAAGTAATTATAAGTACTGCTGATTGGAAGTGTTTATACTGCTGCCCCTCCCTAATTCATTAGATGTTTACGTTTCTCTTTTGTTTTCTATTTGTTGTTTGGGGTTTTTTTTGTTTCTTTTGTTTGTTTTTGTTGTGTTGTTGTTTTGTTTATTTTGTTTCTGAGGAACATAGGCAGAAAAAGATGCTTTATGCTTTTCAGTTCTGTGATCCTATGACAAACACCTTATGGAATGCAGATACTGGATAATTTTGAAGCTGGAGATAATACTGGATAATCTTTTTCATCATATGAGTAGGTCAAACAATTGATACATATACAATATGAAATGATGAAGCACCTTTTAGAAGACAAAAAATGCAGAACAATCAGTATTAATACCTATTGTATTAAAAAGATAAAAAGTAACATGTTTTATGTAACTTAATACATTACAGAGATACCAGTGTGTTTGCTTGCCTGGATGGGAAGGAACGTTTTGTGAATATGAATCAAATGAATGTAATTCAGAGCCCTGTAAAAACAATGGCACCTGCACGGATCTTTTCAACAGCTATCGGTGAGTGTTACATCTTCTCACTCTATTATTATGTTCCAGGAATGACACTTGCTTATACAGTTTGATTTGTCAGCTTGGGGAATGAAGTGTTACTACATAAGGGCAAGCAAACATCCTGCATCATGGCTACAGTACTTCACTGTACATTCTTTTGAAGTCAGCAGACATGATTGTAGATGGAAAAGTAAAAAAAAAAAAAAAAAAAAAGCAAAAAAAAGAAGCATAATTTCAAACCAATTAGCAAGTAATCATCTATGTTCTGTAAACACAGGAGATGATTTAAAACTAGTGGGACTGGACATGATTGTACAGTCTTAGATTATGCGATTATATCATTGCTGCCACCTTGTGGCTTAAAATCACAACAAACTAATTTAAAATTTGTAGTCACACTGGGAGAAAGCATGAAGATTCTACTGTAGCCATATTATTTTTTTAACTCAAGACCGATCTTTATTTCATGCATGCATTTATGATTTTAATATTATTTTGTTTCAGAACTCAGAGGGTGAATACTCAATAAACAATCTAGCAAGCAGCTTCTTTTTATTTTCAGCCAGGGTTTACGTATATTATAATTTCAATACTAGAACCATCCTTCTGTATCTGAATGTAAAGTCATAATAGATAGAGCTGCATAAAGAACACACTGTAACTGGCTGACAGACTGTACCCAGAGGGTGACAGTAAATTCTTCATCCTCAAACTGGCAACTAGTCACAGGTGAGGTCCCCCAGGGGACCAAATTGGGCCAAATGCTGTTTAACATCTTCCTAAGTGACCTGGATGTTGGCATCAAGAGCACCCTGATGAAGTTTGCTGACGACACCAAGATGAGTGGAGAGGCTGAGACTCCAGAAGGGAGAGGCACCCTCCAAGATGACCTAGACAGGCTGGAGGAGTGGACTAGCAGGAACCTTATGAAGTTCAGCAAGGAGAAGAGTAGGGTCTTGCACCTGGGAACACATAACCCAGGAGTGCAGTTCAGACTAGGATCTGCCTGGCTGCAGAGCAGCCCTGTGGAAAGGGACCTGGGGGTCTTGGTGGATAACAGACTCAGCATGAGTGAACAGTACCCTGCAGAGCCAAAGAAAGCCAACAGGATGCTGGGCTGCATCAACAAGGGCATAACCAGCAGGGGTAAAGAAGCCATCATCCTGCTCTACTCGGTGCTTGTGAGACCAAACCTGGAGTATTGCATTCAGTTTTGGTCCCCACTCTACAAAAAGGATGCAGACAGGCTGGAGAGGGTCCAGTGAAGGGCCACAAGGATGATCAGAGGATGGAGGACCTGCCATATGAGTAGAGGCTGAGAAAACCATGTTAGTTCAGCCTTGAGAAGAGAAGCTTTAGGGGAGACCTTATTACAGTGTTCAGTACTTAAGGGGTGGCTACCAAGAGGATGGAGACTCCCTTTTTACAAGGAGTGACATGGAGAAGACAAGGGTTAATGGGCACAAGTTGCTCCTGGGGAGTTTCCAATTGGACACAAGAGGTAAATTTTTCACCATGAGGGCAATCAAACATTGGAATAGTCTCCCAAGGGAAGTGGTAGGTTCCCCCACATTGGACATTTTTAAGTGTGCTGAAACATCTAATGTAGTATTACCTAAAAAGGTTGAACCAGATGATCCTTGAGGTCTCTTCCCACCTGGCATTCTATGATTCAATGATTCCAAGATTTTAGTTCCAGGACCTAGCTTTTTCTTTTCAGAGGTGACTCTGGCTCTGAAACATGTTTTTCCCACTGACTTTTGCAAAGTCAGAAGTTGATATATGCCAGTGTCAGTCTTTAATATGAGGATTCAGTTCCTTAAGCACATGTGAATAACTTCTGATAATGTGCAAAAATATGATATGTAATTAAATTATCTTCATTTAAACACTTTTGTTGTTTACCCTGTCATGGTTTTCATATTTCCCTTTGTTCTCCATTTTAAAATGCTGAGTTGTTTTTGTAGTGGAGGGTCTTTTGACCCTGTGCTAGTCTTCCTTAGCAATACTTCTTCAATATATAGCCATGCCATGATCATCTTTCTTTATCTTCACTTAGATAACTATTTGTGCCAGCTGACAATTTGGATAACTATACT
This sequence comes from Chaetura pelagica, assembly GCF_000747805.2. Taxonomy (NCBI): domain Eukaryota; kingdom Metazoa; phylum Chordata; class Aves; order Apodiformes; family Apodidae; genus Chaetura; species Chaetura pelagica. The sequence goes on from NW_009954554.1 coordinate 373,033, forward strand.
GTCAACCGGAGTTAGATCTGTTCGGTCTCCTTCCTGTTACTTCTAAGTCCATTTCCAAAGAAAATATCTGATCCTGTACCTTCCTTCTTTGCCTCTTAACACTTGAAGCCATGTCTTTTCAGAATAAAAAAATGGTTTTTCATTAGTATAACTCTCATCTGCCTGTGCTAGGTTCTTAAAACAGGACTCATCTTGTCATTAGAATGTTTTCAGTGTTAGGCATACCATGAACTTTAGTTGTAGTACTGTTACATAAAAGCAGCATACTGTTTTGCTCCTTTGTTGTTTTTTTTTTCTTCCGTTTCCCCCCC
>NW_009954554.1:373391-411630 GCF_000747805.2 Chaetura pelagica
TTTAAAAAAAAGATACTCTTTTTTTTTTCCTTTTTTTTTTTTTTTTTTTTCCCTTTCCCCCCCCCCCCCCCCCCCGAGAGGATTTATTTGGAAAAACAAAGTTAAAATCAATCTCTGCATTTTCTCGAAACTATGCAAGAATTGTTCTGTGATAAATTGTATAAACAAGTGATCCCTAAAATAGGGATGGGTGAATTATCTGAAAGATCTATAATTAAAAACATGCATATTTATGCAGTATTTTTTAAGATATGCTTATTTCTAAATGAAGGGATTTTAAACAATCGTGGAATGAAAAAGTAAATAGTGATACGATTATAATTTGAATGCTGAGTTGAGTCTGTCTTGTCTGTCTTCTGTTTTTACTGGCAATCCTTTTAACTACTGCTATATTCTTTCTTACTTTTTTTCCACCAGAAGCGGTAAACAGCTTTTCCCACAGATGGGGGATCAGCTTGGCATTTAATTGTCCCAGATGCCAAACTCTGGAACGTTGTTTTTTTTCAAGCAGCATCTGGCTTCTTAGCTGGCATTTCTTTAGGGTTCTTTGGCCAGCTCTTCCTCTCTTGCTGCAGACACGTTTCCCAATATATTAATCTGTTGTGCTTCTGACTTTTCTTTAGTTCTGACTTGTAATTTTTTTGTTCATCCTAGTACCAAGCTAGGTATGTGCCCCTTACTTAAAACCATCTTCAGAAGCTTTATATGGACAGTTAGGAGATTAACTAATGAATTAGCTAAAGAAATTTGTGACAGCGCAAATAGGTGTTTCCTCCCAAGCCAGCAAGTGTTTAATAGTTCCATCTCTGGTAATACTGCTAACAACTGGAAATGTGTAGCGTGCTGCTTGTTATACTGTGCGAAATCAGCTTTTGGGTTTTCATTGCTTTAGGCAAACAACAAAATATCACTGTGCCATCTCAGTAGCATCTACTGAAAAATCACTGGTGTTTTACACCCCTTATGGCATATTTTGGCCATTATTCAATTTTTTTCTGAAAGGACAGTGGCATTTTTACTCAAAATCCCAATGAAGCCTGAAATTTAAAACAACAATGAGTATCTGAGACCTAGAGTAAGTAGTAACCAGGTAATTAATTTTTCCTTCCTGAACAGTAGAACTCCTCTTTCTGGTATATCTAATCCTTAGGTGACACATTTTAAATAGATGTTTTACAATACATTTTTTTTTGCAGACACCCAAAGAGGCATGGAATGTTCATTTGATGAACTTGCAGTTTAAATTGAGGGAGTACAAGATAGTTTCTAAAACAACGAAGTACCTGAGGCCTAGCTTTGAAGAATACCTGAAATGTGATATAAAAATTATCCAAATTCATCATAGCTGTATGGCAGGTAAACACTTTCAGTGTAAATAATCTACAAATATATGAGCACAGCTAACAGAGACAGCTAACAGCTGAAGCAATTTGCACAGTAGTTTCTGGGCTCTGGCTGGCAATAGGCTAGATTTTCTGGGAACTACATCTGGGCTCATCAGGGAATTGCTGAGAACTCTTTGAGGAGCCTCAGGGTGCCTCATGCTCCCAGGAGTGAATAGCTACAAGAGGCTGTGACTGCTAGTAAGCTGTGGCAGTTTCCCACAAGCTTTGTTTTGAACTTTGCTTGATCGATGGGGACTTTGAGCTTTTTGTTTCCAGCTGACTCCTCATTAGGGACAGTCAAGCAGCCTTTCAGCAAATGCTAAAAAGAGTATATGTAACTACTAAGCCTAGAGCAGAGCCAGCAAAGGCAGTAGAAACTGCATTGAGAACACTGTATACTTAAGTAGTGAGGTGCTACAGGGCACTATCCCTAACCATCCACGGGAGTAGCTGCCTCAGCACATTAGAAACCTCAAATCAGACTGCATTCCTCTGGAGGGGTGTAGTTCTGCACACCTGGGGCTGCAGAGATGTCTGAAGCCTCTTGCTGAGGATGGGACCAGAGGATACAGTGTCCTTGCCTGCAGGGGGTACTTCTGAACTGAAGGAGGAACTGTAAACACAGATCAAGTAAATGAGTTGCAAGAGACAGCAGACTGCAGCTTCAGCAATAACATGAAGAACAACATAACATTCTCCAAAACCCTACAGATAGAAGAACCTGAACTCCTAAGCACAATGTAGGAGGACCAGGTAGAGTCTGTGCTTAGGAGGTTTGGAAATGGAGATTCTAATGATGATGAAGACTGGAAGCTTGTGACATTGACATCAGGGTTGGTGCTCCTGTCCTATATGCAGTTCTGCAGCTACAGAGTAGCTTCAGTGACCTGGTAGCAGAGGAGGGACTGGAAGCTCTGTCCAGCAAAGTATCTGAACCAGCCGAACCTGTGACATGAGGTAGCATTGGGATGAAAGGGTGAATACTTGTACTGGGAGATGCCCTGCGGCTGGATCCTGATAGGATGTAATCCAAGTCGTCAGAGAGCTGGCTGACATCATTGTGAGGCCACTCTTGATTATCTTTAAAAGATCTTGGTGACTGGGAGAGGTTCCTGAGACTTGAAAGAAAGACAGAAAAGAGAAATACATCAGAGAATGGAAAAAGCAGAAAAAGGAAGGCCAGAAATTAAACAATGTCACTGTAGTCTTCAAGAAATGCAAGAAGGAGGATCTGGGAAACTGTGGACCAGTCAGCCTCACTCTGACCCGTGGGAAAATGATGCAGCAAATTATCTTTGAAACCATTTCTACACATGTGATGGAAAAGAAGGAGATTGGGAGCATGGATTTACAAAGGGGAAAGCAAGTCTGACAACAGAATTCAATTAGATGACTGGCTTGACAGATAATGGGAGAACTGTGGATGTTCATCTTGATTTTAGCAAGATTCTTGACACTATCCACCACAACATCCTCATAGACAGAACTGGCTAAGCTGTCAGGCACAAAGACCAATTGGTGGCCAGTCATGGAACTGTAACCATGATGTCAATAAGGAAGGACTACAGCGTCCTGAGCTGCATTAGGAAGAACATCAGCAGCAGGTTGAGGATTTGGTTCCTCCCCTCTACTCAGTACTTGCAAGATACTTCCTGAGTGCCCATGTCCTCTTCTGGGCTCCCCAGTAGGAAAGAGAAATGGATAAACTGGAGAGAGTCCAGCAAAAAGCCACTAAGATGATCTAGGGACTGGAACACCTCCATATGAGGAAACACAGAAAGAGGTAGAACTGTTTAGGCCACAGAAGAGCTTAGCAGGATCAATACTGAGGGGAGGGGGACAGGGAGAGAAGACAGATCCAGACACTTCTCAGTGATGCCCAGTCTAAGGACAACAGGTAACAGGCACAAACTGAAATATGAGAAAATCCATTTAAATGTAATATATATTTTTTTATTATTATTATTATTATTTACTGTTAAAACACTAGAACAAATTGACCAGAAAGGTCGTCGTGTGTCCATCCTTGGACATAGTCAAAATGCAACTTGGAGTTAGTTGGTCCTGAGAAGCCTGCTGTACATGACCCTGCTGTGAGCAGGGGGTTTGGGCTAGACCATCTCCAGAGGTTGTTCCAACCTCAGTGATTTTGTGCATTTCTATTTCTTTATGTAATCAGCCATGTTTTATGTCTGTTAATATGCATAGATCCCTCAAAGTTTGGGCTTAAGCAAGGGGATTTTGTCATTAAAATTCAGCAAAAGTATACATAAATATATACACCAGTTACTCTGCACCTCAAACCTCTCTACTCATGCTTAGTATGTGAAATACATGTTACGTTAACAGTTTTTTAGCTCTGGTGTGCAATTTGGTATTCTGATATTTTTAAATAGCAAGTTGTGGTGCTTAGGGACATGGTTTGGTGGTGGACTTGGCAGTACTAGATTAATGGTTGGACTTCATGATCTTGAAGGTCTTTTCCAACCAAAACAATTATGTAATTTGGAGTTTGATATATGCCCATAAACTGTTATTCATAGATGTGATTTTTATAGTTAGGAATAATAAAAAAATACTGAACAACATACATAAAAGTAGTAGTAATTAAAACATTTCTGGTCATAAGATTTGCATGGAAACATTTAAAAGACCAACCTGAAAGAAAGGGCTAAAGGAGAAATAAAGATTGTACTGTGCTTCTGTTGAGTTTCATTTCTCCTCTGGCCCCTGAAGTGAGAATGCAGAAAAAAACACATGGATGTGTGGCTTGGCCCTTTCACTTTTTCTCCTGCAGATGATGAGATGGGGTGGTATGGAGACGACAGTGTCTGTAATAGGTATAGTTTGGCATAATTTGTAACAGATTCAGTGAAGAAACTCTGAGTTATCCCTGCACTGACAGCATGTGGAAAAAGACTTGATTACCTTGTATCATTTGAGGAATAAGCCTTAGGGTAAATTCTTAGAGCACGCTGCAGTACCTCTTGTCTTTCCTCAAACTTCTTGACTTCAAGGTCACTGCTAGAATGAAAATGCACAGAGAAGTCAACACACGCAACTTGAAGGGACAGTAAGACCGAGGGTCAAGGCAGAAGTTTGTCAGTCATCTGCAAGGCCCAGTTCTAAAATTGCAAGGACACACTGAGTATCCTGAAGTGTGTATGAACAGGTGAATTCAGTACTCTGGTCCATGTAAAAGACATAGAAATTATTTACATCTAAGGATGAAGAAAGATTAAAAATAGTAGTAGTCAAATAGTTTTGCAGGGGTGGAAGTATTTACTCTGTGTGAGTTTGCCAAAACTGGGTTAGAAAACCGCATGGAGTTCCTTTTTAAAATAGCAACTCTTCTACAGATTAATGCAGAATTTGCTCAAAGGCATTGAGGTGAAGGAAGCAGACATCTGGAGAAACAGTTTGGACCATCTCAGAATATTTCTGTTGTTCAGGTTCAATTATAAGGTAGTCGTGAGCTACAGTATATGAGCTACAGTGCTGGATGAAAGAGTGGATAAAGCTTAAGGAGAAGTTCAAGAGAGAGAGAAAGTTGAGTGCTCATAATGAGATTTGGTCTAATAAATAAAAATGATAGAACAAAAAGATGCCAAATTACATTCAATGCAAATGACAACAGGTAGTTTTGTTTCTTTGATTTTTTAATATTTTTTTTTAAATGTTATTTATTCTGCCTTACCTATATGTGTTTCCTTAAAGTAAATATGTAAGTTTTAATACTTGGCATTTTTCTGCATGACAGAGCTTTGATGGAAGTCATTCCCCTGTGATGTTTTATAGCAGTGACATTAAAATTGAAATTCATTGGCCTGTCCAGCTGAAGTTCTGGACAATAACAAAAATGCTGTCACTGCTAAGTATTCTTTGGTGTAGATGATTTGTAATAGACTAAATTTTGCTCTTTTTTTCCCTTTCATTTAACAGTTCCTTAAAAGCAGATTAATGTTATTTTTATTTTTTTTTTATCTGGGAAGTCTTACTACAGTAGGAAGTTTAAACAAACAAACAGAAAATGGTGCTGACACATTAAAATGGCTCATTAGAAAGGAATGGGAAAACCATCTGTCATTGTTATCTACAGATTACATGTTTCATGCATCAGTAATGTCTAAGACATGAACAAAGGGCCAAAACTGAGAAAGGATTATGGGCATTGCAACTGACATTATGTCCTTTTGAACCATGGAGAATGGGTAGTAAACAATTTCACATAACAGGATAAGATGTAGATCACTCTTTTCTTTACTATAAAACCTGTATTTTTTTCCTTTGATTTAAAAGGTCATTAGTAAAATCTGCATGTTACACTCGTTAAAACATTGAATAGTTTTAATAGAACCTGTGCCTTTTACTTACTTTCTTAAAGCAATTCTAAAGTGGTTGAGACAGTTTTTTATTTTTTTTTAAATTAATTGTTTCAGGTTTAACGCCAAGGTGTTACCTGTATTCGTTTTGTACTGAAATAACTTCCCAACCAAAACAAAAGCAAGGTTTCATCTTCAACCATGAGGCAGTTTCTTTTGAAATAGAAAAACATTTTTGTGAATACCAATCACATTTCCTTCTTCCAAACATAATATAAAACCATTTTGCAGACAGCATTTTCTCTGGTTTGGGTGAAAAGAGGGAGAAAATTAAGTATGTGTATATATTTAGTTGTAATGTAGGTGTGAACGTTTTAGTTGTGCCAAGCAGTTCTGTAGTGAAATACTGTGAAATCCAGACAGCATTGATTTCTATCAGTTGGTCTTCAGATACCTTAGATGAGTAGATCATCATTAGGTCACTGAAGTGATGAAGATAACATATGTGAAGAAGAATTCTGGAAGTCTATTGACAAAGTAGATTAAAATCTAGCATATGTGAAACTGGCAGTATATTTTATGTAAAAAGAGAGTTCTGGTTTGGTTTGGTTTGGTTTGTTTTCCCATTCAAGACATGGTAAAAGAAATTCTATTTTTTTAAAAAAAGTTTGTTCTAGCAGCTACAAAAGTAGTTATACAGAAGACTATAATTGTATGTTTAGAGAATATGTTTGAAAAAGTATGAATTTTTCATCTAGAGCTGTTACGTATTTGAAAATATTGCCTCTGTATGATTGTACAATATTAAATACATGTACACATGTACAAATTATACAAAATGGTTCTAGCATAAATAAACTGTACACAATACATTAGAAAATGGGCATTGTCTTCCCCACCATTAATTTCTATGTGTAATCAAATTTTAGTTAATGGTCTTCTGGGGTTTGTCTAGGGTATAAATTGTTTTGTTCTGTTAGGTCAATAGAAGTATTATAGGAAAGTTTATTTAGACTGCAATTATAGACAGTATACTATTAGAGCTCCTCTATAAAGTAGTGCTTGCTCTTCAGCAATAGCAAGCAGGCTAATGCAGAATCTGTTATTATCATATTTGCTTCCACAAAATGCCAGTTTGGATGTGTGAAAAAAATATCTATCACAGTTATAATAGGAAGCCTTTATCTTTAAAGGTCACAAGTAGAGAAAGGGAGCACAAATAGAAAAGCCACGCCTCTCTGTGAGCATCCTTAAGTATTGTTATGTACGTCTCTTAGGCTCGTTTGTTCCCTATCTGGAAGGGGCAGTCATGAAATTTTCATAGGTTTGGTCTATTGAAATAACTCAGTGAGACAGCCATAGTAGAAGGTTGTATTGTTTATATTACAGTATGTATCAAGGGTAGATAAAGATATAACTGACTCTTGGAGACCAAATGAAAATTATATTTATTGTTTGCTTTCATAGCTTTATATCAGAACAATGATCTTTTTAAGGACATAGCTATTTTTTAAATGCTGGTTGCTAGGACATAAGTTGAATTTTGTTTTGCAACAGAATCTTTATTAGGGAAATATCTACCTCATCTTGTGACTGCAGTATTGAAGCAGAAGTAGTGTCTGAGTTGAACATAAAAATGCTTACTTTTTCTTTTTTCCTATTATTTATATGCTTGGAAGTTGTGGCACTCTTTTATAGAATACTTCATGGATATACTTAAATAATACTTCTTAGGCAAAGTTAAGCAAGGCCCATGTTAGGTGATCTGTGGTAAATTTAGTTGTTTCAAGATGAAATCTGCTGCCACAGTTGTTTGTTTGAAGTTACAATCCTCATAAATAATTAGGTCAATGGGAAGAAATTATAATTTGGATATTAATTGAAATCATTAATGAAGATCAGTTTGTGCAATTTTTTTTTTCTTTTCTTTCTGTTATTCTAATAATAAATGTGAGAACAGAAGCATCCTTGCTTTCAAAATACTTTCTAGAATACCAGTATTGATGGTTTCCAAATTATTTATTTCATGCAGACTCCTTTGAAAATCTGCATTTTTAATGTTGAAATTAGCATTTTGAGGGTTCACATAATAAATTATTTACCATATAAACTTTGATGTAAAAGTTACAACTGCTGAGTGTTTTAACATGCTTGGACAGTGTTTTAAAAATATATAAATATTGGTACTGTAATGGTTAAGTGATGTCCTGATGACCTGATGTAATCTGCTATACTAAATGCCATAGCTAACCTTTGTTATTAGTTGTTTACATCAGCTAATTGGTTCCAGGTATTCAGTGTGGTCTATATTTGGAATGAAAAAATAAAAATAAAAAAAGGGGCAGGGGGAGAAGATTCTTTAATGTGGAACATTTGTTCAATTAATTCAGTTTGTTCATTTGTTCAAAGACATTTTTATTTATGCCATTGTTTCCATTCCTAGATTTGATAGTGCTTTGATGTCAAACTGAAGCAAAGACATAGGTTCTTCTGTGGTAGTGTAGAACCAAGGTAAAGACCGTGTGACAATCCTGAAGCTTAAAAACTAAGCATAGAACACTAAAAAAAATACCCTGATAAAGACATTGTACTTAAATGACAGAAGTGTTTGTAGAGTTCAGAAATAGTCAGAAATGAGGGAGAGAAATGTTTCTTTGCCTCATCCATTCAAATTAATCAAATCGTTATGCAGAGATCATTTGCACAGACTTCTGAATTGGTGTGCATTACATTATATTCTTTTTTTGGATGAAATTTTCTAAACCTCTCAGTAATATATCTTCAGGATTAGATTCATATTACTCCCTCTTCATAAAATTTCAGAGTTGCAGCATGCCATCTGCTACTTGATGTTGCTGTGCTGATTATTGCTAATAAAGATTAGCAATTGTGATTACCATTACTTGGTCTTCTTTTGTGTTGTAGTAGAACAAGCAGACCAGGGAAGATCTGCTTTACTCTTCTAGAACAAAAGTATCTTCCCCTCTTAGCACTCCATCTGAAGAGTTCATTTTTCTTTTCTGTAATCAGTGTCATCTCTTTATTCTAGGTGAAGAGCTTTGAGGTCAATTGGCAGAGCTACTGTTGCATTGCTAAACTTTCCAAATTTAACAAATGTCTCTCTTACAGGGGCTGTTACCTGCTTGTAGGTGATAGCTTTTATGTTTCAGTGCAGCATTCTTCCTTCCAGATTTCTCAGGTCAAAGAGGACTTGTCTCAAAATCAATGTACTAAAACACATGAAGAGTTACCTGTAACTCTCAGAAAATATCAGACCAAACTGAAAAAAAGCATTGAGCTTATATCAGCTAGGCCATTTACACTGAAATATAGTAGACAGGAAAAGATTTCCAAGGGGAAATAGTGCTGAAGGTACCAGTTTCTATAGGTGCAGCAATAAACCCCATATTGCCAGATTTGTCACCAAAGTTGGGCATTAAATTAAGATGGAGGAGCACAAGCAAAGAGGCAACTAGGAAGATGGGACTCTTTTGGTAAGGAATCCTTCAAAGATGAATAATGTTCCAGATAGCTCATGTATTCAACATCTGGCCTCTAACATACTAACTTAATATAATTTCATCTTCTTGGATGCAGCATTAAAACTGGTTCCCTCTGATTCTTGAGAAAATGAAAAAAAAAAAAAAAAAAAATTCCAAAATAAATCAGTACCATACTGGAGATAGGTTCTTTCCTTACTCTTCGCTGTAGCATTGATTTACTGATGTAAACTGATTTGTTTGTTTATACTGATTTGTTTCCACAAATGAAGGTTTTTCTGTCTGTTAGACTCAGTGAGAAGTGCTATCTGTTAAAAAGGATGCAAACTGTATATTTGTTGCCAGATTACCCACTGAAAAAGCAGAGGTCCTCAACACCTTCTTCACCTCTACCTTTTACCAGTGCTTTTGGGTTTCAGGCCATAGGAACAGAAGTCCAGGTTGATGCAGACACCAACCTCCCATCAGTGAAGGAACAGTTGGTGTGTCAACTATTACAGGGGCTTCACCCCTACAAACGTATGGGTCCGGATGCCATCCACCCTAGGGTGCAGAGAGAGCTGGCTGATGTAATTGCAAAGATGCTCTCCCTAATCTTTCAGAAGTCGTGGAAACTGAGAAATATCCCTGACGACTGGAGGAAGGCTAATGTCATCCCTATCTATAAGAAGGCTTCAGAGAAGGACCTAGGTAATTACAGACCTTCACTGGAAAGGCCATGGAGCAAATCCTCCTGGGCACTGTCAGAAGTCAATTATAGCATGTGATTGGGAAAAGCCAGCATGGGTTTACAAGGGGCAAATTGTGCTTGACAAACCTAGTCACCTTCTACTTGACAAAGTAACCCCTTAGTTGATGCAGAGGGGGTGGTGGACATAATCTACCTAGACTTCTCCAAGGCTTTTCATATGGTCTGCTGCACCTCCTCCTGGAAAAACTTACTTTTTATGACCTTGACAAGTGGTCTGTGCCATGGGTGGGGAACTGGCTGACAGACTGTACCCAGAGGGTGATACTCCTCAAACTGGCAACTAGTCAAAGGTGAGGTCCCCCAGGGGACCAAATTGGGCCAAATGCTGTTTAACATCTTCCTAAGTGACCTGGATGTTGGCATCAAGAGCACCCTGATGAAGTTTGCTGACGACACCAAGATGAGTGGAGAGGCTGAGACTCCAGAAGGGAGAGGCACCCTCCAAGATGACCTAGACAGGCTGGAGGAGTGGACTAGCAGGAACCTTATGAAGTTCAGCAAGGAGAAGAGTAGGGTCTTGCACCTGGGAACACATAACCCAGGAGTGCAGTTCAGACTAGGATCTGCCTGGCTGCAGAGCAGCCCTGTGGAAAGGGACCTGGGGGTCTTGGTGGATAACAGACTCAGCATGAGTGAACAGTACCCTGCAGAGCCAAAGAAAGCCAACAGGATGCTGGGCTGCATCAACAAGGGCATAACCAGCAGGGGTAAAGAAGCCATCATCCTGCTCTACTCGGTGCTTGTGAGACCAAACCTGGAGTATTGCATTCAGTTTTGGTCCCCACTCTACAAAAAGGATGCAGACAGGCTGGAGAGGGTCCAGTGAAGGGCCACAAGGATGATCAGAGGATGGAGGACCTGCCATATGAGTAGAGGCTGAGAAAACCATGTTAGTTCAGCCTTGAGAAGAGAAGCTTTAGGGGAGACCTTATTACAGTGTTCAGTACTTAAGGGGTGGCTACCAAGAGGATGGAGACTCCCTTTTTACAAGGAGTGACATGGAGAAGACAAGGGTTAATGGGCACAAGTTGCTCCTGGGGAGTTTCCGATTGGACACAAGAGGTAAATTTTTCACCATGAGGGCAATCAAACATTGGAATAGTCTCCCAAGGGAAGTGGTAGGTTCCCCCACATTGGACATTTTTAAGTGTGCTGAAACATCTAATGTAGTATTACCTAAAAAGGTTGAACCAGATGATCCTTGAGGTCTCTTCCCACCTGGCATTCTGTGATTCTATGAAATACCCTTTGTAAGACATAAAATTATGTTTCCTAAAATAGAAATGTGTGCATTGCAGCTGAACTACAACTTAAAATAGAAGCTGAAATACGGCTTCCTGTGTTACTGAGCTGAATCTTACCTTGTGAATGACTGAACTCATTGCTTCAAGTAGAGGATTAAGGCAGAATTATCTAGACAATGAACAAGCAAATACAACTTTGTCTATTTGTTCCTATAATTTTTTTTTTTTTCTTTGTGTCACGTGCCTGAATACACTGAATATTAGGAATATAGTTATTACTGCCAAAAGGAAGACTGTGAGCAGACAATTATGGGAGCCAAATTATACTGAATAGTGGAAATAGATCCTAAAAAAACAAGGATGGGCAAGGACAAAAAGGCTGAAGACATTAATCTAGAAGGACATGAAAACTGACTAGGCCCTCTGATATTTTTCTGTATATATCAAACATGCAAAAGGCATACTTACCTACTGTTATAAGAATATAATCTTTTTATCTCTCTTTCCAAAAATGTACCTCCCAAATCCTTTTTCTCTAGTTTGGGATCAATATCCGCTTCTATTTCCAGCTTTAAGAATAAGCCAAAGGCTTTCAGCATATTTGTGTTGGCAGATTTTATTTATTTGTCTTGTGCTTCATGCTTTCTATGAGAAAGGGTTAATCCTTCTGATTTATAATGAGAAATCTAAAAATGGAAAAAGATCTATCAGTCTGTCTTCAGAATGAGAAAATACAAATAGCTTTTTTTAACATGTGCATCAGGAATTTATTCTAAAAGTACAGGTCTAGCTTTTGAAAACAATAAAAACTAAGGAGAAATCAAACAGTTCTTGTGGAGCCTTCTGTTTATGGTATACTTGTGTAGAATGAAAATTATGAGTTAAGTATCTGATGCACTTCTTTATATCTGCTTTTTTAATGGCAATTACAATTTTGATTTTTTCAGTGCTCAGCAATTCATAAAGCTAGAGGGAATAAGTATTTCATATTATGGTTATAATTATTAAAATCACATAAGCTCTTCCAGATTCACATACCAAGAAATTCTTATAGCCATTTCTTCCCTAGATCATAACATTTTCAGTTCATGCACAATATTATTAGTCATTGTACTAATGCATGTATTTTGTATTACATGATGCAAACTTCTGAAACACTTAGAATGATTATTCATGCAATGAAGGGTTCATTCATGCATGTCTGTTATTACCTGGTAGAATTCCCCAAGTATTTTATCTGTGCTTTCTTAGCTACCACTTCAGATTCAACCTGAAGACTGCAGGTGATGCATATATTTCCCATAAGCCAATCTCTAAGTGTCTTTTAAATTAAGAAATTTTAGGCTATGTATGACAAAGATAACAATTTTGTTTTCCTTAATTTCAGCTTCCCATTATTATTCTAACAGATAATAAATGCAGATGGGATTTATTTTATAATTTAATTGTGAAATTGATACTCACCTATCAGTCTACTTTGTGAAGGACAAATTGCTCATTTCTCACTTACTGTTTAATCCTTTGGAGTGAGGTGAAAGGAGAGGAAGTGATATTCTTCCTGTGTGGCCACTTTCTTGCTTTACACATTTACTCAGTTTGGAAAGATATTTATCAATTGGTCATGGCAGACATGAGTGTATTGAAGGATCAAAACTACTGGATAGTGGATGAGCTTTTTGACTATTTATTCTTTTGTTTAATCTTTTTATGCCCTGAAATACTTCACTGAAGTCAGATCAAGCTATTGTTTATTCCACTGCTAATGAAAATTCCCATTGTCAGACTGATAGCTCAAGGAGCTGAACTTCCTTATTGACTGTCACCGTTTGACTCAGGTCCGACAACAATGCTCTCAATCTCCTCCCCCTCCACCCAGGTAGGGAAGGAGAGAGAGAAAAAGAGAGAGACTTGACTGGATTGAAAACTAAACTACACAGCTTTAATTAAAACACTAATGAATCATACAAGAAAATATATACAATTATATACAGATATACTCAGGTATGGGCAAAAAGCCTCTCGCCTCCCCCCACCCCAACAACTCCCACAGCACTTCCCTGAACTGGGAAGAGTCCCGAGAAATCCCGAAGCTGCTGCTGGAACAGAGCAGAGAGTTATGGGGGTCACGAGAGATCAAACCTGAGGATCAACGGTGATGGATGAACAGAGTCCTCCCTGGACGCCGGCCATGGACGGAGGAGAAGGGAAGAAGAAGGAAGGAAGTTGTCTTCTGTGATCTCTGACCTTCCTCTGAGCTTACGTAGATATATGGAATGGAATATCTTTGGCCAATTTTGCTGTCTAACTGAGCCTCCTACGAGGGGGGTCACAGATCTCCCCATAATGTCTGAGCCGGCAGAGTGCAGGTGCGGCCTTGAAGCCTCAGTAGTTAGAAAAACATTCCACTGTCTTATCAGCCTAGCAGAACACACTGTTGCTAGTTACAAGAAAGCTTGCTGAAGGAAAAAAAAATCAGTAAAAAGAAAAATTGGCTTCATCCTGGCTCAAACCAGGACATTGACTAAGCACAGGAGTGGTAGTTTAGTACCACTTCCTTGCACTGAATTGAGAGGATAAGAGGATAGTTCAATCTCTGTGCTCAAATGGATAACTCAACTTACAAAAAGTGGTCAGGACTCTTGTAGAAATTGTGATAATGCAGGCTAATACTGAAATAATGAAGGCTATCTTAGTGTTTCTCAAATCCAAAGCTGAAAGTCTTATATCTGTCCTACTGACATGCCATTGTTGTCAGGGACAGCTCCTAAACACATCTGGAATGTATCTAAACCAAAATTAAATATGTGTATTGTTCTTTATATTTAACTCAAAGAGTTATAACAATAACTTAAGAGTTGCTCAGGACATATGGAAGCAACAAGACATGCCACTTCTGAAAAAATGCTGAGATACTGCAGTACTGTCACAGTGACCAGCACTCCTTAAAACAGTCAGCTAGAACTTGGGGACTAGCTGTACACTTGCACTGAACTGTATGATTCAGTTCAGGAGCCTGAAGTAGAAAGCACTGGTGTGGAAAAGAGCCTCCTGTTATTCACATTAACCAGACATTTTCTGGCATACCTCATAAAAGGGCAATGAGTGAACAAACATTTTTATTTCAGGAGTTAGTTGTTCCTGCCTTCTTAACCATAGCAATAAAAGAAATAGGAATTTTAGTCTTTGCCATTATTATCCTTTATGACTGTGCCTCAATCATCTAAAAAATTTACCCCATTGCTACTATTAATAGAGTTTACTACATATGTTCCATGTGAAAAGTATGCAAAAAAAGAGCAGAATAAAAAGTAATAGTGATTTTTCAATGCAGAACAGAATACACAATTAATTTAATCCTCAATCTTGGTTGTTTCACTGTCAGGACTCCTTCCATCTGCTGGGCTGCCAGCTACAGCCAGGCTGTGGCCCCCAACCCTGCCAACAAAAAGGGCTATATTTGTCAGGTAGTGACTGCAGGTGGGAGGGATGTTACCCCCCTTCTAAAAGGGCTATTCCCAGAGCTGAAGCTGGAGCAAGAGAAGCAGCAGTCACTGGGCCCCAGCAGAGGGGTTAAACCAATGGTACCCAGCTGGTATACCAGGCCTGGTGAGGCTGAACCCTAGAATCACAGAATCATAAGCTAGTTTGAATTGGAAGGGACCTTTAAAGATTATCTAGTTCAACTGCCCTGCCATGGGACATCTATCACTAGATCAGATTGCTCATCATGCAGTTCAACCTGACCTTGAACACTTCCAATGATGGGGCATCTCTAATTTCTCTGGGTAGCCCCTGCCAGTGTCTCACCACCCTTATTTAAAAAAAATTAAAAATTGTGTTGAGTCAACCCTCTTTCAGTTTAAAACCATTGTCCCTTGTCCTGTCACTACACACCCTGGTAAAAAGTCTTTCTCTGGCTTTCTTACAAGTTCCCATTAAGTACCAAAATGCCAAATTAAGTCTCTCTCAAGTCTTCTGTTCTCCAGGCTGAACAACCTCAACCTTCTCAGCCTTTCTCCATAGGCATTTTCATGACCATCCTCTGGACTGGCTCTAACAGGTCCATGTCTTTCTTCTACTGGGAACTGTAGAGCTGAGAATAGTACTCCAGGTGGGATCTCATGAGATCATAGCAGAGGGGCAGGATCACTTCCCTTGACCTTGCTTCTTTTGACGCAGCCCAGGATACACTTGACTTTCTGGGCTGCAAGTGCACATTGCCAGCTCATGTACAGGTTTTCATCAACTAGTATCCTCAAGTCCTTCACTGTGCCAAATGTGCTTTAGCTTTCCTAATCCCATCCCTATACATTAGGGCAGCATGTTATACTCTTCTCCAGATACATGTCCCTTGTTCTGTTGCCTGTGCATTTGCTTCTTATACTTCAGTTTGTCAGGGAGATCTTTACAAAGCCATTCTCATTTCCTGCCTTCTTTGCCTGATTTCTTACATGTGGCAATCAAGAGCTGTTGTGCTTAAATAAAAATGTCCTTAAAGAGCTGACAGCTTTGTTCAGCTCCTTTGTCCCTGATGGCAATTTCTTAAATGGACCCATCTGCTAATTCCTTAAACAAATGAATTTCGCTCTTCTAAAATTCAGGGTCCTGACTCTTCTAGTTTGCTGATCCATATCCCTCAACATTGTGAATTCCATCAGGGCGGGCTGCCACCAGTCTTGTCCTCTGTAATTAGTTAATTTGTGTCACATTTGATTGGCTACAAGTAGAGAGCACTAGGAAGAAGATGGAGAAGTAATGATAAGGAGATGATTAGATTAATTCTGCAGGGAGGAGGAGAGACATGGGTTGAAATTTCGGGAAGACATCTAGGAGTGACGTGAGAGTGGAGAGCTATTAGCACCAGGAGAATATCAGGGATAAACTCGTAACAAGACTGTTGCAGGTGAAAGCTGGTGGAGTATGTAAGATGCGTCAGATAGCTGTCTGAGGAACAAACAGTGCTTTAAGCTTTCAGAGAATAAAAGAAGAAAGATGTCTGTGGGAGAAAAGAAGAGAGAGAAGAATGAGTATTAGAAGCCTCTGTGGTGACTGGAAGCATGTATTTCTGGAGCTTTGCGATGTGTGTTGGTGCACACAAAGATGTGAGTGTTTTGAAAGTGAGTTCTTATTTTACTACTTCAGATGGTCCAATAGCTTCTAGCTTATAAGGAATAAACTTGTCACTGAGCACTGTGGCTTTTTCAGGCTGTTTGTTGATTTGATTGAATGCATTAGGCAACATAAACTCATACTGTAAAATGGATCAGTTGTGCGTCTTGTATAGCAAACACAGACCTAAACTTCATTGAACATCTTGTGATTTCTTACCAAGATCCTATCAAATAACGAGGCAGGTGAATGATGGGCGTAGTTTATCTGAGGGTTCAGTTTAAGATTCCTGTTGCTTTTGCTGAACCACTAAGAAAAAAACAGTTCTGCTATATTGACTATCCCAATTTTTTTTCCATAGAAACACTTGTATCTGTGACAAAGACAAGTGCTTTGACTGATATTTTGTGAAAATTTGATACAAAATGCAGAGGACTGAAAAGAGCTATTTCTTCTGTTTTTCTGCTGTAAGATGTCTGAAAGAAAAAAATGGGTCCTTTTGATGTCTGTTCTGGTCCAGTATAATCATCTGCATTACTGCTTTTGTCAGGATGTGCATTTTTCCAGAGCTGCTATCTGAACTAGATTTGAATTAGTCCACTAGTTGGCTTTACTGATTGATCGAAAGTCACTTCAGAAGATTCAAAGTAGATTGCAGTTAGCATGCTGAAAAAATAGCTTTGGCTCAGGACATCTTTTGCCAGTATGTGTAAATTACTGAGAGAAGGGACTGAAGAAGATGGAGGAAGACTCTCTTCAGTGGTATCCAGTGGCAGAACAAGAGGTAGTGAGTACAAGCTGAAATACATTAAATTCCACTTTAAGATTAAGAAAACACTTTCTGTTTTTAAATGTGGTCAGGTGGTACAATACCTTGCCCAGAGAGGTTGTGGAGTCTCAATCTTGGTAGATACACAAAACCAGACTGAACACAGACCTGAAAAAACTTTGACTGACCCTGTTATGATCAGGGAATACTAGATGAGCCTCAGAGACTTCTTTGAACATCAAGCATTCAGGGATTCTTAGGACTTTTCCTGGTACTGGATTCCTTAAAACCTATAAGGTAGAACATTAAGCAGATGATACTAACATATTTCACTGCAATGTGAGAAATAAAAATGGGTTTTTCAAGCAAGTGAGAATCAAATACTTTATTACTTAACGTGTCATATAAAGATAGAGGAGCTTATAGCATGAATATTAATTTTTCTGAATACTATTCATGACTATAGCTTGAGATTTTTATCTTTGACTTTCATATTTAAGTAGGTAGTGAAAAATAAAATGGATATAATATATATGCTATATTTTCCTTGCCCTATACTTTTGTTTGTGTCTGTCTGGAAAGCTCTTATATTTATGGAGAGATGTGTGGAAAGTCAACAGGCTTACAGAAGCTGATCTATGTTTTTTGAAGGAGTACTACACGTCATAATCAAAGCATTGTGGAGGGTTTATATTATTCAAATCAGTAATTTAAAGAAAAAATAATTATAATTTGATTTTGTAATGTCAGTGGAAGTATTTTGATTTGGTTATTTGGAAGAAAATATATGGATTCTGGAGGAAGGAAAATGACTTAAATTAAGAATGTTCATGTCAACCTAAATAATTTTTTCTCTCATTGCAGGTACTAGTGTATGCTTCCTTGCTAATGTATTACTTTCTCTTTTTGAAGGCATTATAAATTATTTTGCTCTTTAATAGAAGCTTCTATTATTTAAAATTAAAATACCATTTCAACAGCCTGTCGGAGTATTTTCAGCAAAAAATAGTATTTTTTGGCTTTTCTTCCCCAAAGTTTTTCTCACAACTGCTTGTGAAGTATTAAACAGAAAGAGTGGGATACAACCATTCTTGACTTTTCTGATGGGTTATATAATTTCATTGGTGTTCATGAAAGTTACAAAAACAAGGATGCAATTAGACTATGTAAGGGTAAGATGCCGTTTACTTAACTATGTAATACAAGTCAAATGTTTTCATAGTTAATATGGAAATATGTGATAGGCCTTATTTAGGGATTTAATTTTTAGAATTTTGTAATTTTTAAATAAATTTAAAAGTTCTTGTAAGAAGTGCTTTGTTAAAATATTACAGTTAAAGCAATATAGTGATTTTGGTTGTTCTTAAGAGAAAATATAAAAAAGGTTTTCCAGTTTGTTTCTGGAGCTTATGTATTCTGCATTTTTTCTTTAATTTTATTAATTTAGTGATGATACAACTGTTTCAGATACACAAAGTAACTTATATGTACAAATAATTTTTTTAGATTTATGTTTATTTAGCTTTATCTGAGTTTTCTACTAAATATAAGTTTTATACTTACACATTTTCTAAAAAAAATGTGAATACAGCAGGGAAATTTATAGGCAATAGCAATTTTTAATATTTAAAGATACTTCAATAGATTTGATTAATCTGATAGTGTGTATATATATATATATATGTATAACACTTGCATTTTTAGATTGTTTTCCTCAAACTTGGTGTTATTTACACACCAGGTATTGGCAAATAGGTGCAAAATAGTTTATATTATTTCTAAATTATTTAGGAGCAAACACAAAGTTGGATATAGAACATCTGCCATATTTACATCTCTCTCAGAAGGTATGTGAAACTTTAATTATATTTAATTATATTTTACTAGCACTATTTGGAGTTTATAAGTTGTTAAAAGAACAGAAAGAAGTTGAGCAATGACTATCGTATCTTTATGTGATCTGGTAAGAGTATTCTTTTTTTTTTTTTTTAACTTGAGGGCCATGGAAATAATCTTGATTTTTCTACTGCAGTAAAAAAAATGGTCATTTTGAAAAAGGCAATTTCTGTGGAGTTTTGCCTTTTGATCACATAATTTACAGGAATATCAGATATAGTAGCTTAATTGATAAGCCATAGGTAAAAAACTCTGCTCTGTATTCTATGCTTTTAATTCTCCTCATACCTGTTTACCTTGTTTAAATAACAGTTTTCTTTAGGACAACAGTGTTGTCTTGACTCTTAAAACTGGACCTCGAAACAGCCACTTCTACGTATTTTTCACATTTAATGAGGGCACTAGCAACTTCTTATTAATACAGGGAAGAGTACCATAAAACTTGTCCTTTGCATCTCAGTAGGTAGCTGGCATGAAGCCAGGGTAGGACTGGCTACTCGTGTAATGTAGATAATTACTGTGTTTCAGTGATCTGCGCCTGACATAATCTTCCCTGTGGCCATAAAGAATAGTTTTGATAACTCAAAGGCAGTTATGAAACTCATTAGGAAAAAGAAGGGAATGGAATATGATTTTTTGAAGTTTGCGACTTTGAACCGCAGTTACACTGTTAGCACTTGGACCAGTTAAGAATTGAACCCCGTTTTTCCAACATGAAGTGAAAGGCTCTTGTTTTAGTGAGCTTTCCAAGCTACAAATGAGCATAGACCAGGTACTACATACCACTTTGTATTAGTTCATTGGTAGCAATTTATTCTTGATAAATCAAGAAAAAAATTAGTAGCTGCAAAACAATTAACATCCAAAATGCTTGTTCTGATCTGCTGGGCCAGAGTGTTCTCCTATTGTGTCAGTGATTTTGAGATACTCAATTTGTTAGAGGCTCATACTTTTATAGATTCACTACTTCAGAGAAAATTAAAGTGCAAAGTAGTGGGCACACTATTATTCAGTAGATACTACCTCCAGATACCAAATTGATGCTACCATGTATAGTAAAAGCAGTACACTTGTTGTGTGTAAACACAGAGTAACAAAACATAACTATTTGTAACCATATTTTCAAAAATGTGCTTTGGGTGCTGTAACTGATAAATTGAGTCCTGAAAAGTGATTTTTGTCATAGTTACTTTGAGAATGCCTAAATGGCTTTTGATAGAACTATTTTTCTTCCCATGAAAAACGTACAGTAACCTGTTTTTTTAAATCCTTATTGCTAAAGTATTCAGAACTTTCACATTATAAAGTTCCTTAGTAATACCCCTTAAAAAGTCCAAATAAAATACTGTGTTTGTTTTAAAGGGGCCACGTTTGTGCTGTGTGGCAAGCAATACCCTGCCTTTTTGTGTAGAACTACCTAATTCATTCTCCATTGAACAACCTGTATTTTATTTAAGAAAAATTATTTTTATCAAATTAGAACTATCAAGCTATATTTAAATAGTTTAATAGCAGAAATCAGTATAAATCAAAACAGTTAAAAGCTGATGTAGTTAATGTTTGTATTGTCTGCTGTACTGCAAAACAGATGCAAATAGAGGTGAAAGTAACAAGAGTGTGTACCTTTTAAAGCTCATAGAGCCTTATTTTATTGCAGCAAATGAGGAAATTTTCTCTGCAAACTTTGGAATCATCACCAAATTGTTATCTTTGCATTTTTAGAACACTGTCATTATATTACTGCTGTAAATAAAAACATATTTATCTAATTCATGAAGATAGATTCTTTACAATCAGATGCAATGTAGATTTTTGTCTAAGTTTTTGCTTCTGTGCTGTGTACAAAGAGTTCATAAGAGCATACAAAAAAGAGAAAAAACATAGTGTAATGAGGATTCTTCTACCATTTATTGTGCCTTTGACCTCCTACGTTCTTTCTTAAAAGTGTACTGAATGCTGCCTGGTGTATTTCAGCTCAAACACTGAAGTGTACTTGCTTAGTAATTTCACACATATGAAAATATGTCTTTCTAATCCTAAAGCTTAAGGAAACTTACCTTTCCCATTTGATGATTTGTGGTGTTTTTTCATCTTAAAGAAGGTCCACAGGAGTTTCTGTCAACATTAACTAAACAAGGTAGTTCACAGAAGTGGATAAATCCTGTGATTAGAATAAGGAACTTTGCTTTAGCTGAAATACATTGTGAGAGAAGAACCTGAATATAACTTTTATTCATAGTGCAGTCTGATACAATTGGCAGATAAAAGCTATGCATATAAAAAAATATTGATTTTCTTTGCATTGTTGTTTTGATGTTGTGGTTTTGTTTCCCAATAGAAATGTATTGAACTAATTGGGCTAAGTTTTTTATTTTCATTCTTCCACCATGTCAACTTTTTTTTCTTTTTTGTCAGGTGCACGTGTGCAGCAGGATGGACAGGGCCAGACTGCAGTGAAGATATAAATGAGTGTGATTCTGAACCATGCTTGAATGGAGCCACCTGTTACGAATCTGTTAAGCAGGGACAGTTTGTCTGCATTTGTCCTCCATTTTACACTGGTGATTTCTGCCATCAGCGCTTCAGTCCATGTGAGCTGCCTTACAATCCATGCATAAACAATTCAACCTGCTTGGCACAAGACAATGGAAAACCAATGTGCATTTGCAAAACAGGTAAGAACTGACATATTTAATCTTTTCTGTTTTCTGTTGTGCTGTGGAAAAGTTGCAAATATATGTTGAATTTAATACTGTCTTCAGTGAAAGTAAAAATGTATTCCTTTCAAAGCACATGAAACTTTCATGTATTACAGCAAGTCTAGAAGTTGTGTTAAGAATGGTGGGATACCAGTCAGTTTACCTACAATTAATTTCTTATATTACAATACTTATTAAATCTATGGCTGTTATGTTTCTGAGTCAGTTGTTACCACAATTGAGATATAGAGGTGCACCTGGCCAACAGAGCTAATTGATTAAACTGACAAGATAGGTAGAAATAGACAAAATATATGCAAATTATTAAAGGTACAAAAATTCGAGTAAGTTGGAAACGGTTCCTCTTTCTACTGAGCTGTCAGGAAGTCCTGGCACATCAGGGGAGTAATATTCCTCTGCATAATGGGTAGAGCGGATTGCTCTTCATATGCACAACAAGCAAAATCACAACAGGTGCTGACAGCTTTCCTGGACCATGACTTTAAAGACATGATCTCTCCCTTGATGTACAAAACTGCTAAGGTGGAACAGAGCAACAGTTTAACTGTGCAGAACATCACTATGCAATTCTGCATAGGAATTGAAGAACATTAACTACTTAAAACTGCAGTGAAAATTTAAGTAGGGAGAGTACAATTACTGAATTTGGAATTTAGGCAGGATTTTGAATATGTCACTTTTATACCTATAAATGGGAGGGATGTCCTAGGGATCAAGGATAGCAAATGCATTGATTATAGTGTTACATCACAATAGTATTACTCACTGTTTAGTGAGCTGCAAAGATGTGGGGATAATACACAGAAGTCAGCAGTATTTATAGCTTGTTTTTTTGTTGTGCTTTAACCTCAGCAGGCAACTAAGCACTACACAGCCACTCACCTACTCTCCCTGGTGGAATGAGGGAGAGAATAAGAATAGAATTGAGAAAACCTGTGGGTTGTGATAAAGACAGTTTAATAGGTGAAGCAAAAGCTGTGCAAGCAAGCAAAACAAACCAAGGAATTAATTCACTACTTCCTGTTGGCAAGCAGGAGTTGAGCCATCTCCAGGATAGCAGGGCTCCATCATGCCTAACAGTTACTTGGGAAGACAAATGCCACTACTCTGAACATCTGCCATTCCTTCCTCTTTCCCCAGCTTTATATGCTGAGCACAACACCATATGGTGTGGAATATCCCTTTGGCTGGTTGGGGTCAGCTCTCATGGCTGGGTGCCCTCCCAGTTTCTTGTGCACCCCAACCTACTCGTTGGTGGGTGGTGGGAGAAGCAGAAAAGGCCTTGACTCTGTCAAAGCACTGCTCAGCAATAACAGAAAACATCTCTGCATTATCAGAACTGTTTTCAGCACAAATCCAAAATACAACCCCACACCAGTCACTACAAAGAAAATTAACTCTGTCCCAGGCAAAACGAGCACAGTTTTTTACTATTAAGGTAAAGGTTGCCACAAGTTGCTGAGTTAAAAAATGTCACTGGGAAGGCATGCAAGTTGCTTCTTAAGGCATTTTTAGAAAACTATTTTTTAAAAACAGCTTTTAATACAATGTACTGATTTTGAAATATTTTTCAGAAGTTACCTTTAGAGAGACATGTAGTTAAGGTTTTTTTTCATAATGTTTCTCAGAGAGGTCTTTTCAAAACATTTTTGTGAAAAATTTCTCAAGAATCCAAAAATCTTGAAAACAAGTTTCTCAGGGAGCTTTAACAGAATCTTCCAAAGATTCTTGAAACTTTCAGCTAGAAATCTTCAGGGAACCTACAGGGAAGTTACATGAGTCAGTAACATGCATGGCTACAAAATCCTGGAAAATAGAAAATATCACAGTATTGAACAGGGGTAAAAGGAATGGTTCCTGAAATGAGTTTGTAATTCATGCTAGAAACAAACATTTATTCAGGGCTCTTATAAAAAATGGAGAGACAGTAAAATACAGAAATGTGATTGAAAGCATTATATGGAAATCTATTTCCACAGTTGTCTTATTTTCTTTTATTCTCCTATTTTTATTTGCTATGTGCCTCCCTTAAATCTCCCAGTAAGTCTGTCAGTATTACAATCTTATGAAACACAGGCAATCACACTGTCATAGCTAGATTCTCCAAGATACCTGATTCAGTACCAAATAGCATGTTTATTAAACAGTGTGCCAGTATTTAACTGTCCAATCATTAGAGGATATGAATCTGGTTTAGCAAGAGTTACAAAATGTAGCTGTGCTTACCAAATAATAGAACTATAGAACTACCAAATAATACAACTATAAATCATGCTAATGACTGTAGTAATTACATAAAAGAAAAAGAGAATATCCACTGACTACAGCAAGCTGGGATTGGGATGTCATACTAAAGCAAGAAGACAAAAGCTGATAGAGTATAAATTGGGCACAATCAAACTTGGTGCCTTGGACAGAATTGCTACACGGCCTGTAGTGACAGGACAAGGGGCAACAGTTTCAAACTGGAAGAGGGTAGATTAGAATTAGACATTAGGAAGAAATTCTTTACTGTATTAACAATATAAACTACAAATACAGTCCTGTATTTGTGTTCATATTATGTGAATGATTTTTTACATACTGCAGATTTCTTTGCAACTGGAAAATGTGTTTCAGTAGTATATCTGACATGTTTAAGTCAGTTTAACCCCATTGTCTTTTTTTATTTCCATGTGGAACACATGAATTTTGAAACGTCTACATTACTGTAAAAATTGCACACACTGATTTTAATTTTAGTGTTCTAGAAGATCACAGCTGTGTATGGCAGCAGTTGTAGCTTATGCAAAATAACTTAATGTATTGCATTACCCTTTAAATGTGCTTGACTATCATGTAAAATACAAGAATGAAGTGAGTCCGTTCATGCTGGATACCTCATTAACATTACTTTACCAAGCACTAAGTAAATTACCAAGGTAATTCTTTCCTTAAACAAATTCCACTTAGGTATGAGCATTGTAAGTATTCTTTTGGATCTGAAAGTAGTATGATTGGTGTCTGTCCAAGAATATTACTAAAATAAACATTATTACAAATATTTTAATCCTAACATTGCAGTATATGTTTTTAGGTTTAACCTCTCCTGTTTGTATGAACAATGTGCACATTGTTCTACTTCTTTGTTTTCATAATTTACTCTGAGAATCAATATCAGGAGTGAATTAAAACTGGTTTATTAGCATATGCTTTTATTGAAACATCCTTTATACAGGCTTAAATAATTAAAAATATACTACTGCTCAGACACGCAGAGATTATGAATGAAATAGATAACACTGCTAATATTTTTCAGGCCCTATTAAGCACACTCAAGTGTTTCTAACTCATTGGTTTAGTTGAAAGCAGAAGCTTTTGCTGAAATCTTCTGTAAAAATTGGTAACAAAATTAAAGATTTATTAGAAAAAGTTGCTGCATGAGTTCAGAATTTTTTTGTTGTGGATCAAAATATCATCTAAATAGCTGTGTTTAATTTTTAACAGTACATGTCATTAAGAAAAAAATACTTTTTCAATAAAAAATGAATTAGGTAATTCCTGTGAGTGAAAAAAGACAATGTTCAAAAGTAAATTGAACACAGTTTCCTTATTTCATGATGTAGCATATAGACAGTAACATTTTGTGTTGAAAAGTATATTTTTCTCCATTTGTAGGAATAATGGATAAAGTAGCATGCCTGCTGTATATTTACTTATTTTATGTCTTTTCAAGGTATCTATATTTTGCCATCGTCTGAAAAAATATGTGCTACTGTAATAAAAAATGTGTCTAAATGGTGCTTTATGTATTTACTTCAGTACTGTTTACTCCAAGAAGTCTATAAAACGTCTATAAACAAGTGAGGATGACAGGCAGAAACAGAATGATGAATACTCTCAATTTTCTTTTTTATGTATTTTAGTCTGACAACTATGGTGTTTGGATTTTTTTGTTTGTTTGTTTTTTTTAAATGCTTGCTTCAATGTTACATAGTATGACAAAAAAAATAAGAGACTATTTTGTGTAAGTTCTGTTAGTATTTTTTAAGTTTTACTTTTCTGATTACTTTATGAAACTAAAACTGTCAGAGTATCTGTGAGTTATAATATTACATAGGTTTATTTTCTATTTCAATGTATTGCTTTTCACTGAAGTCCCATTTCCCCTGCACATTGATATAGTCTTCTACTCTATAACAAAGCTTAGTTTCAGAAAGATCAAACATTACAATAAATGAGATGTCACAGATGAGGAAGTTGGCTGCAAATGGTCCCGTGTTCCTGGTCTCTCACATTCATGATGTCCTCCTATTTCTTAATCAAACCAGACTTAGAGAAACATGTTATCATCTTTTCCACTGTTAGTCAGTGGCACTGGGGTGGTATATGTCAAAACAAAACTCCTGATTCTCTTTTTTATGTGTGTGTCACTGACTGCTGTCTACTTGATGTTACCAGGTCTACTACTGAACATTGTAACCCGGTCTAGTACTGAACATGAAGTAGTCCAAATTAAAGTCGTTTTGCCTTCCTTTTTTCCTTTACTATACTTCAGGCAAATACAAATGAAGGCTTAAGTTGCAGTATTAAGATGCAGATTACACACACCACAGATAAAAACAGTATTTGTATCGGTCATTTTGGTTCTGACCCATTTGCAAATAATACACTAAAACATCAGAATATAACAAGGGTGCCTGTGCTTAGGGAGCTATTTCAGAGCAGTGCACTGGGAGAGAGATTTTGTCCCATATTAAAGCAATTATTTTGCAAAGTTTTTGTGAAATGTCACACAAATAGAAAATAAATAAGGGTATCACTTCACACTCAAGACATTTCTGAAAAAAAAAAATAACATATTAAGTGTATAGGTGACTAATTGACGGGTTGGTTTGAAATCACTCCAAGATTTATTTTCCAGCTTTGTAGCAGACACTGCTATGAAACCTTCAGCAAATATTCAGGACTTACTTCGGTCAGGTCTCCCCAGGAAAGTTAGTGAACAGAAAACATCCTGGTAAGAAGAAAATACCAGCTGCTTTGGTGTGGGCTGATGTTTAGGTCATACATTACAAATGTCAGCAGAGGTTTCTCTCTGCAGCATTCCCTACCACTCTGACCAAGCCATTTAATATCATCAGTAATGGTTTTCTCTAAATAAAAAGAAGCCATGCTATTTTCAGTGATCTGTCATGATTTCCCCAATTTCATGAGGTACTTTGAAAACCACAAATACATAACGTAACAATGAAAGTAATTACCATCCTTATTTCATGATATAAAAGAGTACTAATAACATTTTTTACGTGTTGTTTTAATAGAGAATCCAGTAAAGCCTTTGTAATACTTATAATAATATGCACTGAATTTCAGTGGCTGTTCTATGGTTGTTGTATATTAATTTTGATATATCAGTGGATGCTCTTCTGTCAAGTGTGCTATCAAGGGTTGCATGTTTTACAGTCATTACAGTGCAAATTGTTTCTTCATTTTAAGGGATTTGTTACTACATCAGTTGAAACATACATATTAATTTTGTGAAAAAATCAACTAAATATCTATAGTTTATCCGCTGCATATCATTTTAACACACCTGTATTTACTAGAACATATTAATGTGAATGTTGTAAGAAATAATCTGTTGAAACCAAAAGTAGTATGCTTATACTACTAATCTCAGATTTTCTTTAGCACATATTCTGGGTTGTTTACACTGGTAAATGTAATGTATTATGCATGTATTGTGCTGTGCAGATAAGGTCTTGATCATATTTTTTCTTCATTTATATATGAAAACCTTCTAAGTGTTCTTTTTCTTGTCTACTGACTGCTTTGAATAAATGTAGTCTCTTTAACTTCCATTATGATATGTAATATATTAATTATTGAATTAGCTTTTAGTTTCTGGTATTGGCCCACACTCCCCTTTTCAATCCTTTTAAATGGGTTACATTTCCCCAGTAGATTTATCCAGGTGCTCCATCCACATCTGTTCTCTCTGGTTCATGAAAGTATGTTAAGAATTCTTGTACTCTCTGGAAACTTTTTGAAGCTAAGACACAAAAAAATTGGAGGAAGTTCTTTTAGGATTGCATTCCACTTGCTTCCCCTGATCTTAGATGCAGGGAGCAGGAAGGGGTGGTTGTTCCAGAAATGAGGATAAGCCTTAAGTCTTATCAAGCCTGCCAGGGCAGGGACCGCAATGTCAAGGATTCTGTCTGATGGTGTCTGAATGAGGCAAGCAGGGCAGTGCCAATGATGTTGTCCAGGATCAGCATAGTATGCCAGATGACTAGTTAAGTCTACAAGGAATGAGGCGGCTCCAAGGCCAAAACAGGATACTACTCTACAGGCCAAAGTCAGCATCCAGATAAAGAGACACTTGGCTAGGCACATGGCTGCGATACAGGTCGGTCAGATTCCAAGGGCAAAGATCCTCAGTTTAGTTGCTCCCAAGAGAAGGGGTAGTCACTGCTGATGTTTCTCTTAGTTCTTGAACAGCTGCAAGGGCAGATGAGGTTTCTCAAGTCTGAGCTCAGACAGGCAGAACTCCAAGAATATCTGTGACCCTTATGTAGTAGAATTAAGTCATTCATAGTTAATGTAATCTGTCTTTCAGGATTTGAAGGCACTTACTGTGAAGTTAACATCGATGAATGCATCTCCCATCCATGCCAGAATGAGGGTCTCTGTGTGGACGGGGTTAACCATTACAGGTGTGGAAAATTATTTCAGTGACAGTAGGATACATGGATATTTATCATCTAGATTATTTTGGTGTTTTGCCTCTATTATGTTTGCTGTCCTTCAGCAATGTAGTATGTATTTTTTGGTGATGTGTTTGACACATTACACTGTTACCTTACACATAAAATCTTGTGAGCAAAAAGACATGTACACCATCTAGACCAAATAATCTGTTGTAGGGCTAATTAAAATCTTAACAATTCAAACAAAATGTAGTGAACAGTTGTTATTAGTCCAGTTTCAATAATACTGACAGGCTAAGTTGAAATTAATCAAAAACAGCTTAATGAACAATGTTATAAACATTATAAAAGAAATCTTGCAATTATCTAGCATTTGTCTCTGTTGTTACAATTACCCTCACAATGTCTGTCTGGGTCCTTGATCAGTTATTTCAGCCTTCCCCAAATAAAAATGCCAGTATTGCTTCAAGTCATCAGCATCTAGAAGTCTTTGTCAGGCAAAGCACGAAGTTTATGGTGGGGGTTTTCTCATCCTCAGTCTCAGGCCTGATTCAAGTTATGTTTGTATGTTTCCTTATAATGAATTACCTCTTTTGCACAGTTTACCAGCTTCCCCAGCCCACATGGACACAAACAGCTGTTGTTTGTATCACTGTAATTATCCCAGTGAATTGCACCCTCACCATAGATGCTATTCCCAGGCACTGTACTTACAAAACTTCTTATAGTAGAGCACTTTGTAATTATAAAGAAAAAAACATAATTTTGGAATCACACAACTTTTACCCTTCAAAATCTTATTTCTGGAATCTTTTAATGTTAAATTACAATGTAATACAGTGACATCTTATTTGATAGGTGCTCTTGCCAACATGGCTTTACTGGGACACTATGTGAAGTGGAGATTAATGAATGTTTATCAAGACCCTGCAAAAACAATGGAACATGCTTGGATCTTGTAAACAGGTTAGTTACTACTAAATGAAAAGCTGTTCCCTGATTATCTTATGTATTAAATCTACTTGCTGCCTTGAGTTTTGGATGGGACCTTCAGCACATGACAAGGATTCTGAGGTAAAATGAGGTAGGCAAATGCTACTGACTCAGCTGATTGTTTCTTATGTGACCTGGGTGGAAAACAGAAGGGAATTTTTTTAATTTGGAATGAGAGTGATAAAGAGGAAAAAATTAATTTCAGTTAGATAGCTACCTCTCTTTTTCAGCTTCCAACAATGATCTTTTCTAATGTAAATGTTTACTAAAAGTTAAGTGTAAACAAAAGAAAAATTTGTGTCTGAAGTTTGCTCCAGGACACTATACAGTTTTTCAGACACTTGTGTCAAACAATAGTTAGTCCTGAAGTCACTTTTTATACCTTCATCTAAAATGATTGTACACAGTTTTTCTACGAATTTAAAAAAAGAGTAAATCACTCTGCTTGCTTCAGAAATCACAAAAATCTGTTAAGTATTTTAATAGAGAGGATGATTAGGGACACCAGCTTAACCGCAGGACATACATATAGCTTCAGAATATTGGAATAGATAATGTTGTTTACTTCTGTTGACTTACCCAATTTTCCCTTTTCTGAAGATTCATCTGTAGTTGTGCACCTGGATACTATGGGTCTCTGTGTGAGATGGATGTAAATGAGTGTGAAACTTTGCCTTGCTTGCATGGAGGAAGCTGCATCAACAGGCTTGGAGGTTATTGGTGTTTCTGTCCCCCTGGATTCACAGGTATGATCCACTCTCTACCATAATGGAGAAGGTTATTTCACCAGTTTTACATGTTCTTAATTTTATAGAAATGGACTCAACTAAATGAAGCAAAAGTACACTGGATCATCTGGTTATTGGAGGATAAATTCAAGTAGAACTTTGATCCCATTCTTGCTAAGTAGCTCAAGATGTTATTTACGTTAAGGCTTGATTTATGATTTTTTTAGTCACCCATGCATTCAGCTGAAACATATTAAAAGAGAGATTGTGTAGTACAACAAAAATAGCTCTTTTCTGAATTCAGCCACTTTGACTTTGCTGAGCTGCTGGACTGACACTTTTACCATTAGTATGAATCTTTACATTTTTACAGAACTAAGGACGAAATATTTGATGGTTAGACACGTAGTAAAATGTGTCTGAAATAATGTTGACATCTATTTAAATGCTCTGCATGCTGCAGAACAAATAATTAATACATAATGTTTTGATACATCCAGCTTAAGCAAACTGAAAACACATGAAGTCATATGACTGTTCGCAGAATTGTTTATAGTTGTTTGCCTCAAGTTATATTATTGCTGCATTACTTCTGCATAAAATGTTTTTTCCTACCTATTTCAGTTTTGATGATTACCACACAATTAATAAGATTAGAAAGGATGTGATTTGCATCCACTGAACTGAGAGGAATGTAATTTCTTCACAGAACAAAGAACAAATACAGTTTGCCAGCATGAGGCAGTCCCATGTGTCTTCTCACAGAAGCTGCCTTGCACCTTCCCCTCAACCCTGCCCCTGCCAACACCTTGAAACCTCCACTCAATACTCAGAATGAGATTTCAGTGGCTAAAATAGGATGTGTATTAGACTGAGGAATAATAGTTAAAAATTCTGATTCAAATTGACCATCTGATTCAAAAGATCCCTAAAAATTTCTAAGTACTGTGAAATCACTTTTTGCTGCGGAGGTTTCGTCATAATTTCTGCATGATAATAAATGATTATTTATTCTAAATATCTATTTTCTTAATCTCAGATCTAGCCTTACAGTCTTCTTTATGAGATCAGTACAAATTGACATTTGGAAGTGACTAAGGGTACACTTAAGTTCTATGTCAATCCAAGTAAAAACTTTGGTTTAAATAACTCATCTTGTAATTTACCTTTAATGCCAGCTCTGATCCTCAGCCTTCCTTATCCTGGGCCTCAGAAACAACTGTTTGTCTTGTCAATGAAAACTGAGCTCTGCTTTTTATACAGTAAGCTGACCTAACAAAGAAGTTCCACAAGTTCTAATAAGTGAAAAGGAGAGCAGTTTTATCTTTTTGACCTCCCCATTTATTTCTACCACTTCAAACTGACAGCCAGCTCGCAGTGATTGCATCTGCACTCCTCAAACCTCTGACTGTATTCCTTGCTATTGATACCCAGAAGAAGCAGAGCAGCTACTCTACCAACTGAGGTGACTATTTATTTTAGAGTCAGAGAGGAGGAATCTCA
Source organism: Chaetura pelagica (assembly GCF_000747805.2). Taxonomy (NCBI): domain Eukaryota; kingdom Metazoa; phylum Chordata; class Aves; order Apodiformes; family Apodidae; genus Chaetura; species Chaetura pelagica. The sequence continues at coordinate 405,004 of NW_009954554.1, forward strand.
TTGTGTGCTCCCTGAGATGTCAGAGCAAGATTCAGCTTACATACCAAGAGAGGTTAAAACTGATTGACATGCCAAGAACAAATATAACATGTATACTGACAGAACAGTTTCTGTATTAAAACTGGAGATCTTTTCATTTAATGATGAGAGCATTCAGGAAGTTTGGGGGATTTTAGGTTCAGTGAATACACCGTAATAAAAGGACAAACTTGCTCTATGCATTTTCCTGAGAAGTGCTATAATGTCCATGCTGTAAATTAGCCTGATTTGTAAAGAAAGGAAAGGGCACTTTTGCTGTACTTCCTGAGCTTCAACATTCTTCAGCAAAGATTTCCTAGCTAAGAAAGAATATACAACAGTAGTGTGTAACACCACAGAGTATTTGGCTTGAAGTGCCAAGTCTAGACTGCTAGTTCCCTCTCCTGAGGGCCAAGATCAGGAAATAAACATTCCTTTTCCTCTCAAATTGATTTACCCTCTACTAACTAGAGCCTTAAGCCATACTTTAACCAACTGGATCATAGTCTGGTAGCAGCTGTGTTCCAATTACTGCACCTCCTTGTTCAAGGAAGAGAGTGATGAAGAATGCATGGCAAAAGGCCAGCAAGGCTGAATAGGAAACACCTGACTGAGCTCAGAGGCAGAAAGGAAGCAATTGTTCAGAAAAGCTCACCTAGAGCTGAGTAGAAAAGGAAGCCATGAGAAGGCCTTCAATATGTACATTGGCAGCAAAAGGAAGGCAACTAAAAAAGTGGGCCTGGTTCTCAGTGGGGAGGGAGACCTAGCAACAACAGACACGGAAAAGTCAGAGGTACTCAAAGTTGTCTTTTTTTTTAGGGCTTGCTACCAAAGTCTGGTCTCAAGTCTCACAGGTTTCCAAGCCTAGTCTCAGAGTTGGAGGTACACCTTTTTTAACAAGCCTCCTGGCAGAGTGTGTTCCATAAACCATAACCCTCTGAGACCCATCAGCCAGCAAGCTTTTTAGCCATCTAGCTCTCTACTATTCCCCACTCTTAACATTCTAACATGGGTAGAATACTTGTGGAAGACAGTGTCAAAGCCAAGCTAAAATAACGATAAGTGGCATCCACTTCTGTTTCCTCTTCCCTAAAACTAGTCATTTCCTCATAAAAGGCAACCAGAATGTTCAGGCATATTTTGCCCTAGATCTGAAAAATTACCCTACTGAAAAATCTGTCCTCATCTTTCATATAAGGCTGCAATCTGATCTCCCCAGAGCCTTCTCCTCTCCAGGCTGAACAACCCCAACTCTCTCAGCCTTTCTTCATAGGAGAAATGTACCATCTCTCTGATCATCATATTTTTGTCTCTCCTCTGGACCTGCTCCCAACACAGAAGTCCAGGTGGGGTCTCACCAGAGGGGAGTATTTTAGCAGAATCATCCTCAACCCACTGGTTATGCTTATTTTGGTGCAGCTTAGGATATCATTGGCCTTTTAGCTTTTCTTGGGAAATAAGTGCAATGTTTGTCTTTCCTAGTCACTAGTGGCCTTCCCTGATTTCCATGGCCTTTCAGATATGATAGAAAACAACCTTCCAAGGACATAAGACAGCTTTCTCAGATGCAGCCTGTAGGATACTGAATTGCAGAAAATGAATATGACAACCCAATACAAGAATTTATGTTTGGCCCAGTGTTCTGTATGCCACAGCAGAAACCAAGCTGGATTATTGTGTCTAACCTTTGTTACTCAACTGCACTATTTGGATGTGATCTTTTGATAATTTTATTTCAAATCTTGTATTTTACAGCTTCAACAATGGAAGATAGTCCAGTACATATTTCCTTCTTTGACAAAAAAATTATTTTTTGTGATCTGTAAAGGTTACTATACCATATAGCAGTGACCTCCAACTAGAAAGCTAGAGAAATGTGTTTTTAGCTTCAAGCAGTGAAGTTACAAAACAGCTATGAATCCTATTTGTAAGAAATGAAGGTCTCTGTTGTGAGACTCTTTTGCATGCAAAGTCTCTGGTCCTTAAGGAGGCAAAGTCAGTAGCTACCTTATTTTTGTACAGATTATGCTCAAAATATGTGAGGTCACAGCCCATTCATAATGAGGGTTTGGCAACAGCAACTCTTACTGTGTATACAAATTAAATCTGGTGATTAGGAACTTGGATGACATTATATTTTCCTTGTTTAGTAAAATATAATTGTTTTGGGTTACAGATCTGTGCCTTTAGGGAGGTAAATCCTTGTATTTTGGCAAAGAATATATAAATGTGAAGTGTTTGTTCTTCATGCTTATTACTGTCTAATTTGAATGTGTTTAGTATAGCAGTTCTAAGGTGATTTCACCAATGTGTTGTACAGTTAATTACTATTTATCTTCAAATAGAACCATCTCTTTTTCTGTATTAATAGGGAGTCAGTAAAACAGGAATAGAACTATCTCTGCTTCTTATTTTGATGGCTGAAAAGAAGCTTTTATGAATAGCATCAGTTTAGAAGACACCACTTGATAATGATACAAGAACACTGTTCATGCAGTCATATACATGTTAGGACTTACACTCATTTCCCGTTGTACCCATTGCCTAAAGTGGTGTCATGGAGAAAATCTCAATTTGATTCTCACAGATTTTCCTCCAAGTTTCTTGGAGAAATCAGAGAATCACAGAATGTAAGGGATTGGAAGGGGCCTCGAAAGATTATCTAGTCCAACCCCCTGCCAGAGCAGGATCACCTAGAGTACATCACACAGGAACACATCCAGGCGGCTTTTGAGTTCTTCCAGAGAACAAGATTCCACAACCTCCCTGGGCAGACAGTGCTGAGGATAAGTTGTTCCATCACCTTCCCAGGGATAGAGGTGCGGCTGACTGGTCTATAGCTGCCTGAGTCCTCCTTCTTGCCCTTTTTGCTTTCCTCCAGTCCTCAGGCACCTCTCCTGTTCCCCAGGACTTACCAAAGTTGATGGAGAGTGGCCTAGCAATGGCTTCAGCCAGCTCCCTCAGCACCCACTGTTATTAAATACAACAACATTAATAAAGAGTTTCTAAGAACTTGTTCCTCTTTATGCATACATCACTCCATATTGACCAAAATAAAGTCTTTAATCCAATTCCTACACATAATGTAAGATGATGAATTCTCTCCCATATTCTCTCTCTCTCTCTGTAGCCAGTCTTTATAAAGTGAAAAAAACAACAAACCCTAGAGGAACTATTTTTAATAAAATATCCAATGGGTGAGCCATATGTACATATGTTTATGTGAACCATTCTTGCTCCATATCAAACAGATCTGGAAATGTTTGAGAACAGTTTTTTAATTTGTTTGTGAAAATGGAGGAAGATGATCCTTTAGACTCATGCAGCTGACAGCAGGAAGCATACATCACAGTACATAATTTGAAAGCTAGATTGAATGAGGGAAAAATATTAGCTGCATTAGATGGTGTCAGCCCCAGGCCAATTAGTTCTTCTTAGAGGCATAGCAGTAAAGCCAGATACAATGCCATACGAACATGGCTAAAGTGCTTTTGACCTCTCAGAGCTACTGTTTAAAATTACTTTCTTAGGAACTCTTAACACTCCTACTGTATTCTGTTGCCTAGACATGTGCTGCTAGTTCCTCCCTTAGTTTTCTAGTTTCTGAACCTTCTGTTCCTAACTTCCCTTGTGAACTTCATGCAAAGGCTGGTTGCCTCTCTCAAAGTAACAGATTTTGCTGAGGCTTCTAAGAATATTGGCACCACTTTTATTATTCCTTTCTTGTTGCCACAAAATGGAGTCAAAGTAATTGTAGCAGTAGTAGTAGTAATAATAGTAGCAGTAATAATAATCCCTTCCTCTGGGAAGCAATGTCTCACGAGAACAGAATCACTGTTAAACATTGCATCTTAATTCTGGAAGTGCTGCAGTGAAGTTCTGTGATTTAGCTTGTGCTTTTGATCATGAAACTATATATACCATGTAAGTATCCTTCTTGGGTTGCACACATACTATTTAACAGAACAGGAACATCTAATAAAACTGAGACAGTCCTCAGGTAACTGAGGTAGTAACTGAGATTGATAACATTCTGATTTACCTTCTCATAGATATAATCTATCAGATCAGTGCTTCAGGGAAAAGCAGATGTAGAATACTTCCTTGAAGATTTTTTTAGCTGCTCGAAATGCAGAATTCAGGTCTATCCAGTAAGAACATTTGAGAGTTTGTTGTCACGTGATTTTATCTGGATCTTATCTGTTGTGGTAAACTATTAGGTGAGAATTTAAATTATCTAGGGCTTCTAGAGCCAAAATCAGTGCTTCATGTTATGCCTACAAGAGATTGGAGAAAGTCCTGATGGAACAGTTAGACCTGTTTCTTAGCTGTTACTGCTAGCTAGGAAAGTCTCTAATTTTCAGCAAGTGTAACTTTGGAGGGGTCTTTGAACCTGTTCAAGTATGTGACTGTGCATGCTTTAAAGGAGTTTCTATTCTGTAAGAATTACCAAGGCCCAGAGGATTGAAATATCAATTTCTACACAAATTGCTTTGCTAGAAGTACTGTGACAAAGGAACTTTTAAGCAGCTTTAATGCTAGAACACCACAGAGGAACATTATGCATTATAATTCCAGTCTATTATTCTGTGATTCTGAAATATTTCATAGAATCATAGAATCATAGAATCTTAGGGGCTGGAAGGGACCTCGAAAGATCATCTAGTCCAACCCCCCTGCCAGAGCAGGGTCACCTAGAGTACATCACGCAGGAACGCATCCAGGTGGGTCTGAAATATTTCTTTGGGTTTTGTTTAAATTGCAAATGTATTTAATGTCTAAATCTTGTATATTAAATTATTCTAGTTTTTTCTACAAGATGTTACAAATTAAATAAGTATTTTAATAGCTATTTCTGATGGCATGTTTTTTTGCTATGCACTCAAAAACGTATAACTGAGAACTAGTTAGATAAAACCATACAATTAATCACCTAAAAACTGTGGAAATTTCATTCAATCACAGCAATAAATATCTAAAGCAATGACTACTAAATGATGGCTTCACTTCACAGAACTCAACATGCTATACATCAGAACTCCTACTGTAAAATTGTGCTGCTTATTTAAGAAAAGCATGGCCATTGTAACGTCATGGGGTTTTTTTGGTTCTTTGTAGCTATCTCTCTGCCAGGAATCTCTGTCTTTTATCCTCAACAAGTTTCAGAGAAGTAGATGACATCATGAAGAGTGTTTTGTTCACTAAAGTAGAATGAGTTGACCTCTCATTCTAAGAGTCTAGAAGTTTTCTTAGTAATTCCATTGTCTTTTTTTTCCTAGTTTGTAGTGGAAAAATGTGTGGGACAACTTTCTGATTACATGACTGGGATCTGTGTTATTTCCCTGCTGTCAGCCTAAAGTACTATTCTAAGTTGTCAAGTTCTCATTTGAAACAAATAGTGAAGATGTTGTGCTACAGTAATTAAATGAACCAAACATTAATGCCTAAATATAGTACCCAAAGCGTACCTGTATTCTAAATAATACATTTCCTCATCAGTTATTCAGTTTATTTCTAGTTACTAAGATTATTTCCAAGTTTTGTCAGTGTGGAGTCTCAGTGTGTGAATAGCATCTATCTGAATGGGAAAAAAAAAGAAGCCTACTTTGACCAGAGTATTATTAAATAGCATAAGAATCTTGAAAATTATTAGACTATAATGAAGTACACACAAGTAATTTTGCCTATAAACATGAGTTAACTCTTCATGCATTGTTATCTGCTTATTTGCACCCATTGCACATTTTGGATCCCATAGATTTTGCCATTAACCAGGCTATCAAGCTACCAGGGGAAATTTCATTCTTGAATCAGGATCATTCAGGTTGGAAGGGACCTTGTGAGACTCAAGTCCAACCACTTGCTGAAAGTAGGACTGGTCAGGACTTTGTCCAGTTGTGTCTGGAAAACCTCCAAGGACAGTATGGTTCTCATTGCTGATGGGACATTTAAACTGTAATGTGAGTAATACATTACTTTAGTAGAAGCAGGTGTGATTCCTTGTGTCCCAAGAAAAGAGAGTTTAAGTTTCTAGTGATACAGTAAACTGATGATTTATTATTATGTGACTGTAAAAAAGTCTAAGTGCTTCAGGTTTAAATGAAGCCATTACAGACTATGTAAAACATGCCTAATAGAGAAGAAAATCAAAAGCTGTAGTAATACTAGTATTAGTATATTCAGGTTATAGAGCAATAAGGAAGTAAATGTGGATATGTTTTTAAACACAGCTATACTTATTTTATAATTATGCTAGAACATATTTTCCTTGATGTCTTTACCACATAGTACAGCTCTCCAGTTTTCCCTTATTTTACACTCCATTTTATATTACAATGTTAAAATTAAAATAGCTAATAAACAGTAACTGTGCTGCAAAAAGCATGGTTATTTCTATCAGATTATATGTGTGTTAATATATATGAAATATATTAAATATATACATTATATATGCAACACATCAAGCTAATACAGTTCTTTTTTCTTATTGAACTCTACTTGTTCAAATGAGAGATACTCTGATTCTCATAAATTTGTATTTAAGTTAAAAGTTTATATTTTATGTTTAATTTTTTTTCTCAATTTCAGTAAAGTATTTGCTCCTGCTGA
>NW_009954554.1:411647-483572 GCF_000747805.2 Chaetura pelagica
TTAAAATGTTATAAATACTGATTTTATACTTGCAGCTTGCCCAGCTACAATTTGACTTCCTCTAGCAATATTGACAACTATGACATTTTTTGTCATGATGTTTCTAATACTCAGAAATAAATAAATTAATTTTATTTGCACTCTCTTCAGAACTACCATGTTCTCCATCCATTTTTTAAAGTTTATTCATCTGTGAACTGAATCAGAATTCTAAACTGTGATATCTTTAGATATAGCTTGATATTATAATTCTGTAATTCAGTAAATAAGATTTCTGCCCTCAGCAGAGGGCACTGGCTGTGCACTGACCTAGCTGTGCAGGGGCTCAGGTGGGTGTCACTGGTTTAACCCCTGCTCTGGCTTCATCTCTGGGGGTGGCCCCTCTTGGGAGAGAGTAACACTCTGTCTGTGACAAACCATAGCCCTTTATGGGCCTGAGGCTGGGGTCCACAGCCAGGATGCAGCTGGCAGCCTGGGAGAAAGAAGGGAGCTGTAACATGGAAAGCTGTAGAGGGACACCCAGGCAGAGCCCAAGGCTAAGCGAAGAAGAATGTATCAATAAAGAGAGAAAAGGAAGCTGAAAGGAGACCTTATCACTCTCTACTACAACCACCTTAAAAGTTGCAAAGAGGTGGGGATCAGGCCATTCAATGAAGTTACAAGTGACAGGACAAGACGTAATAGGCTCAAGTTGTGTGAGGGAAAGTTTAGATTGGATATTAGGAAGAATTTCTTCACTGAAAGGGTTATCAGGCTTTGGAACAGGCTGCCCAGAGCAGTGGTGGAGTCACCATCCCTGGAGGCATTTGAGTCTTACAGCTGCAGTACTTACAGATATGGTTTAGTTAAGAACTTGTCAGTATTAGGTTGATGGTTGGAGTCGGTGATTTTTGAGGGTCTTTTTTAACCAAGGTAATTCTGTGATTCTGTGATCATCATCATGTTCCTTCAAACGAAGAAAGGAAATACATCCTCCACCACACATATCACAGTTCTTCTGGCAAAGATGTCATGATGTTGGCAAATCATTGCAATGCCCTCCTCTCCCATCTACAGTTTTGAGGAGAAAACTGTAGTGGCACACTTTAGACTCTCAAAGACATGTGAAACTTAAGCATAACACCAGTGGAAGGGGTTGGATGCTGGCAAGATTTGGGGGGATTTTTTATATAAAAACTTTAATCATTTTAATATCAATGTTTTTCAATGCTGATAATTTTGACTATCAGACTGTCATTAAATTCTAGACTCTTTCTATGTTGTGTTCTCTTTCACTTGTTACAAGGTTACAAATTTTTAAATTTCTATTATTTTTAGCAGAAAGTGTTAAAATCATTAAGATCTGATGCTTGATCTGTTGCTGTCTATGTCTAGGCACAGCAATAATCCAAGAAGTAATTTGCTTTGGTAGATTGCTGCTTCTGATAGTTTCATCATGCTCTGGTCTACAGTTCAAACATCTAAATACCAGACAGTGCAAGCTACAGGCGATGTTTTTATAAGTAATCCCTCTGGTTCTTCCATTCACATTTAAATTAAATTGAAAGATATGGTACTCAGAAATTGTCCATGCATACGTATGTAAGATCCAAAATTGATATTCTATGAAAACAAGTATCTTAAAAGTTTGAGACCAAGGAAATTAATCTGTATTTGTCTTAATTACTTTGAATCCTGTGGTCTGATCTTATCTTGCAAAGTTGTCTTTGCTTTTCTATCCAGAGTGGAAATCAATGCTTGTCTAAACTAAGAAGAAAATGCTTACTTCAAAGTAGTTTGCAACAACTTGAAGTTTCTGCAGTACAAACAACACCAGTTTAACTTGACTTAATATAAGGAAGGTGAAGCAACTGACTGAAGTAAATCTATTACTGACACAAAATACAATAGAAACAGAAAATCTAACTCTCAGGTGTTAGTCACTATCCTATAATAAGTATTTCTTAGGATGATATCAACAAGAACAAGCTCTTCAGCCTCTTCAACCCTAGTTTTCCATGCAGCATACTTTGAAAACTTCAGTTGCAGCTTATTCACTCAGGCTGAATGGGGAAATACTAAAATTATGTTAGAAGAGCATTATGCTGTTCACAAGATTAATGTCAGTATGACAAGTGAGTGCCAGTTCTTTGCCGTAAGTTACTAATTTTAAAAGGCAGCATATTTTTAGGCTTCTAAGATGGTTGTTTTAGAATATGATCAGGGTAGATTGTGTCAAAGTTAATTTATTGGAGATGAAAGACAAATTCTGCTGAAAAATGGCTTCTAAGGATACCAAAACATTTATTTACAATGTTTTTTACATATGTATTTGGAAAATGTATTTATTACAGAAAATGTTTCAGAACCTGTGGAAATAAATTTATACCTGGTAGAATCTATTGCAGATTATTTGATGTCATACCATTTATTTTTTTTTTTTCAAAATGTGTCTTCCACATCTCCTTGTCATAAATAAAATATCTGAATTTTTCACCTAGTACTCCTCCTAGGTTGTTTTTGCTTTAGTTATGAGATATGTTCATATTATTTTTTTATACGTAAATTTATATTTTCATGGCTTTTTATCCCAGATATCTCAGCAGATATAGATATGGATATGGATATGGATATAGATTATATAGATAGATATAGATTTTTTAATATTTTTTTTCTGTAGTATTTTGTATTTTCTTCTCTTGTGCAAAAGAAAGACAAGCTACCATTCTAGATCATGGTCAAGATTGAACATGCTTGAATACATATTTTCTATCTGTCCAAACTAAGGTTTTTAAGCTATAAATACCTAGCAGTGTTAGAGTATCATATCATAGTCTTTTTCCACAGCTTATGCTGATGATTTATAATTGTTTACAGTTAAATATTTCTTGGAGTTATATCAGTAATGAGAACAACTGTTAAATGAATGATGATTAAAAAAAAAAAAAAAAGAGTTAAAATAAGCTAATTAATTAAACCCCAGTAAGTAAGTATGATACTAGGAACTAAAGTTCATGTATAAATGTAGAAATTTTTCACAAGCATTACCATTATTATTCAGAACTTCTGTGATACATAGGCATGTTAGAAAACACTGTTGCTCCTCATTTTGTACTTCTTTTGGGGTTAAACACTCACATTAACTAGTGAGTTAATTTTTTTCCATAGCTTAAAAGTACTCTGCAATATGGGTTATAATATATCTGCAATATTGCAGATATAATTTAGCAATATTTTTATTCCTTAAACTTATGCTATACAATCTTTTTTCTATATATATTTAGCTTCATTATTGGTTATACATTAATGTCAATCATATGTACCATATGATAAATTTGACTGATCTTTTTATTACAATCTTATCTATTATGCCATTTCATAGAATGGTCACAAGTAGTTAGTAATTTTATGATAACAGCTGATACTAAAATTGACTTGAAGAGAAGAACTAGGTGTTGCTGAGCAATTCCTTCTCTCTCAGTTCTGGTTCTTTTCAACTGGATATACATTTTCAGTTGCCATAGAAGAACCTCAATTTTTTTTTTTCCTATATCTTTAATACCATGCTAATTTATTGTTTCTTTCCAATTTCAGATACTTTCTCAGCAACCAATTGGTTTTTAATATGCATTTGTTTGATTTTTTTTCTTTATTCTTAGACAAACTTCCGTTTTTCTCCCTGTTCCACTCTTTTCATACTAGTGACTTAAAAGTTAATATACTGAGTTTTTAACCTTCTGAATTAGCATTCAAATCTCTTGATCTCCTATTAAAAAAACCAAAAACTAAAAAAAACTGAGGAGGTCTGTAGATGATAATTTTCCTCAGTCTTTAGCCATAACAATCAAATAAATTTGTATTGGGTATATATAAGTTTTATATATTTTTTAAATACACATAAAAGTTCTAGTATGTCTCCTTTAATAAGAAGTATATAAACCAGAAAATATATTCTCAAAAAGTTTTCATACTTTGACCAAGGATTGAAAAAGAAGACAGGTTTCAAATTAAATGGCAGTCACAATGGAAGAGAATGACAGAATGTCCAGGTTACAGTCATGCATGATTGCCAGCCTTTTTGTGTCTACAATTTGACAAATTGCAAAGTTAGCACATTTTTGCTCTTGGAAATAATTTGAATGAAAATGTTTTTTCATAAGGAAATGGATTAATGCAGTGATGCTAAGGGATTAATGCCAAGGACATGTTCGGTTTCATTTGTTCGGAGGGTATTAGAATAAGGGTGTTGAATTTAAAGAAGAAATTTTAGCATCTGAATGTAAATTATGTTTTAGAAAACCTATTAATATTTTCAGTTAGTGCATTTTGGCAGGAACATTTGAACTAAGTTTTACTACTGAGCAAATTATTTTGTGTCATCGTTTTAAGCTGGGAGGCAGCTGAATACCATAGTGCTGCTTCCTCACTCTGGCCTGCCCACTGGGGCATGGAGGAGAGAATTGGGAAAGTAAAGGTAAAGAGACTCATGGCTTGAGATAAAAACAATTTAATAACTGAAATAAAATATAACAATAGTAATAATAATATTAGAATATACAAACAAGTTGTGCACAGTGCAACTTACCACCAGCTGACCAATGCCAAGACCATTGCTGGCTAGTAATCCCTGAGTAGAGAAATCCTAAAACCACAATCCCAGATGAGCACGAATTTCCCAGCCAACCCTCATCTATATACTTAGCAGGATGTTGTATGTGTTCCACTGGCCAATTTGGATCCATTGCTCTGGCTATGCTCACTCCCATCTCCTTGTGCAGCACCACACTAGGAGTGCAACAGAAGTAGAGAAGTCCTTGATATCTTAGCAACAATAAAAAAACCCCAGTATATTATAAATATTCTTTTAATACCAAATCCTATAATAAATCCAAAACGTAGCACTGTTCTAGCTCCTATGAAGAAAAATTGCTCTATCCCAGACACTAGGGTATTAAAGAAAAAGTGGTGTTGAAGACATTATACAGATCACCCTTTGAAGCTGCTTCTCTCTGTCTGTGTTTTAAAGTGAGTTTAGACAGCTATCTTAAACAAGTTGCTCAGTTTTACAATAGTTAAAATTAGGTGGGATGTATTACGCTCTGATTTCCCTCATATGAATGATTAGTTCTAATTTGGAAATTTTATCAGAATTCTACTAAATTCATTACTCTTTTTTTTTTTTTTTTTTTTTTTCCCCAAATCTACTAAGCAAGTGTTTGGGCATTTCAATGGAATTAACCTATCAATTGGGGGTTTTTTAAAGACTTGTTGCAGATTTGATTACAGTTCTGTGGCATTTTACTAACTTCTCTTTTATTGTGATTATTAAATATATCAAGTCATATCTAGTTTAAATCTTCAAGTTACAGAAAAAGAAAATCTCTATAAATGTTGAATATTTCTCCAAAATTTGGTAATTCTGAGTATGAAATTCTGAATGCTTTTTTTTTTTTTTTAAATAGAAATGCTGCAGTGATTCCTGTTTTTCAAACTCTGCAAGATTATAAATGTGGTTTTTGTTTGCTTGTTTGTTTGTTTCCTTGGAATAAAAGGAAAATATTATACATATTTTTCCCAATATGTCTTGTCTTTTGAAATGTAGTTTTTGTAGTCAATTACTGACACCTTAAATTATGCACTCAATCTTCTTTTCCCAGTAATGGATTTTGACTGTATTGCCATTGTACTCACTGAGCTGTTCAGGCAAAAATTTATTCAATGACATTGAGGTGGTAGATCAATGTAGCATAAATAATAAGAGCAGGTCAGGAATGTAAAACAGAATCCATTTAATTACAAGATGCTAATAATCTAAAGGAACAATAATTTTTCTTTCTCAATAGATTATGCAGTAATGGAAGCACATGTGAATATAGAATAATTATCATTGATTACTTTAACCCTTAATCTGTCTCTCAGAATCAATATATCAGTATTCGTTGATGTCTTCAAGTTAATGGCTGCAGCCATTGAGGTACCTCAGTTTCTGCTGAGTTGATTATGGTCAAATCAAATTTCCATAGGTGATTCTGGAATCTGCTGCTAGTATATTGCTGGAGTAATATTTTTGATTTGAGGTTTATTTCCTTTAGCGGATGTATTACGCCTACGCAGAGGATATAAAACAGTGACAGTGAAAGGCAGCACTAGGAATGAATGGCATTGGATTATTTATAAAGCAAAAACACTGAACAGAGCTATTCTAGGGTTTGCTTTCGTTTTGTTGGGGTTTTTTTCTTGATTTTTTTTTGTTTGCACCTCTTAGGAGGTGCCTTAAAAATTCATAGAACACTAAAACTATTTTACGAATTATTGATTTCACATTTATCTTGTTATCAAAAGCAAATTACTGAATTTGAACTGAGAATATTTGATGCTTAAAATACAGATTTGCACCTCCTAAGTGACGTGTTTATCTAGGAAAGTGAGTTTTTTCATGTAAGTCTAAATGCATAGTAAGAGCACATAGTACAAAACCCAGCAGCAGTCTGTGTACATTAATACTTCCAATTGTATTAATATATCCTCTCACTAATTTGGTAAGTTTAAATAAGTAAGTCTTAGGAGAACAGACTTTTCTGTTTGGGGAGTTAATACCATTTCTAATCAGCAGCATTGGAAAGATAAGAATGACAGCATGACTGACTGAAAATACAGTTGATTATGAGAGCAAAGGTTGGAATTGTTCATTTACAAAATAATAATAATAATAATAAAAAAAAAAGTAACCTTAGGACTATCATATTTTAAAACTCAAAGTCTTTGCTAACTGGACCAGGAAAATCAAAAGACCCACAATCATGAAATTACCTTTTTTTATAATGGTGTAGAATAGAAATAAGATGTTACAGAGATGCCCTCACCATTCAGATACAAGAAAAATAATAATTTAAGAGTGGCAAATAATGTGAACTCAAAGAATATTATTGTGTAGTGCTACTATCCTGCCAGTGCTTTTAAAGTATAACTTGATAAGAGAAGAGTAAGAATTTTCTTTCCTAATGCTGACTTACAAGAAAAATTTCCTCTTTGATAGTTAGATCTGTAACAGTTGAACTTCACTTCTTCCTTCCTGAATTTAGATTTTGGCATTGTGTTCACAAAGTATCTATTTCTGAAAGTGTTATGTTCTCACATGTAGTGATACCAAATAAGACACCAGTGATCCACAGTGTATGACACTAAATGAGCAGGAGTGTCCAGGAAGCATGAGCAATCAAAAAGCTGTCTCCTGAATACTTGCATGGGATGGGGGAAAAAACAGGTTTCAGAACTCCCTTCTAACTTCTGCCAACATACACCTTAGCATGGTGGAAATACCACTGAGCCAAGGTCTGGTCAAATACTGAATTGCACAGCAACGCCTCTTAGCTCATTTTCCTAGGGGTACCTGCCAAATCCAATCTCCTGTCAAGCACTTTCCACTAGAGAATGACAAAAGCGCTCTAGGGCTGCTGGGGCTGACACCACAGTCTTCAAAATAGAATCTGTGATATTGTTTTTTGTGATATTTGGAATTATTAATATCAGTAACTAAACTGTTAGTTGGTTTAAGTTTAGAATTTAAAACTTAGTTGTATCTTCTGTTTTTTACACAGGTGATAGATGTGAAGTAAATATAGATGAATGTTTGTCTGATCCTTGCCTCAACAATGGAAGTTGTATTGATGACATCAGTTCATATAAGTGTCACTGTAGGAGAGGTTTTATTGGAACAAACTGCGAGATAAATGTTAATGAATGCATGCCAGATCCTTGTCTTCATGGAAGGTGGTTATTTTTATTTAACTGTTATTATCTCCAAGATAATGTACCTAACTAGCAATATTTAAGACTTATTTATATGGGAAGGTTGGTATAATATTAATTGTATTCTTCCATAAAGTAAGAGTGCAAGCACACTTAAAGATGACAGATGTTGCCTGCTTAAGCTGATGTAATATGCTGTTACATTATCTCAGTTTCTCTTTCATTTTTGTTCATTAGCATAAACGAATTTTCATTAAATGGGGATTAATTACAGTTTAATATAGTTAAAAGAGAATCTTTATCTGTTACATGCCAACAGGTTGAAATGGGAAGATGTCTTTTAATATGAGAATCAGTATCCTTACAAAACCCCACAGCACTCATAATATACACATTGGAAACCCATTATGAAAACTAGTTAAAAATGCCATGGATTTAAGTGGGTTACATCAGAGCATTCTTTTTAAATGTATGAATAATACTAGTAGTGCTGAATCTAATATGACATAGTTTCATATGAATAACACTGTTTTGTATTGCAGATGTATAGATCTCATCGATGGATATGAATGCTCTTGTGAATCAGGATGGACCAGCTCAAGATGTGAGATAAATATTAATGTATGTCATCAGATTTCATTTTAATGGTAGGGAAAAGGGCAGTAATGCTGCTTGCAACTCCTTTTTATTTCAGTAACTTCTGAATGGGTCAGTTTATTGAAAATGTGTGATTGAAATTCAGTTGTTTCAAATCTCTTCTGAAAAGCTCATTATTTGTTACTTGCATGAAACTCTATTTAAAAAGACTATTGAGAAAATGTCTAAAGAACTTTAAGGGGGAAGTGTGAATAATAACTCTGAAAAGCCTTAGCAAGCAAAGCAAACATTACCTGAAAATCATTTCTTTCACTTCATTATGGGTGACATAGCTGCCTACTTTGTATTGTGAGCCCCATTTGCTGCAGCTTAACTGTTTATTTGGATTAGTAAACCTCAAGATTCAGTGTTCTACACTGAAAGTAGTCATGACTTGTGTTTAGTATTTCTAATCCAGGTAATTGTAGAATTCTATGATATGAAACCATGGTATCCAAAATACACTTCCTACTTACTCCTCTTAAGTTCAAGAATGTTTTTGCATTATCCTGGGGGATGGCTGTGGATAAGTAGGCATCTGTAAATGCAGTCTGAGCCATGAAGATTATCACAGTCAGCAAATTAACTCGTAGATGGTGACTACAGCTGGCATAATGATCAACAACCTTTACAGTGTTGGCCACACTTTGGGCAAAGTATGGTATTTGTTTAGATCTGATTTTGTGCCAAACAGTTTAATCAGATCTTGGGATGTGATCCTTTTAAATGTATATGGTCTTATGAGAAAGTCTGGCATAAGATCTGCCTTCATTTTGTCTACTTGGCTTCAAATACTGTGCTTCTGAATTGCTAAAAATACATTCCAAAATGTTATTAAAACTTCCTTTTAACTTATGCATGTATGTAAAGACCTTTCATGTTTTTTTTTCTATATAGCTAAAAGTACTAGATAACTAAAAATACTAAATATTACATAAAGAAAGTATGGTCTATAACTTTTCTTTTGAAAATGAATGACAGTCTTACATTGTAGGAATAAATCTAGCTGGAATGTTATCTATTGACTTCCTTTGCAGAAGGAAAAAGTCAGAAAATAAGTAATTCAGCACAACAGAGTCTGCATCATGATACTGTGAATCTGTATGATTATCAGCTGTTGCCAATGCTAATACAGAATCCCTTTGGGTAATATTTTCTCTAGCAACACCCATGATTTACACTTTCCTCCATTTTAAAAGAATGAGAGATTAAATGACCTATAGACAATTGCATAAAATCATATTTAAAAGATAACCATATTTCATACTGATGTGTTTGGAAAGGTATAGATTAGAAATTCATAGAAAGAAACAGTATACATATACATTTGACAGATAAGTCTGCCAGAATGATGGCTTCATTTTTTTGTTATTCATTCTATTTGCATGCAGTGTGATTTCTGGATTAGACTACGCTGCAGGTGTCATATTTTTAAAAGGCTCTAACACTGCATTCATTCTGGTCACACATATATCATGCCTCTGCAAGTCTTAAAGCAATCAACAAGGTTTTCTGACCAGGTAGAGATGTATACATCTGGATAATCATAGTAGGCCCATACTCTGTAATTGTTTTCCCCTAGATTAATATCAGCCAGTTCCTTTGTTTAAAAAAATTATCAGGAATTCATCTAGGTAAATATATTTCAGAATTTTCTTCACTTGAAGATACCTTTCTTTTTATTTAAGGTTTATACAACTGCATTTGGTTTAGGTGCCAAGGATTTATTTAGAGGCAGTTGCAGGGGTGGCCTCTGTGAGAAGAGGCTAGGCTGCCCTGTGCTGGACACAGCCATTTATAGTCAGCACCAGTGGACTTGCCACAGGTCATGGCTGAGCCCTTCAGCCAAGATGGTGGCACTTCTGTGGAAACGTATTTAAGAAAGGGTAAAAAATGATGCCCAGCTGAGGGAGGAGTGAGGAAAAACTGTGAGAAAAATCCAGCAGACACCAAGGTCAGTGAAGAAGGAAGGAGAGGAGGTGCTGCAGGCACTGGAACAGAGATTCCCCTGAAGCCCTGGAGAGAACCATGGCAGAGCAAGTATTTCCCTACAGTCCCTGGAGAGGACCACACCAGAGGAGATATCTACACTGCAGCCGGTGCACAACCCCATTCTGCAGCATGTGGATATACTCTGAAAGAACTGTAGTCCATGGAGTGCACATACAGGAGCAGGCTCTTGGCAGAACCTGTGGCCTGGGGAGGGGACCCGATGCAGGAGCAGTCAGTCTTACTCTGCAGGACTGCAGCCCATGGAAAGGACACACACTGGTGCAGGGTAAAAGTATGGGGAGGAAGGAGCAGCAGAATGGCCCCCATACTCCACCTGCCCTGCACTGCTCAGGGTGAAAGGAGGAGGCAGAAAAGTTGGGAACAGAAGAGTGAAGTTGAGCCTGTGAAGAATGGGTGGGCTCGCAACTGGTCAACAGTGGGGTCTCGCAGGGGTTCATCCTAGGGCCAGTCCTCTTCAATATCTTCATAAATTACTTGGATGTGGCACTCGAAGGAATTTTAAGCAAGTTTGCCAGTGATACAAAACTGGGAGGAGCTGTTGATTCCCTTGAGGGCAGGCAGGCCCTGCAGAGAGACCTAGACAAGTTAGAGAGACGGGCAGTCACCAACCACATGAAGTTTAACAAGGGCAAGGGCTGGATTCTGCACCTGGGATGGGGCAACCATGGTGGTAAGTACAGATTAGGGAACGAGTATCTGGAGAGCAATGTGGTGGAGAGGGACCTGGGCGTACTGGTTGATGGCAAACTGAATATGAGCCAGCTGTGTGCCCTATCAGCCAGGACGGCCAACCATGTCCTGGGGTTCATCAAGCAGAGTGTTGCAAGCTGGTCGAGGAAGGTGGTTGTCCCACTCAACTCTGCACTGGTGCGGCCTCACCTTGAGTATCACAATATAAAAAGGACATCAAGTTATTGGAGAGCATCCAAAGGAGAGCCAAGAGGATGGTGAAGGGTCTGGATGCAATGAAAAAAATAAGTACTTTGTGTCTTTCTTTGTATGTAATATGGAGTGTGGATGTTGGAACTTTCCTGTCTACTGCAGTTTTCATTGCTTTTTCTTGTATGGATTTAATTCAAGAAAGAGGAAGATAAAAATGTGTGTGAATTAGTTGCAATACACTTCCCTTCCTTTGGAATGTGCATATTTTTGAAATTAAAAGATCAATGTGTATAACTGAAAATTGATCTTTCTGATATCAGTAAACATAGATTGCGAGTATAGTTGGTAGAGTATTAGTAATAGTAATTTTGGCTTTTTTTTGCTATAACTGATGAGAAGTCATTGGCAGTTGAGCTTCTTCATGCTCAGTTAAGGCTGTCTCATGCTGTCAAAAAGGGAGGAAAAAGCATTTTGAATCTTTACACAGGAGGATATTCAGCTTGTTGGTGCTTCTGCTTTTATCTGGTAGAAAGCTGTGATGAGACTGCAGCCTAGAATTATTTTATTTTGCCTGGTTTTACTGATCTTTTCTCTCTGCTTTCATAAAAGACAGAAACAAGGGGGGAATCAGGAAGTCCAACTAATTTTCTACACAAAAGCACCACAGCAGATGCACCTGTGAAGTCAGAGAACAATATTCTGCTAGTCCAAGCAAATAAGCAATTATTCACCAGCACTTACCAAATTGCACAAAAGACGTAAGAATTGGCAGCCATGTAATTATCTGTGATTTGATTGTGAAGAACAGTAGGATTCAGCTTGGCTAACTTGAGATGTCTTTGTGAAAGCTAGTTGTCTATGCATTTATTGTAAATGAAAATGTGGTGAATATTCAGTGAGATCTGCACAGTCCCATTTTGAAATGGACATCTGCATTTCATCAGTGAGTCTAGATTCCAATGACTGTGATGACCAGATGGAGCACTGGTCAGATCCAGTATGTAGCTGCTCTGTATTGTTGTCTAAAAATAGGTTTATTTTTTTTATTTTTCTCCTTGTGTCCGTAATCCAAAATTTCAAATAAAATATCTTGATAATTTAGAACACATTTTTAATTTAATTATGTTGGATAAACCCAGCATTCTAAAATAGAGAAATGAGTTTTCCCAGTTCATCCCACAAAATATTACATGTATACTTAACCCACCAAATTAAAAAGCTTTGGGAAGTTAGTAATTCAACATATGGATATGTGTTAATGTTAACAAAATATTACAGATTAATTAACAAAAAAATACAGAAAAAATAGAGGAGTAATTTTACTAGTTATAACTAAACCACTTTGTTTATAATTTTGTTAAACATAAAATAGGAATATGCACCTGGAGCATTCATCTAAATCCTTTATGCAAATCTCAGGCTTTTACACAGCATCAATACTGTAGATATTTATTCCAAAGTGAGAGTGCATTTCAGACTCCCCTGTGAATGGAAAAGTCCATAACTTAGCAAAACACACAGGTTAAACTAAGTGCTATTTTAAACTTAATAAAGGAAACTTGAGCCTTTTGGTCTCTTAATAGCGGTCATAACTACATCAGATGATTGCACTTTTGATAAATTAAATAAATTAAAAGGTAGTAAAATGTCTTTAAAAGGAATTGAAATGCATATAGTTTCCCACTAGCGCACTGAACCATGTCTGTTTTCAGTAACTATGAAATCATGTTCAAATGTTGAATTGTACATTTTCCACAAAGAAATATTGGAAATTTAGACATTTTTTGAAATTTATATTCAAGTTGCCTTAACAACCATATGCATACCATATGCTGTATATACAAAACCTTGCTTTAACACATGAATTAGTTTCTAAAGCATTTATTTATGGCATTTATTTCCTTTCTGCCTACTTTTTTTTTTTTTTTTTTTTTTTTTTTAAATTCGATCCCAGATGCTTAACCACATGGCTCTTGTTTATAACAAAAATCTCCTCTTTTGACCCAATAATTAATGATTTCTCTCTCAGTCCTATCATTACATGACTGGAACTATGACTCTTGAAAGCATATTTGTTTTCTGGTGCAGTATCTGTCTTTGAATTCTATCTTTCTCACCTCTTTCTTTTCAACTCCATCAAATTCAAGTTTTAAAGCTCTGTCTGGTCCTACCTACTGCAACTCAGTGACTTTTACCTGGAATCTAGTTTCCTAACAAATAATAGAATACTTGCTTCCACTCCCTGATTTGATGTTTAAGACCTTTTTCTGCTTCAAGTATTTCCTTGCAGTTGTTTGCAAAGGAATCAAACAGCAAATAGTACTTAGGGCAAGTATTCACAATAAATTAGAGTATATAATGCACCACATACATACAAGTATGTCAAAAGACAGATTTGTAGATAGCTTATATGTATTTCCAGGAGATTTTTTTCCCTTTTAATCGATTTGCATTAATTATTTATGTTCAGAATTAGTCTGTCTTAAAATTACCTTTTTTTGATATAACACAAAGCTTCACGTCTGTCATCACCTTGAATCTCTTCTATAGAAATAGATTTTTAAGACTTGTTAGAAATATTTTTTAATTTCTAACCAGAGTTTTCAAGGAGGACTACTGAAAAATAGTCCTTTCTGTATGAACAGGAAAAAAGAAAAAAATCCTAACTTCTAAAATGTATTTATTGATTTTGCTTTAAGAAACAGTTGAACTGACACATTATTTGGAAGTATCATGGATTTTCACTGATTTTATTATTTTGCTATAATATGTCCTTAATAATTTCAATGGATTTTGACTATGGAGATGACAAAGTGTGATGTGTAGAAAGCTGAAATTTCTTAGGCAGGTTGACCTCACTTCTAAGGACAGATGTCAGTATGGACCTACAGATTTGGGTACGGGAGCAGTGTGCCTTGAGCAAAGTGCTGTGCCTTTCTAGGTCAGTTACTAGAGTCCAGATTTCAGAACAATTTCCTGCCAGCAGAACCAGTGGACTGTGCCATGCCAGGTGGGCTCTCTTAAGAGACAGTCATCCCCTTCCTAGTACAAACAAGATTTACTACAGCATGACATTCTGAGAAAAATAAATAATAAATGATTGTGCTCTAGTGAATGCAGTGGATCTTGTTTTGCACTTTGAACTAAGGCTTAGTAACAAACGCAACCCTTGAGTTGCATAAGTAGAAATCCTAATGTTCTTTCACTTTTTGCCTTGACTTTTAAATCGTCTTCCTATGCTAAGAAGGACTTCCTATGCTATGAGGACTTACATGTACCGTTACAATAACAGTAAAAATAAAGCCAGAAAATCACCATTCGGTTCTCCTGTCAAAAGTCTGTTTATTCCTGCCATTTACAGATCCATGGAAATTAATACTTGTATTTAACTTCTGTTTGCCTAAAGCATAGGTCTTAGACATACATCCAGTCTTTACTTAAAATCCTAATAGAATCGCAGAATGGTTTGGGTTGGAAGGTACCTTAAAGATCACCTAGTTCCAGCCTCTCTGCCATGGGCAAGGGGCACTTCCTACTAGACCAGGTTTCTCAAAGCCCTATCCAACTTGGCCTGGAGGCATGCACTTCCAGGGATGAGGCATCCACAACTTCTCTGGGCAACATGTTCCAGTGTCTTTGGTACTTTGTTCTTTTTTTGTGTTTTGTTTTGTTTTTTGGTGGTTTTTTGTTTGTTTTTTTTGTGGTTGGTTGGGGTTTTTTGTGGTTTTGTTGGTTTTTTTTAGTCATTCATTGCTAGCAAATTGGTGGTAGAAGTTACACTAAGTCATGATAAGAATAAATGTTGTAGCACAATGAAGTACTTGCTTACACACATAGATTGCATCTTGGAGTAAGAGACACTGCACATAGGTACATAGGCAGTTCTCTTCAGGAACCTCTAACTGCATTACCTACTCCTTATCCTGGTACATTCATAGTTACTTTCTCACCTTCCCTTGCAACATTTTCATGTGTTTTTTGTCAGAAGACAGTACTAAAATTATACAGTTGTACTTACAAGATGCTTTTATATTGCTAATGCATTCAATCACTGTGCAAATACCCTGTCTGTCAAAAGGCAATACTGATTTCTGCCTCGTTTTTTGAATACACTAGTATCCACTGTGGCATTTGAAATCTTAAGCCTAGGCATCGTGGTTATTTTTTATCACTATTGCTGCACAAGATTATTTAGAACAGAAGTGATGTCATGCTTACAAAGGACAAATTTCTGCTTATGCCTCCATAAGCATTAGTAGTTCCAGGTAAAAGAAATACCTTGAAAAGACTTTCCAAAGAGCCTTATCAAAAGGGCTTTTACAGAAAAGAACTGCATTCTTCATAAATACAGATTTCTTTTCAATGAATCCTGTTGTTACTTTTTTATTTATCTAGCTGGATTTTAAAAGTTTCTAAGTGTCAATGCTGATTAAGATCTTCCCATGACCTCATCTTGAAATAGTTCTCCCCTCCGTAATAGTTTCCAATTTATACCAGAATTAAGAACATTATGCCAGAATGGTGCCTGAAACATTGATAATCTGAAACCACTGGCCATTCCTGAAGAAGTTTATTCCCCTTTGATTTCACTAGGAAGTAAAACTGAAATTACTTTTGGGCTTCAGGCCTGGATTGCTGATAAAGATTGGAGTGTACATTCTGTTCTCTAACATAATCTACAGATTTTTAGTTGCCATAAAGGTGCCAACTTTAGGAATAGTGTGAGTGCATAGTGATGGTAAGAGAACTCTTCTTTTGCTCTAAACACTGTATACTTCCTTTCCCCCAGAAATGGGACTGAGGAGAGGAGAGAAAAGAGAAAAATGAAACAGAGAACCTGGCCTCATGATCATTGAAGCACTGCAAAATAAGTTTCTTTTCTGCTACCAGCAAACACTTGATTCTAATGGCAAAAAAAAATTCAGTCACCCATATTTATCTGCAGGTGAGCAGCATTCAGTCTGTTAGCTTGAGTTATCTGCCACCATTTAAACTTTGTATTTATTTTCTGTATCTGCCAACCAAATACTGTAAATTTCCAAGGGACCAAGCCTGTGCTGCTCTCACGGACTGCAGCAGTGGCAGCAATACTTGTTTGTTTTACCGAAACAGGTTATTTGTAAAATTCTGGAAGGATTACTGTAAGGTCAGGACTTTTTCTTTGGAGATTAAAAATTATGCATTTTTAAATTGCAGATAAAAACAGCATTTCAGATTTAGTAAAGGTTTAAAAGACCTTGAAAATAAGAAGGTACAAACTTCAGTATAAATAAGTGAGCAATTATGACACTTCTGTTTATGAACAATGTTGTGTTTTGGAAAAACAAAAATGATCCATCTTTCTAAATATTAGTTTGGTAATTTTCAGGTTTCTTAGTTATTAAAAGTAATTTTTCCTTTGGCAGGATCGGATCACTTCTAGGAAAGAAAAGTTTAAAGGATATGAGGAGACCTTAGTAGTTTGGGAATTGGGCACCTGAGATCCCCAAGGAAGTCTTTTTCCCATACTGTACTGGAGAAGAGAGGGAATGTGTCTAGAACTATGAGTCCCTGCAGTGTTGCTCTGATTTTGGAACTGTCTGGTTAGGGGTTGTAGTTAAAATTCAGTCTCCTATTCTAAAATTGAAGACAAAACTGACATAGTATTTTTGGTTAGGTGAGCTTGTCTTCATGGCATCAGTATAGTTGGGGATTTTCTGTAGGACCGGCTGTTGCCTAATGTCAGGCTGTAAACTCAGTCCGTGGAAGCATCTAAGATAGGCAGGATTTGGTGATAGCCATGTTACAACTTCAGTTTAACATCTAATGCCCTTGTTCTTTTAGGCTAGGAATTAACAGCATTTGGTGGTAGTGTGATAACACACCTACTTTGGGATAAAGTATTTGTGGCATTTGTAACATAGTTGTGTGTCTGTTCACTGAAACAGTGAGTTAAGAATGGCACAGACTAAAATTTCTTCAGTAACAAAGTGTACTCTGTTTTTTTACAAGTTTAATGATTAACTGTTACGTGCAGCACATCAAAGTATACTAGCGGGCAATAGGTGTAATTTCTCTCCTACAAACTGGCTGGTTTTTGTGTTACTGTAAGCAGTTCTGTAAGATTTTACAAGAACAACACATTCCATAGAAGAAAGGTTTATACATTAAGTTTACAACTTGGTATGACAGTGATGGCAAATTGAGCCGAAGCTGTGAACATTTGTATGAACTTATCCTTATTTTCTTTGATGATTTGGATAGTTTTTGAATTTTAACATTTGAATTATAATTGGGTAAAAATTTGATCCATTAATTTATTTTGATCCATTAGTTTCTTTTTCATTTATTCTGCTAATGAGCAAAGCTGTAAATACAGAAGTAGCAGAGAGGGATACAATTGAATACAAATCAAGAAGACTAGACAAAAGAAGTTACTGGAATGGAAAAAAGGCCAGAAAGTGGAACTGTGAATTGAATTTTTTTATATATACAAAACAAGACTTATTTTGCCAAAAGCAAATGTAATTAATGTAACAAAAGACTACTTCTAGAGTCTAGATCCAGGATTTTTGGCAGTCTGTAGAGCTATCACCATCCTCCTGTGGGATGCAGAATTCAATTAGTTTATGTAATGCTCACTAATAAATCATCCTGTAGACACCCAGCTAGAGAGCTTGTAGAAAATAAGTTGTTTTCTCATAATTCCCCATGGATATCTGAATTTGCATTCTGTCAAAGCAACAGTACTACCTGCAGGAAATCTGAATGCCCTTAGATATCCTTAAAGAATTAAACCTTCTAAAGTTACAGCAGTGTGAGAATAAATTTCAAATAGTGGATTGAGCTAGACTATTTGAGTGGCAGCAGCAAAATAAAACTCCTTTGGGATATAGGCAAAAACTAGGTTTCTGTGCTCAAGGGCATAAACATGTTTTTGCACTGGCAATTGAGCTAACTAAATTCTGCTGTAATTTTAGAGAAACATTAATTAGGTGCTACTGTGTATGGTTTGAATTTGATTTCACATTAGCTTTATCAGAGGGAATTGCTACTATGTGAACACAAACATTTCTACATGTTTCTATTTGCAATATTATGCATTAATCGATAATAAGAAAGCATTTGTCAGGAGTATTTGATAGGAGACTTGTGTGCATAGACTAATACAAGTTATTTTTATTCTGTCCAGAACTGTCTTAGTAGCTTGGCTTTTTTCACTGCGATAGCCCCTTTTATAAAACCTTAGAAGGAATAGTTTTATAAACTATGGCTCGAAAACATGCTTTAGAATTTTAATAAAGGAATCATGAGTGGGACGCACATACTTATGGCTGTAAGATTGCTTATATAAAAATATATTTGCATTTCTCCAAGATTAATTGGTAGGAACAAGCATAGTTTCAAGTGTGAGTATGAATTGGAATCAAAGGCTTTCTCTAGAAACTAAAATTGCCCCAAATTAGAGATTTTTGCTTATCAGACAGTTTAAAAAAGTCCAAGGCTTTTTCTAATCTCCAGATTCAGTCTCTTGCACTTGCTGTTATATGAATATGTTTTAAAGTTGTGTAGTCAATGTATTATTATTTCTCTCCTCAGGAATGTGAATCTGCTCCCTGCCTTAATGGAGGTTCTTGTCAAGATGCCATCAATGCATTTGTTTGTAGTTGCCTTAGTGGATACACCGGCAGGTTTTGTGAAGTTGATATTGATGCTTGCAGTGAGTCCACACTGAACTCAGTTCTTTGTTACAATGGAGGCGTGTGTGTTGATGGACCTGGAAGAACTTTTTATTGCAGGTTAGTGTGAATACTGCCATATAACTACTTCAGATAATACACAGTGACTTGCTAAGATTTCAAGGTGGTGTTGTTACTGTGTGTGGTATGTGAACTCAAATGGATTTGACATTCAATCTAGTGCTCAAAATTCTTCTAGTGCTTTTCAGAATTAAATGTGGAAACTTCTAACAGAAATCAATCCTAAAAAAAATTGAATTATTATGTTTATGGATATGTATGTACTCCTGTGTTTTGTACTCAAAAAGAAATTTCATTTGCAACAAACTTAGATGACAGTTATTTTGTATAATATGTGAGCACAGGCGTAAAAAAAAAAATAATCGTGTGATCCATCCTTCCTTCTGTCTGGGAACTTATTCCAACTGTTGTCAGGTTAACTACCTTGCGCTTGCTTCTGAGCCCAGCAGTAGCCATCAGGAAGAGGTGCTTGTGGAATCAGCCAAGAAAATTGTGAACAATTAAAATAAGTATTTTTAGCGTTGCCAAGATCACAAAGGTTTTAATGAGTGATTGTGCCAGAGCATTAGTGCTCCCCAGTTCCGCAGGTTATATCATCTGCCAAACTCTGGAGTTAGCAGAAGGACTCCTGGTGGGCCCACCTTTGTTAGGTTAGATTGTGTGGCAGCTGAGAATGATTTACCCCCTACTGGTCTGCAGAGAAGCAAGCAGACAGAGTGGCACCTGGTTTTGGCAGGACAATTTGGGGATTGCCGGGGTGAGAACCTCGGTCAACAAACAGGGTCTCCAGCCAATGTGGTGTTCTGATCACGGCACAACAGCAAATGAATGACGACAGGTCAGATTGGACTTAATCTGTTGAAACTGAGCTCCCTAGTAGGCTGCTGGTTGGGTTTTCCCTTGGAGTAGCATGTCTACCAGGAAGCCTACTTCCTTAGGTCGAGAGGCTACCTAGCGGAACGTCTTGAGTTTGAGTGACTTCATCGTTGGTAAGTGATTTATTTCTGCTAGATATATGTTTGAGTGAGCCTTGTCTCTTTTGGGGAAGTGATTCTGGTACATGAGTGGGAGATTTTCCTTTTTGTCTGAGTGAGTGTACCCATGTGGGATTATTATTACTATTATCCACGTTAAAATAATCTATGTTAAGACTAGTCAAAAAAACTTAGGAATTCTTAAGTAGTTGTGGTGTAGTGCATTAATGTTTCCAACCGACATCTGAATTTGTGGTATTATTTATTGGAGGGCTAAATAGTGTTGCTTGGAATAAATATTCATTCTTAATAAGGTCCTGTGTGGTTTTGGGTGCCTCCGTCACAGTGATGTAAGATGACAGTGAGCTAAGCTGATGTGTGAAACGGTTGTGATCAAACGTCATACTTCATATAAATTCCTTCTTCTGAGGGGGGCTAGGGAAAGGACTATTTCAGCTGACTGCCTCCATGTTGATGTGCTTCAGAAGACAGACATAACTCTTATCCTTTATGAGCTACTCCATTTAAAGTAACGTGTACAAGGTGGAAATAAGAAACATAAAGAGATTACTAAGTTTGGTTTGCTCCTGTATTGTTAGTGTTATGGTGAACATTCCTCTTCTACCATGCCTTCCACTTGCGCTAAGGAAACTGAACAAAACTCACAGACTGGAGAACAGGACTGATAGGGAGGATGCAAAAACAGAATAATCAAAACAAGGAAGGTATAAATAGCTCCTACTCTAGCAAAGCACCACAAACTCCAAATGAATAAGGAGTCTTAAAGCCTCCTGTCGCTGTGGGGGATAGACAGCAGGAAAGACAAAATCTAGTATTCTTGTTTTGGGGGTCTGGCTTGGGATGTTTGTATTAATGTAGTTGGTGAAACCAGAAGTAGCAAGTAATGAAAACTGCCCAGTAATGGGTGTCAGGCAGCCTTAGCTGTAGGCAGCACTGCCGGCTTCAGCTGGGATGTATGAGATATTTTCTGCAGTAATGTAGCAAATAGTTCAATTTTATTGAATTATGTGGGAATTAATCACATGAATACCCCGACAGGCTTCTTCCTGAAATTACTATGAAAAATACCCATTGGGATAGCCCTTGAATTGTGCTTTGCCTGAAATACTCTTTCTGTCTTCAAACCCTTGGTATAAAATAAAAACAACACATTGGAAATGAGAGGGGTGCTGGGAGTTTTTAACTCGGTTCTATCCTTAGAAGGCCGCCACTGAATCAGAGCTTCAAGAAAGAGATGACCATCTGAAAGGATGCCCACTTAGCTTGCTTTGTACTTTAGTCCTCTTAATTACAGGAACTGTCTGCCACAACAACAAGCATATAAATAAACAAATTAATAATAAAGCTATCATTTGGCTCAGGGGGGCTTTCAGTTGACAATTTGACCCACTTCCATATGGTTGTTATAATGAGTACATAGTAAAAATTCTGAAACTTTTTCATAGGATTTTCCAAGTATTTTAAGAAAGATAAACTGTTCCACATAAGATACTCAGATTTTTTTCATTGTCTTTAATTTACAGTTTGTTTTTCCTCACTTTTGTATCTTTTGTTCCCAGACTATGTTTGGCTTGGTATTTAAAAAAGCAAGAATAATTAAAAAAATTCCTCTCCCCACTCTGACTTGCATTAAGCCTTTTTCAGATATGCATTTAAAGTACTTCCTGCTGACTAAGTTCAGAAGGGTTGTCTGCAGTGCTTTCAGTTTGATTAGGTGAAAATAATGTCAACAATTTACGACAGGCCATGCCTTAGATTAAGTTGTTGAATATTACAAGCTTTATTTTCATTTTTCAGCACATGATTGCACATTTGGTTTTTGTAATTCTTGATGTCTGCCTTTGGTAATTCACTCTGAGTATCTTTTTTTCTGAATGCGATTAGTGCAGTAAGATAACATTGGTGTTAGAAATGCATAGTCACAAGTTTTATCTTGTCGTTCGGTTCATAAAGGGAGACTGGTGCTTTTTAAATCCACTTTTTCGATTACATTTGACTGGTTTTTGTTCAGAACTGAAGCTTTTTTTCACAGCATCTTCCAGAGATTAGTTTAAACTTAAAAGACAATTGGATGAGTTGATTTTTATTTTTTTTTTTGTATTCCAAGAGCAGGTAAGAGTGAATATTTGAGCAACAGAATGTCAAAGTTTTTCTTCCAAGTAACAAGATTTTACCTAACAGAAAATTCTAAAATAGGGTTATGTTGTGTTATGCTTTCTCCAAATAAAGTGCCATTATTTTTAAATATTTATTATGGTATCTACCACTCCTTTGTGACAATGAACTTTACTGTACTGAATGCAACGATAAATTGTGAAAGGCTGGATACTGTTGTTTATAATCTCTCATGCACATGAGAAGAGGTTGAAGATCTTTTGTCTCATATTTAAACAAGCATTTGCTAGCATTTTAAAAATGCTGTAACCTAATAATTGCTTAGATACTAATTTAAAGTGGTAAATAATAGTGTCAAAAGCAGTCATAGTTGGACATTGTATACAGCAGCAAGCGTCTTTGGAACATCTTGTAGGAATCTGTAAAATATACCACTTTCAGACATCTTCAAGTGGTAGAAATTGTGCTGGAAAAATATGAAATCTGTATAATTTAGCCTAACTTCTCTCTTGACTTTCATAAGGATAAGGGACTAGTATTATGATGGCAGGTATAATATTACATTGAATTTAGGTATCAATGAAAGGACATCCATAAAACATTAAAGCAACTTAATTTTTTTTTTTTTCTTGGGATTCTTCATGTGCCATTTGGCACTCAGAAAAGCCTTTTGTTTTCTTCTTGTAACTGTTCTTCCCTTTTCTTTTTCTCAGTAAAGCAAAATTGCTCTTGAAAGCATTCACATTATGTTCTTTTATATATTTAATTAATGCACATGGGGCAAGAGCTTCTTGAAGCACAGGTAGAACATAATAGAAAACCAAAGCTGTTCTACAATTTTATTTTTGTTACGCTTTGGAAAAGCTGGTAAAAAGAAACAGGTCAGTACATTAATGTTCTTGTATTCTGCTGATAAGGGAGAAAACTTTAGATTTTGAAATTTTCCTCTTCTATTTTAATTTGCTTTATCTGTGTGATTAAGGTGTCCAGCTGTAGCACGAGGACTCATAACTAGCTTGGCCCTCTGAAGGGATTCAGGAAAGGGTTGAAAAAAAATTCAAGAGGGAGATACTCCGTGAGTAGAAATCTGGAGTCAGAAAAACATACTGCTTTCTAGCTCTGGCGTGCAGACTACATGTAACATCAGAGAAAAAAAAAAAAAAAAAAAAAAGGTAGAAAGGTTTGTAAGCATGTGTGAGGTTTGTACTAGCATGTATGAGGTAAACAATACATTGCTAGTATGAAGTTTGCACATTGTGGGAGGAGCCTGCGGGAGCAGAGTCTTGTAGGATAACATAGGCAACTATCCAACTATCCAAAAAAGCTGTTTACTTCTGTCTTGGTATGTAGAAGGAATTAATCAGTATGATCTTGAAAAATCAAAGTTGTTTAGGGTTTGATAAATGACAGTTATGTATCTGAATTGAAAGCTATTACAGATTGCAAATCAAACAATGTAGTTCACTCTTGAAGAAAAACTACTTAAGATGGGTGCAGCCATATTTTTATTTTATTTGGCTTTGCATGTCTCTGTAAGAAATTGTCCTTAGTAAATTTTAAGAAACCTATCTCAAGTTGACAAACGTATAGAGTGCTGTGATGATTAAATCCTTGTTGAAAAAAACAAGGAAAGTTGGCCAGCATAAATGATAGAAAGTGATAGGAATGCTTCTGACTGTTGCTGCCAAGAACGTGTAGTGCAGTATAATTTTCTCTATGACTTCCTAGTCAGCTAAATGACAAAACAAAACATGATGTCACCATATACAAGAACAGAAATGCCATGTATCAGTACTGTATATTCAGGAAACTGAATTCTTTGAAGCTGTTCATGTCAACTGTACCTCCAGTAATCAGAAGCTTCTCTTGTGCTTCAAACGACTTAACATGGAGCATTTGCACAGCTGTGTGCCCCCATCAACCTGATGAGTGACTTAATGGTAAAGTACATGTTGCAGGTCTTGCATGCCATGTAACAGAAAAGTCATGTTTCTGTTGGAAAGTTGTTAACTGGAAAGCTTCATTTCATTTAGCTGTTAATAGACAGCTTTCAAGGTTTGACCAAAGTTGCAGAGTACACATTGCACAGAGCTAGGTATTTAAGTTTCGTTGAGATAAGTGTAGGAAGAAAATTTTATGATACGGAAATTTTACTTCAATTCACTGGAAAATCAGAATCTCTTAAAACAGGCAGGTCATAAAACAATAGATTCTCAACTTTTGTGTGTGCTGTGAATATGTGCACAATACTATCTTTCTTATTTTTTATGTCTCCTCTGTCTGAAAACAGATACCCCTCCATTTATGTGTAGATACTGAATAGACTGTGCATAACTTGCTTGATTTCATAACTACCTGCTTAGTTTTTAATGTGTTGTGAAGAATTATTAGTTTAGGGTTTGCATTGTGTGTATGTATTAGGTTTCATGAAAACACAAAAATGGATGTATTGGTTCAAGCCAAAAAAAACACCTAACCCTGTTTGCTATTTCCAATGGTGGCCATAAGCAGATTGTCAGGAAAGAATTGGAAAAGTTATTGCTTGTCTGCCAGTACTAATTAGCCCATGCTCCCTCAAACAGGGGTTCTCCTGAGCATGTTGTGGTTAGTTCAGTAGAAGTTAGTGAGCCTCTTAAGTACATACAGGGTGTTCCCCAGAACATATATATAAACTTCTTCTCTGAGGGGCAGGGAGCCTTAACAAGTCAATCTCCAGAGGTCACTGCCAACATCAGCTGCTTTGTGACCGTGCCATTCAGCAAGTGGACCCACAAGTCTAGCCTGTTTAATTAAAAAATGCCTACCTATTTAAAATACTGCTCCTACTAGGTTTATTTTATGTCCCCTAATTCTAGTGTGGAAAAAAGATAATGAAGAGCTGATTCCTTTTGCAGGCTAAAGACTTCTTGTTCAGAAGAAGCTTTGGTGCTCATAGTTTGCATACCTTCTAATAAGTTTTGATTAATGTAGGCCTTGCTGCTCACTTATTTAGATTGTATCAGATTAATACATTGCTCTTTGGTATGGTATTGCATAAAAAGTGAAGAAATATAGCTGTAAAGAAGCAACACATCCATTTTAGAGAGGTTTGTCCTATAATAGCAAATTTACAGGAAGGTCAAGTTCACAGGATTTAGAATGAGTATTTCAAACTAATGATGTATCCAAACATGTTTAATGTGTGCAATAATATGCCTGATGGAATAGTTGCCGTGGCGCTGGCCCCTAGTGCTTCTAGGCAAAAGAAGAGAAAAACTATTACTCTGTCACTCAAGTATTTACATTAATATTCAAACATTATATCCAACTATTATAATATCTAGATGCATTTTATCAATTAAATAGCAATATAGAAAGAAAAAAGTTAAAATGGTAAGGAGGCTGTAAAAGTGAAGCATGAAGAAAGACAAGGCATTAAGAAACATATCCCAGATGTGACTGCCATTTTTTTAATAGATGCATGGTCTGTCTTGTTGCATTTTACTAAGTGATATTTATAATGGTAATACTGCATCTAGTTAAAATGACACACTCTCCTTACCATTTTTAAGTTCTAAAACTCAACAGTAAAGTGCAATCTGCTAGAGAATTAGCATTGCCTACCAAAAAAACAGACAACAGTGTCTGTAAATGAGGCAATAAAAACTAGCAGGGAAAAAAGCACCCGAAAGCAAAGCACAAATCTAGCACAAATGACCCAGCTGCCCAGTCTCAGAATAAAACCATTGTAAAGTGTATATCTGAGTGGCTGTTGCTAATTGTTATATTCTGGGGTTTTTTTAAGCAAACCTTTTAAAAATTCATTACATGAGAAGACACAGGTTGCCTCTATCCTATGTATATATTAATTTGGGGTTTTATTTTTGTTTTTCTAACTTAAGTTGTTTTCTGACAGAAGCCAAACAAAAACAGCTATTGGGAATCACGTTCATGTCCCATTATACAAGATGCAGTGACTGAACATTTGGGTATGTGCCTATAACAGATCGTTTCAGTTTTTTCCAGCCACATGCAGAGACTGTTTAATTCAACATTACCCAAAACCTGCATGCCCAAATAAAATCCAACACCTGGAACGAGATTTAAAATTTCACAGTGTTTTAAGAGGTAATGTGCTGCTTATTTATTCAAAATTCCATATGGAATACTAAAGCATACTACACAAGAGATTCAAATAGACATTACCTTTGATATTTTTACTGAAACTGTCTTCAAAACTTTTATTTTTTTAGCCTTCTTATTTTTCCTTTCTAAACTATATTTTTGAGAGCATGTACACAAATGGCACACATAATGCTAATAGTGACTTTGCCTTATTATAGTGATTGTTGACAAAGCCAGCAATAAATCTAACATAAAAGTTACAACATCAATTAAAAAATATTTCCTATTTGGTTGTATTAAATTAACAAGTCATAACATATTTATGTTATTATTGAGAATCCATTATTTACTGTTTCCAGAGTTCCAAACTCCTGGCATTTTGCAAGCGTAAATGTTACTACGCCTATCTTGAATGGCAGTCCACAAGTTAAGAAAAAAAAACAGCTATACTTTATATGAAAACTGCTAGCTCGGAAGGAAGACACAGTGTGCTAGAATCCTTGAGGGTATTTTTGAAAAACAAAATTAATGTTCTCAATTTTTAAACTACAAAGTAATCACAAGAAGTATAAAAAGCAAGGCAAAATATTATTTCTTAGTTTAAAACAAATACAGAAATAGTAGCGTTTCAACTTTTATGTGTAAGAAAGGCTTTTTCTAAACTACATTTTCTTGTCCATAAACATGGGTCACTTTAAGAATTTGAAGGAATATATCTTTCAAATCTTCACAACAGAATTTCTATAGCATTTTTTTTTGTGTTTTTAAGGGGCATTTATTGGAAAAACTACAGTGTAGCTTATGGCTATTTGGTTTTCTTATACTCTGCATGTACAAAGTGAGAAAATGAAGTAAGTCTGAAAAAATAAGACTTCGCTGTAACTTGCTTTCTGGACAAGTTGGTTTACATTTTCCTTCAGATGTACAGATTGTTACTTCTTAAGAAAGGGCAAGAGAAAGGGAAGGGAGAACATTATTCAGGTAAATTGGTCAGTTTTGAAGCCCAGAATAATAATTTTTTTTCAATCTATGATCAACTTTTAAAACAGAAATTTCAGAATTAGTCTTTAGGAGAGCCATTCAATTTTTTATAAATAAACATGTGTGCCAGTATGCAGGAATGTGATTAGTTACTACCTTAGAATTTGACTCCATTTATAAATAAGCATAAATAAGTCAATCTGACAGACTAGTATTAGTGGTCTTAGCTTGTCTTTTATTTCAGTTTTTAATTTCCACAAGGTCCTCTGGCTTGTTCTTTGTGAGCACTAGGAAATACATACATCAGACACTAGATACTTTGGTTCCTATTAAGTCATCTTACTAAATAATTCCTATGATTTTTTTCTTATTTCTTGTCAACAATCTCTTTGTGATATTCTTACGCTGAGAAATACAGTGGTGCTGGCTCTCAAATAATAGGGATAGATTCTTCTAGAAAGTGACTTGCCCACCTTTGCATTCCAAGTAAATGTGAGGGACCAGCAAAAGTTAGCTGATTGCAAGACTGATGTGATTTGGAAAGAGAAGATATAATTTGTCACTGCCTGTTCTTTACTGGAATGAACCTATTGTGTTTATGGACTGAATATTCAACTGACTTGAAAAAGGTAATAAAAAGCGAAAAAATAACCTGTGCAAACACCCAAAGAAATGAGAGACTGCAGTCCTCAGTAAAAGTCTCCAAGACTATCATAAAATTTTGCTCTTTACAGCCTATTTCACTTCTGAAAATTTTCCTCTTCCTTTTGGTAAATATTCTGACATTTACTAGAAGATCAAAAATCTACACTTTGACTATGTTTATTTTTTTTAATCAGCAAACAGGTGAGTTGTGTTTTCATTCCAGCTATTAAATGCTGTTTGATGCAAGGCTTAGAAAAGGTTAAACAACATTGTAAGCTTTAAGCTAGTTTTCTATCCTACTTTTACTCCTACACTGGTAACAATGTTAATTTGCTTTGTGCTATGTTTTGTAAATCAGCATTTGCAGCTGGCTAGATTAGATATTAAGATGGGACTCTAGGTACTACATTGGCAGTGCAAGCACTGAAGTCATTTTAGGTTGGTAAACTTGAAAAAAAGCTGTATGATATGAAGCTTGTGCAATGCCAAAGTTGTATCATTTGAAGTGTCCTCTCTAGAGAGGTGGTATGCACTGGGAGGGGGGGAAGATAAACATCTGGGTTTTGCTTCAGTTCTTGCCAAGTTTGGAAAACTAAATTTAATTTTATAGGTTATTGATGTGTAATCCCAGCAATATATGGTCTTGTTTCCTGGCACTGTCTCCAATGGAAAGTCTACCAGACATAGGCACTGTTGAAGTTTTTTTCTGGTACATGCTGTTTGATGGAATAAAAATTAAGTACTGAGGAAAATTATACCATGGTAGAAATTCAGTTTTCTCTGAAGGGCAACATAGTTAGCAGCTATTTTTATTTTCACTTGTTTTGAGGAAGGGCAAACTTGCCATTCTTATCCATAATATTAATAAAATGGATAGACTCTTAGAAAGTTGTCATAGTATTTGTCAAAAATGACATCTGAAGTACTTTTTTCTCTACTTAAAAAGAAAATGTTAGCCACTAGTAATAATTATTTCTTTTGTTTACTGACTCACTGTATCAATAAGTTTGGGTTATTTAAATAAGCATATGTTCATAACATACAACATATCTCCATATCGATTTGAGGTAATATTTCTTCAAGTTGTTGCATGTAATCTGAGAACAACAATGCTTTAAGGCTTAGTGTCTATCAGTGGCTTGTAAATCACTGAATTACAATAAATACCAGCTAGTAATTTTATATCACTATAAAATTGTGTATTGTCTGACATCCGCTCTATTTCTGAACTAGAGTATAATATCCTGATTTTTTTTAAGATAGTAATTTTAATATAAATAATATCTATTTACATTCTCAAACTACTGTATCTTCTTTTTTATTAGGACAAAATATCTGGAAAAGCTCCTTCTAGAGTAAACTGTTTCACTTAATTTAAGCATTAGAATATGCAATCTTTTGAACTGTTTTGTTTTCAGCATATCTATTTTATATCCTCTCACATAAGGGAAGTTAACATGAGTGAGTGACTTCTTATCTGTGATTGTACCTTTGAGATTAAGATACCAAAGTCAGGTTTGGTTTTTGCAAAGTTTTTTTTTCTTTTAAGAGATTATTTTAGATAAGAGGATCAATAAATACATGTAAAATCAGACGATACCTAGTATCAGATAAGATGATTGTTTAAGCTGCAGCCTACCTAGCATTAAGTCATACGAATGCCCATATCAGTTATGTACAAATTCAAGTCTGAATTCTACTGGAGTATGCTCATTCAGTCAAGAAGACATGAGAAATCCAAGCACAGGTTGCCTTATAGTCCAAATTTACTATTTTTATGATTGAAGCATTCAAGTTCTGTGTGCTTATAAACAGCAATCAGTAGGCAGTGGCAAATAAATCTGGCTTTGGTTGCAGTCGCAGAAGAGCTTATTCTGGAGTTCTAGTAAAGATCTGTAAGTAATCTCATTTTAAACTGGGAAACTTCAGTTGATTATGGACTAGTTATACTACAGATTAAAGCTTTTTCTTTCCTCCTGCCATGAATACAACAACTAAGGAGTGGCTAGAGAGAAAGACAATGGAGGAAAAGGACTGGCAGAAGGGATGCACATGGATTAAAATATTGACACATTGTTTAGATTTGACTGAGATGTGGCAGAAGATGTAGTGATGATTAAGCTTATGTGGGTACAACTGATAATTACAGGAATTAGAATCCCAAAAAATTAACAAAAGCATTGCTTCCTGAGAGTACACCTGCTTCAGGCCATGGTCTTACCTATACCACTTTGGCAATGCAGAACATTCACTGCAGCTATGTAGTTCACAAAATCCAGTTTTACAGGAATGAGAACTCATCTCAGCAGGGGGGAAAAAATGCCTGCAAAGAGCTTGACTGTATATCTGCAGACTTAGGGTTGGTACCATCTTACCTAGCATCCAACTAGACAATGCACATCTACCATCTACTAGTCAGTCTCTCAGAAAATAGCAGCATTTAATGGGTTAAGTAGAAGTTACAAAGGCTGGCTGTTTTCCTCTGTAGTCCAGTTTCTCTCCAAAAGCTACCTTAGACTGATGGTACAGGTCTACATTGTCTTGTGAAATAAGAATGGCAAATAATCATGGAATCATGGAAACTGTGGCTTGGAGGTACCTCTGTGGGTCACTATTCCAGACTTGAGCTTTAAGTAGGATCATCACAAAGTATCTGTATAGGCGTTTTATCTGGATGGAGTGGTAAAATCAGTAACATGAACTTTTGTTTAGTAGTTTGGGCACAAACATGGCCATACCTACAGTGAACACTTCCTAATTTTGAGGGCCTTTGGGTAGTAAATTGAGTGTGTGACTGCCTGATATACAATAGCCATGTTTGGGAATAGGATCTAAATACATTTCTAGGTTGTGTTCTCAGTAATGGTAATTGTGTTGAAGATGACAATACTTACTTAAGTCCATTGTTCTATTATGCTGATAGTTAATTTGTTTTTCTTTTGTATCTGTGGATACTTTTTGAGATTAAATTGAACTTGCAGTGATAATACTGTATCCCCTTTCTTGAGGGAAAAGTTGAGTTTCTACCCGAAAAAAAGTCAGTGTTAATGATACAGGCAGACAGACTTCTTGGTTGCCTCGTTTGGGCACATGTTCAAATTAAAAACTGAAGTAAAAGAAAGACAAGCCCAGACCATTAATAAGATAAGTATGTTAAGGGGTGCTACCAGTATGAGTCCTTCATAGGACTGAAGCAGTATGTGGTGCATATTGCTGAGATTATTTGGAAACTGAGAGCAAAGCTGCATGCGTGACCTGCTTTCAAATAAGAGTGAATGCTGCTCCTGGTAGCTCAGCATGATGTTTTCTTTACTCTCAGAGCCAACTGCTTCAAAACAATAAAGAAAATCCTCTCGAAGACACATTTATCCTTCAAATAGGAGAGCAACAATAGCTGGATGTGAGTGGAAGAATCTTGCATTCTCTTTTAGTATACAGTTTCATTTATCTCGTTTCCTCATGATTCATCCAGTAGAATCTTACTCCATGATAAAAATTGGCATCAGCAGTAATTTATGTATATTTATATCGTCATGCACTTACATACATGCATGTACTATTTTTTTGTGAAATAAGAGTTTATCTGAAGAAATTTTTAAAAATTGAAATTTCCACTACTAAATACTGCACACACTGAGTTGAAAATATACAATTTAAGCCTTATCACTGTAAATTAAAAAAACAAAACAGCATGCCTTACCTGCAAAAAATTAATATAGTTTCTGAAGCAAGTAGTCACTAATGATTTCTGTAGATTGCTATGAATATGTGGGCACAAAACTGGAAACAGAACAATGTATGATATTCAGAAGATTTACTTAGTTTTTTCAATTCAGGGTTTGTGAATTTTACTTAGGAGAATGTAGTAATTGAAAACATTACATTAAAAAACAAATCAGCCCAGATGTCAGTGGTTCTTGAATGTCACTATTTTCATGTAAAGTATTATTCAAATAGTGTGACATGTATGTGGTATTTACCTTTTAGGTGCTTTAAACAATATCCAGCTGATTTTAGAGTTCGTAAATTTCTGTTGTAATTTTGATCCATCTTTGTTCCCAGTTCAGGTTGATGCTTTACCCCAGGCAAAATGGATCTACGGGATTCTTCCAGACATTCCCATTTGTTTGACTCTACCTTCAATACACTGTGAATATATACACAGAATCTGCTCTTCTACATTATCTGTACAGAAGTTCGGGTACAACTGGCTGTTGTTCTAAAGAACACAGCTTTAGAATGGTATCTGTCAGCTCCTGTGTGGCTAAAATAAAGATTTAAAGAGGTGATTCAGATATTAGTGAATAGCCAAAGCGGGGGAGGAGGAAGCAACAATCAAGAGGATATTGCCTCTTCAGTATGCTTTTTGAAGGCTTACAAGCAGTGGTCTATCCTATTATTGTAAAAGGTATCAAAGAGTAATTTTCAGCCAAGATAAGCATTATTGAATACTAGATACTTCTCATCATTTAACATCTCCATTATTAGATCCATTCTGCACTCATCAACTTCCCAGTTATCTCATGTTACCTTACCTTTTACTACTCATGCACTTAATTCACTTTTATTCTTTACTCAGTGAATTTCCTAGAGGCTACACTTTGGAAGTTACAAAGTACAGGCCACACACTGAACCTTACACTTGTTGAGAAAGCACATAATCTGGAAGTGAAAGCACAGTAATCAGTAAAACTATGGAAGGTACAATATGTTGTGTTGTGTAAAATGTAGCAGGGTCACTCTTGCATGACTTCATGACTTATTATGTGATAAATAGAGACAAATTAAAGCTTGTCACTAATCCATACTTTTAAAAATAGTAAGAAAATACTACAAGAAATGCATATTGCGGCCATGATCTGAGTTTGGAAGATAGCACAAAGAAGGAGAAGTATATTGGGATGATGCTAAAATGCCACAATATATAAATACAATTTAGTCTCATTTTCCCCACACACAGAGAAGCATCCTGAAATCCTGTGGTGAACGACTCCTTTTCTAGGTGTAGAATGCATCCTTTTGCCTCCTTGTCTCAGGAATAGCAGCTGATACATTGTACCCCCTTCCTAACTAGCATTTCCTCACTCATCATCGCTACAACGGCAGAGGGGGGGTGAATATCTTTCCTCCTCCTAGATTGAGTGTACAGATGTTCAGGAAAAGGATCTCTCTCCAACCCCATAGCCCTCTCTGCAATAAAACAGAACTGGAACTGGAGATAAACAGACACAACATTCTGGTCAGACTTTTCAACATTTCTGAATATCTCTGTCAATATCTCTGAATGATAAAATGCATTCTCTTTCATCCCCACTGTTCTCTCTGTGTTTTTCAGAAATGAAAATGGTGCAATGTTTGCTTTGTTTTTTAAATTTTAATAACATATTACAAGAAGCAAACAAATCTAATGAAGAAACTTTCTCATTTTATCTCCCTGTGCAATACAGCACAGAAAGTTCACTAATGTTTCAATCACCTCTGTAGATCTTTATTTTAGCCTCATAGGAGCTGACAGATACCATTCTAAAGCTGTGCTCTTTAGAATGACAGCTAGTTTTACCTGAACTTCTGTGCAGATAATGTAAAAGAGCAGATTCTCTGTGTGTGTATATTCATATGTATGTATGGTAAAGTCATCACAGAAGTTAACATCTCCATTTAAATTGACAATTCTTGTTGTTAGAGTTTATTCTGACCTTTCTGATTTGAAATTTAGCAAGAGCAAAACTGCTGTCCTGTGAAATGCTACTGTATTATGATGAATTTCAGGACTGGAGAAACTGCAGCAAGTTTATTAGGACAATCATATCAATAAAGCTCTCTGCTGGAGGGAGATCTACTTGAAAGGAACACTTTCTTCCCCATATTTAAATTGTCTTCTAGAATGATACAAGCCATAGCAGTACCTTTTGTCTTTTGTCCACCTAGTTGTGTTGGATGGAAGTGTAATTTCCCCTCCCCTCTAACCATTTTTGTTGCATCCATGCTAGTAAAACATAAAGTTCAGCTTCAGCCATTTTGTCTTTCTCCTCAGGAAAAAAGTTGGTGGTCTGACAAAATGATAACTGAACATGAACTTTTTTAAGAGCTAGGCTCACACTGCTGCCAAAGCAACACCTGCAGTAGCAGCATATGCTGCATTGGGAGTGCTTGGTAGTTGCCAGAGCAGTTTTACTAGCTGTGGGGAGGAAATGCCTGTCTCTAACCATCTGCAGTCTGCAGACCTGTCACAGGCCATACAAGAGTTTCTACAGAATTGAGAAAGGTGTGACTGCCAGAGAAACAAAGGTCTGCAGCACAGTCACTTTGGTGTAGTCTGAGAAGTGTTCCTCTGTGTGGCAATAGACTCTCTCCAAGTGCCACCTATTGTGCCAAATACATAATTAAACATGAAGAAATATATGCAGGTGATGTGGAAGATTGGAGATTCAAGTCATACTTGCATGGGGTGTGTATCTGTGTAACTTTTTCCCTATTAAACCGAATTATCAGAAAATATATAAAGTGTGCAAAATGACATTTGTACAGGTTACAAAGTCAAATGATTAAAATACAGAAAATGCCTAATCTGTTAAAATGAAAATAATGTATGCACATGGTACAGTCTTTGTGTAGCTACCTAATATTTTTAACAGTGCTTCATCTGCACCGAGTAAGTATTTTATATAGACAGACAAGACTACTCACTGTAATCTGGCTTTTCAAGCAATTGAATTTGTATACCTGTTGGTTAGTCTTCTGCTGGTTTACTACATATTGACTTTTTCATTGAAAATTTATCTTGTAATTTTTGTTGTTTTCTGGGTAAGAAATGAAGCTTTTTTAGTAGTCTCACTTTCTTCTCTATTTACATGTTTCACCTACCATTTTAACATGTATTACAGATGATCTTATACAACCACAGCATTATCCATTCATAGGCATGGTAAACATGTGAATGACACTGAAGTACAAGTTCTATGGTTGTGTTAGACATGTGGCTGGTGGGATTTCAACAGATGGAATTAAATGATTAGCATAAGGGAATAGCTGATTTTAACTACACAAGGTGGTGCAAAGCACAAGTCCTGCTGTGT
This sequence comes from Chaetura pelagica, assembly GCF_000747805.2. Taxonomy (NCBI): domain Eukaryota; kingdom Metazoa; phylum Chordata; class Aves; order Apodiformes; family Apodidae; genus Chaetura; species Chaetura pelagica. The sequence continues at coordinate 446,562 of NW_009954554.1, forward strand.
GATTAGCTCTTTATGTTTATTCATTCACATTTAAATAGTTCCCTTCTGTGTGAAGTAGCCAGCAGTGCAGTTAAGACTGTTCCTGCTAGAATACATACTTGTTGCTGCCACTACAGCATCTTCTCTGACAAGGATTATTACTGGCAACAGTGTGATGCAATTTTTTCAAGGAAATGGAAAAGAAATACCCAAAGATGGAAACATTGCTAAAAGTTTAACATTATGGTTATCCACATTTTTTCAAAGCATATGGTCAGTTTTATTAAAAATTGATGTGAGATTTGAGTTTGTTATGTTAACTTACCTAAAGTTTTGTGTGGTTGCATTTTGTTTCCACAAGTTATTTCCACTTCTAAAGATTCTTCGTTTCAACTTACATTCTTTGTTATCCATGTCTTTTTGATACCACTATGCAGGATTGCTTTCAGGACTCTCAGGAACACTTAAGTGCCCTCTCCTATAATTTACACAGTGATCAAGTAAATCAGCCACCACAAAACAAAGTATTACTTCAGTATCCAGCCGTCATAGTGGGAGACAGTGTCACCAGATTCTGAAGAATGCTTTGGCTCTTTTTGTTGTTTCCTTTTTGAGGAGCTAGTCTGTTCACCAAGATCTCTTTGAACCATTCAGTTATCATTCAGCTGTCAGAATGACTAAGGTTGGAAAAGATCTCTAAGACCATCAAGTCCAACCATCAATCCAACAACATTATGCCTACTAAATCATGTTCTGAAGTGCCACTTCTACATGTTTTTAAACATCTCCAGTCCTGGTGACTCCACCACTTCCCTGGGCAGCCTGTTCCACTTGCTTGACCAGTCTTTCAGTAAAGATTTTTTCTAATATCCAAGCCTCCTGTGGTGCAACTTCAGGTAATTTCCTCTAGTCCTACCGCAGGTTACTTGGGAGAAGAGACCAACACCCACCTTGCTACAGTCTCCTCTCAGGCAGTTGTAAAGTGACATGGTCTTCTCTTAGCCTCCTTTTCTCCAGGCTAAACAACCTCAGTTCCCTCAGTATCTCCCTGTAAGACTTGTGCTCTAGATCCTTCACCATCTTTGCCCCTCTCTGGACATGCTCCAGCCACTTGACTTCATTCATGTAGTGAGGGGCCCAAAACAGAACAGTGTTTGAGGTGCGGCCTTGCCAGAGCCTAGTACAGGGACACAATCCCCCTTCTTATCCTGGTCACACTATTTCTGATACAAGCCAGGATGGTGTTGGCCGTCTTGTAGCAATGTATGGAGTTGTTGTGACCCAAGTGCAGGACCCAGCACTTGACCTTATTGAATCTCATACAATTGACCTCAGCCCAATGATCCAGCCTGTCCAGATCCCTCTGTAGAACCTCAAACAGATCAGTGCTCCCTGTTAACTTGGTATAATTTGCAAACTTACTGATCCTCTCATGAAGATCATTGATAAAGATACAGAACAAGACTGGCCCAAACACTGATTCCTGGGGAACACCACTGGTGGCTGGCTGCCAACTGGTTTTAACTCCATTCACCATAAGTCTTTGGGTTTGGCCATCCAGCCAGTTTTGTACCAAGTGAAGAGTATACCTGTCTAAGCCATGAGCTGTCAGCTTCTCTAGGAGAATGCTGTGGGAAATTGTCAAAGGCTTTACTGAAGTCCTGGCAGACAGAGTCCACAGCCTTTCCCTCATCCACTGAAAAGGTCACCTGGTCATAAAGGGAGATCAGGTTGGTCAAGCAGGACCCCCATGCTGGCTGGGCCTGATCCCCTGGTTGTCCTGTACATGTCATGTGAGCAGACTCATGGTTAACTGCTCTGTAATCTTCCCTGGTACTGAAGTCAGACTGACAGACCTGTAGTTCCTCAAATCCTCCTTTGGGCCCTTCTTGTAGGTGGGTGTCATGTTGCAAGCCTCTAGTCATCTGGGACTTCCCCTATTAACCAGGATTGTTGATAAATGGAGAGTGGTGGCTTGGCAAGCTCCTCTGCCAGCTCCCTCAGTACTCTTGGGTGTGGATCCCATAAGCTTGTGAGTTGTTAGTTTCTCAGGCCATATGACCATCACAGTGCTTTGTTAAAATTCTTAACAGATCTCTTATGAGAAAAGTGAACCACAGTTTTGAGCATAGGTCAGTCATAGTAAATCTGATTGTTTTTACCTCCTGTGTTGATGCTAACACCCACATCCTGAGCCTAGCTTCTTGTTTGAGAATCCAGTGGTACCCAACCAAAGGTTTAGTTCTGATTGATGAAAAAATATTTTTTTCCCCTATAAATTAGCAAGTATGTAGGAAAATTCAAGTAATAAGAGCAAAAAAAAAATAATAATTGTGGAGTTCAGTGAGAAATATCTCCTTACAGTTTTTCTATCAAGTTACTGTAGAATGTCTGGGTTGTCAGTCTGCAGTGGGTTTGTGTATGTAGTAGTGATTTTCATAGCTTTTCCTCTTCTTAATGTAAGCCAGGCAAATAGTTATTTTGTTGTCTTTGCTCTGGCTTTCCAGCACAGATGTGTATTCTAAGCCTAAAGTTTTTGGAAAACACTATGTGATACAAATGTGTGAATGTTAAAAGCTTGTTTTATATCCTGTATTTCAAGAAACTTTAGAAATACTGCCATAGTGCTTTACGTCGCCTCCTTTCTACTTCCTTCTGTTTTCTCTCAGTAATTTCTAGTCTATATTTTTAGTCTTGCATTCCCATAAGTTGTACCATCACTTTAAGTGTTAAGGCTACCTTATTAGATATCTTTGGAGTTATCTGTGTCTCAGAATTGTTATTTGTTGAATTTTTCAGTGCATTAACAGCTAACTACCTTTCCTGACTCTTTACAGAACTGTGTTCCACCCTACCATCATTGAATCTACTCCAGAATATATGTGGTGGAAAGTAAGGGCTAGCTTGCAAGCGTGTACTTGTGGGGTTTTTTTGTGATAAGAACAGAAAATTTACCTCATATATTTAGAATGACAATAAAAGTTTTGAATAATTGCTGAAAATAACTTTCCTACAGAACTGAGTTTAAGGCTTGTGAGTTGCAATGCTGGATATAACTTTCTCATTCTTCACATAGCTAGATTCTTACTGTTTTTCCATTAGCACAAGTATGTAATAGTTGCCAGAGTTGTCAAATACAAAATTTTAAAGCTTATCTAGAAATATAGTTCAATTTGATTTCTTTAGTGAAGTCCAGGATGGATAAAGTGCAAACATATATTACAGTGTTTGATAGTTAAAACTTGACACATAGGACTATACAAAACTAACTTTTCCATTTAGGACAGAAAATGCTCCACTACACAGCCCAACCAGTTCTTCAGAAATGTCATTTTTATGGTTTTAATGTTTCCTTTTTCTCAGCTTAATTCCTCTTTTTCATGTTTGATTTGTTTCTTCAGCAAAAAGGTTCACCTCTTTCACTGTGTGAATTCTTGTGTTCTAATGCTGTTTCCCACTGACTGACTGACATGCCTCAGTGTCCTGAATGATTATTTTTTCTTTTTATATTGTAGGGTTCTTTCCAGATCTTTGTATTCTTGATAATACAGGATGCTGGGATCAGCTCTACTAAATCCTGAGTAAAGTAATGTAGCCTGGACATTTTATATTTGAAATATCATAAAAAAAAGACAATAAAAAGACAGTTCTGTTCTAAAAAAATGAGAAGAAATAATAGTGATAAAGGCTCTTTCTTTAGAAACAGTTAGCAGCAATAGGCAAATGCATAGTCATCGAACTAGCTAGTACTGTACCACGTGTAAAATTGGATGATTGAAAAATTCAGTGAGCTGAACAGTTAGATTTATATCTGATTGAATCTGACTAGCTATGGCTTACCTATTAGCAAAGAAACAAATGAACAAGATGTACTGGCTATAAATTACTAAAGGCTAATGGACTCATTTTCAGGGGTAGCTTTTCTGCTATTTATTTTACATATCTCTGAGTCATAGTAAATTAAATGAAAAACAGTCCACTGTAATTTCATTAACACTTCATGGACAAGAATAATTTTTTGCTACTGCAAGTAAGAAAGCTCCTGGCTAGGGATAAAAAAAATTTAACAAGTAAAGCAAAAGGTAAGCATGCAAGCAAAGCAAACAGATGAAATAATTCCCATTGGCAAGCAGGTGTTCTCCAAGACAGCAGGGCTCCATTATGTGTATCAGTTCCTTGGGAAGACAAACACTGTAACTCTGAAATGTTTCCCCCTTCGTTCTTCCTCCTGCTTTTATGGCTGATTACAGCATGGTATGGGATGGGGTGTTCCTTTGATCAGTTGGGGTCACCTCTCTCTCCCATCTTCCTGTGCACCTCAGCCTACTCTGACAGGGTAATGCGAGAAGCAGAAAAGGCCTTGAGGTTGTACTAGCACTGCTTGGTCATAAAGGTAGCACAAGCTGCTACGAAGAAAATTAACCCTATCCGGGCCAAAAGCAGTACAGTAACTCTGTGTGCCACCTCCAGTAAAGTTTTAAAACTGACTGAATGTAGCATTTGTTATTGCACTTCTAACTTAACAGAGTATTAATTTCTAGATCTTAAAAGTCAGATGTCATCTGGGACTAGGTAATAACACTTTCTTCAGCAGGCATGAATATAATTTCAAGCTTATAATCATAAGAGAAGAACGTAAGAAGCCAAGATTTGGCAATAAGTTACTGAAATTTGATTACCTGAAAAAAATAATTGAAATTATTAATAGAGTTTTGCCAAGCTTCTATGTGCAGCCAAATGGAAATGGCAGGCTCTCTAAGTTCTTTTCTTTATATCTTTACAGTACCTGTCTCACAAGACTTGCCTCTAAACTTAGACACTTAAATTTAGGTAGTGTATACATTCTATAAAGTTATGTTATATACTGCAGTATCATCCATTCATCTCTGTGTTTCTTAAGATATCTGAGCAAAACTATTAGTCTTTGCAAAAAAAGCTTATGAATCACCTCTGTCTCGATCTTAAGTGACAGCTGAAATAGGAGAGTGAAGGTAAAATACTTAATGTTTTTGTAATTATTGAACATTTTTTTTTGCTTTCATTATTTTTAACATCTTTACAAACATGTTGATAATTCAAACAATTAGGAAGACAGCTGGCTGTGCTTATAGGCAGGACTCAGGAAGCACATTGTGATTTTTACCAGGGAAAGTCATGTTTGACCAACCTTATAGCATTCTATGGGGAAGTAACTAGGTGGATAGATGATGGTAGGGTGGTAGGTGTGGTTTATCTTGATTTCAGTAAATCACTTAACACTGTCTCCCACAGCATCTTTGTAGATAAACTGAGGAAGTGTGGCCTTGATGATCTGGTAGTGAGCTGGATCATGAACTGGTTGAAAGGAAGAATTCAGAGAGTTGTGGTCAATGGGACAGAATCTGGAGGTCTGGGACAGAAGTTGGAGGTCTGTGATTAGTGGAGTCCCTCAGGGGTTGGTACTGGGACCAGTGCTGGTCATGGTTTTCATCAATGACCTGGATGAGGGAACAGAGTGTGCTCTCAGCGGGTTTGCGGATGACACTAACCTGGGAGGTGTGGCTGACACACCAGAAGGCTGCGCTATCATTCAGCGAGACAGACAGGCTGGAGAGTTGGGCAGGGAGAAACTTGATAAAATTCAACAAGGGCAAGTGTAGAGTCTTGCATGTGGGGAAGAACAACCCCATGTACCAGTACAGGTTGGGGGCTGAGCTGCTGGAGAGCAGTGTAGGGGAAAGAGACCTGGGTGTCCTAGTGGACAGGAGGATGACCATGAGCCAGCAATGTGCCCTGGTAGCCAAGAAGGCCAGTGGCATCCTGGGATGCATTAGGAAGGGGGTGGTTAGTAGGTCAAGAGAGGTTCTCCTCCCCCTCTATTCTGCACTGGTGAGGCCGCATCTGGAATATTGTGTCCAGTTCTGCACCCCTCAGTTCAAGAAGGACAGGGAACTGCTTGAAAGAGTCCAGGGCAGAGCCACAAAACTGATGGAGTGGAACATCTCCCTTATGAGGAAAGGCTGAGAGAGCTGGGTCTCTTTAGCTTGGAGGAGACTGAGGGGTGACCTCCTCAATGCTTACAAATACATTAAGGGTGAGTGTCAGGAGGACAGAGCCAGGCTTTTTTCAGTGACGTCCAGTGATAGGACAAGGGGCAGTGGGTGCAAACTGGAGCATAGGAGTTTCCATGTAAATACCAGAAAAAACTTCTTTACTGCGAGGGTGACAGAGCCCTGGAACAGGCTGCCCAGAGACGTTGTGGAGTCTCCTTCACTGGAGACATTCAAAACCCACCTGGACATGTTCCTGTGTAATGTGCTCTAGGTGACCCTGCTCTGGCAGGGGGGTTGGACTAGATGATCTTTAAAGGTCCCTTCCAACCCCTAGGATTCTGAGACTGTGATTCTGTGATTGTACTAGCACAAGGTGCTTATAAGATAAAAATACAGATTAAAATTTTTGGGTTTAGCTTTTTGGTGGCTTTCTTGGATGAGAAGGTGTATGTATGTGCATGAATCATCAGTTGTTAATAATAATTGTGTGTTACAGGACATGAATAGGTGTGTTAAGCTTTGAAAGACCTGGATACTGGAGACAAAAACTTGCTTGGTGTACATATGTAGCAACTTACTGCAAACTAAGAGACTTAGCTTCAAGCATACATTTCTTGAAATTACTTTAATCTTTTGCAATGAGATCCTTCTTTACCTTTTTTTCAGACTTGACAGAGCAACACTTCGTAGTGCTCACCTTATCAGTAACTTTAATGTAACTACAAGTTTACTGTCTAACACTTATCATTAGTTTGTAATCATAAAATGGTCAAGTGAGCAGTCATTCTCAGAGCATCATTATTGCATATCCTTATGATACATGAAATACCTTTAGCAGCGACATTCATTTTTATGGAGAGTAAATGAGAGTTGTGTCCCTGTGTCTGACCCTAATGGAAATTTGCAGTCTCAAATGTCAACATAAATCTTTCTGAGAGCTGTACACAGCATTCAGAAACTCAGTAACAGCTGTTTCTGTCTTCTTCTGAGCAGGTTATGCATTTTGTTTCCTCTGTATTGTTGTACTACTGCTGCCAACATTTATTATTTTGTAATACTTGTATATATACACCTGCAATTTTTTAAAAAATGCATTTTAAACGCTTCATTGAATTTTCTGATCCATTTTGTCCTTCTGGCAGGGTAAAAGCCAGATCCATTGATGTGATTATTTGTGATCATTTTTCATCATGCAGTTTCATGGTAGATATTCTTAATGAGATACCTGTAGAGCTCTACTGACAAAACTATATACAGATATTGACAGAAATAATGTGGATACTTTAAAATGTGGTAGAAATGAACAGCCAATAAGCAGAAGCATCAAGTTAGAAGCCAAGGAAGATCTAAGGCATGCAAATTAATAATTTTCTAAGAAACACAAACATTTTATGCATCTTGTCATTTCCACAAGAACAGAAAATTTACAAACTGGCACAAAGACAGCTATGCTAGGAAAGATGGTGTTGATTCTGCATATGCCTTCCCCTGAAACCTCCACAGGTTTAAGTGTGTTCTGGTGTGTGAAAGGGCATTCAGATGAGGTTGTTGCTATTTCTTTCCGAGATGTTGGTGAATATTTGGCATAGTTACTTTTTAACAGCAAAATTCACAAGTAAATATAACCCTGACTATTTCAACCATCATACAGATTCAATTTATGTCAATAAAGTTTTCATCTGGCATGATTATGTATATCTTCCTGTCCTGAATACTTTATATATATATAAATTAACAGTTTCTAGCTATCAGAATACACAATTTATAATTCAAGTATGTTTGGTATTTTGGTGGAAAAGGTATTTTTGGAGGAAATATTCCACATAAAACTTTTGGGCAACTCAATACATCTTGTAAATTAAAACAACTGTCCTAGAAGCAGAGATTATTGTAATTAGGTGTGGTTTTAATTTACTTATGGCTAGATTGGAACCTTTGACATCTGAAATATAAGTTAACTCTAAAGGTGATTTTTCAAACTTAGGTTGTTCATTAAAATACTGCCAGGTGTACATATACCCCCATACAGCTAGTATGGACCTATTATTTTTTCAAACCAAAAGCTGCTGTAGTGTATGACTGTTAATGGCAGATAAACACATTCTTTTTTTCACCTTTCAGTTCTTCAAGTACTTGTATTCACTTCCATTCCTTTATTGCCTTGAAATGTGGAACATTGAAGATGCACTAGCACACCGTGCACTCAGTTATCCTTCCCTTGCTGTGCTGCCAGGATTCTGATTTGCAAATTATCAGATACATCTTCCTTCTCATCAAAATGCCTTTTACTTTATTATGTACTGCAGAACCATCTGTCACACCGACAGTATTAATATGTGCTGTTTCTATTAGATAGTTTCCATTGTTTATAGTGAGTGATTTTTCTGCTGGAACTAAATTTTTGTAGCTGGACTGGAGTGCTCTGGAGTGCAGAGATGTGTGCTTTTTTGTTCCATTATATTTTTCTTGATGCTGGTTGTTTACAACTCACATGACAAACATTTTTGTTTCACTCTGAACCAATGCCCTACTTTCCTTGGGAACACATATTATAAAAGCTGAAGTTGTGCAACATTTAAGTGAGCCAGGCAGGCCTACAGCAAAGCTCAGTGAAGAATTTTGTTTGCCCCTGCTATAATACTTTGTGACTTGAGTTATCCCCACAGAAATTCTACATAGTGCCTCAAGTACTGCAGTTTAATCATCCTGCTATAAAAGTCAGCACCTACTTTTCCATTCACTTAGCAGGGCATAGTAAATCCTTCCATTGTAAATGTGACTATAAAAAGATTCCTGTTTGACAGCCTTGTCTCCAGATATAAATGTATGTATATATAGTATAAGAAGTTTATAATAAGATGGTATTTACAATCAGGATAATTTTACATACAGAAATAAATCAATGGGTTACTGCTAGCCTGTCTTTTCAGTTACTATAGTTCTTACTGGCAGGGTTTTTTTCTATAAACATAACTTTTTTTTTTTTTTTAAGTAACACTAAACTCCTAACCCCCTTGTTTTACCTTTATGAAATAGATCTCGTGTCTGCTACATCTTTTGGAAAGACCTCAGTTTTGAAACGTACTTATTTATTTTTTTTTAAATCAGTCTTTCCATAATGTGTCAGTGACTGATTCTGTCTCTATAAAATGTAATAGCTGTTCTCATCATCTTATTTATACAGGTTGTTGTTCTAAATTATTCTCTGAGATTAAGGCCAGATTTTAGCCCAAGCGGCAAATCTTGCACCAAGCCTCATAAAAATTGTTTTAACTTTATGATGTTTCCCTCAAAAACTTGCAGCTTTCATCAGGCAGCTAGCAATCTACGTGGATATCAGTGCAAAAGTTTTTAACATCAATGATTTTATTATTACAGTCCTCCTTACTGTAAATGAAACAAAAGGAACCAAATGAGAAATCAAAACCAAAGTAAAAAAAAAATAAATCTACAAGATATCGTGGGCATAAAGACCACAAGAGAGAGGCCATTTTTGGTATACATATCTTGGCTTCATAAAGCCTAAGGAAGTATGACAATTTATGCTTCGTATAGTCTATGCCATAATAATTTTTGTTCCTGGTCATGTCTGCAATATGCTGTCAGTGCTGCACCTGGAAGGAAAAACTTGCAGTACATGCTTTCTTTTGCAAAATCCTGGCTATTTCTAGAAGCTTTCCAATATTTTTTTCTATAATTTCTAGTATGCATATTAAATAAGTGTATTTGACAGATTTTTTGCATATTTTAAATTGCTGAAAAAAATAAAGATAGCATTGGGTTATTGCTCTCAATAGCATCGCTGCATGTTTTGTGGTAAAGATAAGGATAAGCATTTGAATGATAACCTCTACATTTTCATTTGTTTTATGATCAGTTGATAAGAGAGGTTCCAACCTACTAATGTGTCTTCTGGAGTTCAATCTTTATTTGCCAGTTTCTAATCTGTGGTTGAAGGGATAACTCAGTTTTTATTAGATAAACCAACTTCAACAACTGTTTGGCACTATCATAGGTTTTAGGTTAAGGTTTATACTCCAAAAGTGTTAATCTTGGTTGAATCAGTTTCAGCTTAAGGCTTTAAGCTGATATTCAGCCTTTAATATCAGCATGACAAATGTGAATCGCATCAGTCCTCTATTAGTTTGAATTTCTTTTTCTTATTTATTATCTAAGAAAAATATCTTTTAAAATTATGAATTACTATCTGAATTTGGGGATTGCATGGATTCATGCTGCTTAAGATTCTGAGCAATAGCATTTCATAATCTGAATCTGTCAAACTATAAAGGTAATCTTAATGTGTTTCCCTCCCTGGGTTAAATCTGAAATTATAACAGTTGTATTTTAGCTGTAACTTGGTTTTCATCAGCTATACTGAATGATTGTTTGGGTTGTGGGTTTTTTTGTGTTTTTTTAATTGCAGTGTTGCAACTCAAGTTGAGCTAAAATAATTGTATGATTAGACTGGCATTCTACTCTTCACTTTGCCGAAGTTTCTCCTCTATAGTGGTTTCACAGAAACACAATGGTTGAGGTTGGAATGGACCTCTGGAGGTCATCTCATTCTGTGCCCCTGTTCAAGCAGTGTCACCTAGAGCTAGTTGCCAGAACTGTGCCCAGATGGGTTTTGAAAATTTCTGTAATGGATACTCCACAGCTTCACTGGGCAACCTGTACCAATGCTCAGCCACCCTCACAGTAAAAAAATATTTCCTCATGTTCAGACAGAACTGCCTGTGTGCAGCTTGTGTCCATTGCCACCATTGTTTTTACTGGATGCCACTGAAAAGAGCCTGGCTCTGTCTTTGCACCCTCCTTTTGGGTATTTATAGACATTCATAAGCTCTACCCTGAGCCTTCTCTTCTCCAGGCTGAACAGCCCCCAGCTCTCTCAGCTTTTCATCTTAATAGAAGTGCTCCAATCCTTTAATCATCTTTATGGCCTTTTACTGCACTGTCTTCAGTACCTCCATCTCTTGTGCTGGGGAGCCCAGAACTGACACAGCACTCTAGCTGTGGCCTCACCAGTACTGAGAAGAGGGGGAAGATCACCTCCCTGTATTCCTCCTAATACAGCCCAGGATACCATTTGCCTTATTTGCTACAAGGGCATGTTTCCTGGCTCATAGTTTCATGATTGTTTTTAAGAATAAAATTACTGTAGGTTTTCAGTAACATTTCTATGCATGAATAAAAGTAGGGTGGGGTATGGGTTTTTTGCTCAAGAAAAACTTTTTTGCTAAAATGTTAAGATAAATAATTATGCTGTTAGAAAATGAGCTTATGTCTTCTATACATTAGCAAGGATTCAGTTCTTTACATGGGAATTGCTTTTCAATTTCTGGGCTCAGTGGCATTTGCCACGAGGCAGTAGAAAAACTGCTTTCAAATACTGAAAATGCATGATCAAGTCCATGAGAATAATCTGTATGAGCACTGGTGTGAAAGGACTTATTTTTTTTTTCCATGGGAATTCAAGTAGACCTGACTGCAGTACAGTGGGATCAAAAGCAGTGCTCTTTCATTTTTCTATAGTACTTATGTTTCTTAAATAATTTTAAGTCACTGCCTATATTTGGGTTTTGTTTTTTTTTTAATGTTTGGTTTTCTACTTAAAAGTTAGTTTCTCTTACTGATCTATATGATGGTAAAATATTTACCACTAGCTATATTCCAAATAGAGACAGCAATGACTTGTTAGTATTTCTTGGTTTTTGTTTGTGAAAAACAAGGATCTTCCCTCTTCTGTTTTATTTTAGTCCTGTGTATAGACTGCAAATAGTACAGACATTTAGAATGTCATAAAGGCCTCCAAATACAATGTACTAATTAATTGAAAAATTTATCTGCCAACCGTCACCAGATGCCAACGCATCCTGGAGAACATCCAAGAGAACAACCTTTCACAAAGCTCATGCTGAGGTGTCCACCTGGACAAACACCAGGAACCTATGGAATGATACACAAGCCTTAATCACAGTTCTATTACGTGCAGCTATTTCTGCAAAACCCAGTTTGTCTGGGTGATCTCACAGTGCAACAGTCTTTTCTAAGTTCTATCAAGCCTTGATATAGGTGCATAGAGAAACATTATGCTCAGTGTCTGCTTCTCTCAAACTCTAAAATCCTGAGCTGGGTGGGAGTTGTCTTTGTGCTTATCTGGCCTTCCATCAAGTTTTTCTGCAGCTCCTTGAATCAGCAGTGCTGGAAATTGATACATGTTGAAATCTTTTATTTAGAATGGAGGAACAATTTTGGAGCACAGGCGATGTTCACCTGAAGTGAGTTACATCACCAACTCTGTTCATTCAAACTATACTATTCTTGTGCTAATGACGTTAAGATTTGTAGATCCATATTCACCAAGATTTCTTAGGGTGACATCACATCCCTTTCCCAGGGACACCTTAGACTAAGAGCAATAATAAAGAGAGAAATAATAAGAAATAAGAGAAATAAGAGAAATAAATACTCACATAGTGGTTTCCCCTGTATGTACACAAATCCTCTTCTAAAATACCGTAGGAGTGCCTGGCTCTCCATATCCCTGATATTAATCTCATGTATAGCGAGTCATTCTCCAATGAAGTTAAAGCTAAAAGAAGGAAGAGAACTAGTCTTTTCAGAAGATTGTTCTTTCAGTGTAATAGAATTACTACAATTAGATGACTTAGCTTATACATTCAGCTGTTCTGGACTAGTTAGCATTTTTGCATGTTTGTGTTTTCTGTAATTAGAACAGTCTTTAAAAATGCAATAATTAAAAAAAAAAGATACCAACATGCTAGCTAATAGTATGTATTTTTCTTTCCTTGTTGGGTTCTTTTGAATCTGTTATGCTAATATGGTGTGCATGTGTGTGTTGAAACGTGTGCATCTGTGTGTATATGTATTGTTGTTTATGGGCATAAAATCAGATTAGCTGATACCACCTTTCCTTTGCTATATGTACCTGAATAGATTCATAAAGATTTATTTTTAACTTCTATATGAAAAATTTCAATATAGTAATTATGTAGTAGTATATTTCCAATTGAGCTATATAAACAAAAATGGTTTAGGTATAAGTTGGTTAAAGATAAAGAAATAAAAAATGTCAGGAGAAAGATCTTATTCCAAAAGCTGATAATTCATAAGTGTTATAATGAGAAATGAGTAAGTTTGCAATACTCATGAAATAGCGGAGTTTTAATAAAAAGTTATGAGCTGACCTGCCTTGGTGCAATTTTTAATTTTTGCTACTGTGCCAGATCATACTAGAAGAGTTGTGACTGAGTTACAGAATAGAAAGAACTAAAACAATTTGATTCAAGCAGAAAGCTAATATCTTTCTTTTGCTAATAAAACATTGCATAGATTTTTTTCCCCCATAAATAATTATTCCAAAGAGATGTGACTGGTTTGCATGTTTAGAATTAGGCTTAGGGAAAGGGTTGAGTGAAAGAGAAAGATGGGAAGTGCCAGTTGAGTGGGGCTGGAATTTTTTAGGGGGCAGCAGAATGAGGAAAGCAAAGGTCATTCCTCTGTTTTGTCATGCTTATCTTCTAGAAGGACAAGGAGCAGGACCCAGGGAACTAGGTTAGTAAGCCTCAAATGAATCTTTGGTAAGATAATTTAGCAACTACTCTTTGGATCTGTTTGTAGGCACATAAAAGTCATCCAGAAGTACACAGCATGGATTCACAAAGGGGAAGTAATGCTTGATTGACTTGATAAAATTGTGTGATGGAATGACTGACTTGGTAGATTAGAGAAGTATTTTAATGCTACCTTGATATGGTCCTGGGCAACCTGAAATAAAGGTGACAGAATTTGAGCCAGCGGGACTGGACCAGGTGACCTCCAGAGGTCACTTCCAACTTCAGCCATTCTGTGATTCACAATATATACTTTATTTTTCCATAAATATAGGAAGAATTTTATATATGTAAGATAACATACTGATTTTGTTTTTTTAAAAAAAAATTATGAGCTGTAATACACTTGTATCTTCTTAACATAATCTTTAAATATGAAGATTGAATACTTCTTTAGAAATCTTACTATTTACTTTGTCATCTAAAAGAAAACTCTTAGTCTTAAGAATCTGTTGTGAAAATTTTGAAGTATTTATGTTTAAAGTCATTCTAGGTTTGTTCAGGATTTTTTACTACAGTCTCTCAGGTGCATGTGAATGGGTTAGAACTAAATTCTATACAGAAGAGCACTTTGTTGTATAATTGCAGAAACATTGTTTTTGCCAAACATCCACTGGGCTTTGAGATTTTGCAATATAGAGAAACCACTGGATATGCTGCTATTATTTCAATGCCATGGGGATGTACCTAGAGGGATATCAATAAAAGGGTAATAAATTGCTGCTGCCTTCAACTAACCTCTATATATATAAATACATATAGGATAGTATTCTGAAAATAAGTTTAATTACACTTTAAAAATGAAAAATATAAAATACAAAGTTTTAAACAGGAAAAAAAGGAGAGTGGTCACCACAAATGAGTGTATTTATTTAAGTGTTAACTTGAAATAAACTTTGGAGAAAATTACAGAAAAAAAGTAACTTGCTCTTTATGTTACATATAACAAAAATACAACTGTATAGAGAGAATGCCAGGTTATATATTTACACTTATTTTGTCTTCCTGCAGGCTGGACTCCAGAAAAGAAAGCATGTTTCATTAAAAAACAGTAAATAAATGTAAAATGTATTTTTGAGTGTCTGGTGAGGTAGGGGTTGATAAAGGTTCAGAGAACCAGTTTTGGTTACACTAGATTGCCCCTGGATGCTTAATAAAAAGGGGCTTTTAAATCCCATTTGGTGCCATATGCTTTCAAGAGAAGATTCTAAAGCAACCAGTCTAAAAGCCAGAAGAAAGGAAAAAAGAAAATATAGAAACTATTTACAAAAAGACAAATGGAAATAGTGGCTTAAAAATAAAAAAAAAAAAAAGAAAAAAAAAAAGAAAAAAAAGATTAAAAAAAAGATGCAATGTGATAGTGATTTTGGATGGAATTGGAGAAAAATTACACTTCCAGGCTACAACAGCAACAAAAGAAAAAATCTATGTCAGCCTCTTACAGATATTTTTGGGCTTCCAAATTTTCATGTTAATTCTCTAAGAACAGACTAGTCATCAGTAAGGTAAGTGGCATATTAGAACTGCTGTTAACTCTAGTCAAACACTTACTTGTTTGAGGAAAACCCCTTTGGATGATTCTTTGGATATAGATCTGCTTTGAAAAAGTTGAGTGGCAAAAAGTAGATACAGGCATCCTTAGGGCTGAGTCTTTAAAGTCTTATTTGGTCGTTCAAATGCAAATTCATCTGTGAAGATTTACGCTTCAGTCTATAGTCAGTTTCTGAGATCACGCACTGAAACACAAACAGTGCTATAGTGTAACCTGGGATTTGAGAAGCAGTTTTCTTTGCTATGTGTTCTCTATTGACATCCCTGTCAAATTGCTAAAGAAATTAAAACTTCCCAGCCATGAAATGTAACTTACGATTCAGCAATTTTAGGTCACTGATTGCTTTTTCTCAGTCTTGTTATTTACCAGTGCACTCAGAGAACCATTCCTTAAGTATGTCAGCAAATATTTGTACTAAATTTGATTTTTCCAGATTAAAATATTTGGGTTTTTCTTATTTTTTTGGTTTTAGTTAAGTACCTGATTTCCATACAGCTTTTCCTTGGACAGTTTACTTAGAAATTATTTAAAAGTTCAGGCACATTTCTTCAATAACACATTAATCCATAAGCAGCATCTTTGGTTTCAGAAAAAGAATGTGGTGAAAGATGCAAGGCTACTCTGTGGAGCAACCTATTGTCTTTTGCTAAGCATCATGCATTTGGCATGACAGCCTTGACAATGAAATGCCAAGTTGGTTGCGAAATACTAGAGACAAGGTATATCACCTGAAATTCATCTGTTCTATTATTTAGAAACCACTGCTTGCCAGCTGAGATTTTCACTGATAGAAAGAGAAAAACAACAAAAACCACCTAAAACAATTGTTCGCACTAAAATAGCAAGGTTCTTAAATGTTCTGTTCAGTCAATATGAAACCCACTTGCTTTCTCACATTTTGCTCTGTGTTTAGAAGGAGACTAATGAAGAGGATTATAGCATTGATTAAATCAGGATAAACATGTTTTAAAAATCAGATCTTAGAAGTTTCTTGTTTGCCCAAGAGACAATTTATTTTTCCATTGACAAGCTACCTTATACAGAGTCCTGCTGGGAACAAGAAGAAAGGAATAATTAATTCAAGGAGCAGAAATTACAGAAATAATAGAATAATCAATCACTCTACAAATATATGATTTTGTGTTGGCAGGGACCTTAAAGATCACCTAGCTCCAAACCCCCTGCCATGGGCAGGGACATGTGCCACTACACCAGGTTGCTCCAAGCGCCATCCAACCTGGCTTTTGAATACATTCAGGGATGGGGCTTCCACACCTTCCCTGGGCAGCCTCTTCCAATGTCTCACCACCCGCACCGTGAAGAAGAGCCTTCTGTTCTCCAGGCTGAACAATCCCAACTCTTTCAACCAGTTTTCATAGGAAAGATGCTTCAGCCCTCCAGTTGTTTTTGTGGCTCTCCTCTGGACTCGCTCCAAGAGCTCCATATCCTTCTTGTGCTGGGGACTCTAGAACTACACACAACAGTAATCCAGATTAATGCAAAATTGGGAAAAATCAAATCTATCTCAAAGAAGTAAAGAATTTAGAACAGATTTGGAGGTAGAAAGGTGTGAAGCAAAACAAAGTTACTGTCAGGCGAGCGTCATGACCTTGCCATGATTAGGAGTTGAGTAACTGATTGTAATGTGTGATGGGACAAGGAGAAGGAGAACTGAGTACCATGAGCCTTGGTACAAGTAAAATGCCATAAGGACTGGGAGGAAGTGTTACACAGACATCCAACATTGCATAAATGCAAAGTGCTGAGGTGGAACTGAGCCACCTCTAAGAGCCTAAGAGAGAAGCTGTGTCAGAGACAGGTTTTCACTCGACAGCAAACATTCATGCACTGTTGCATTTAACTGCAGCCTGCTCCGCTTGTCGCTCCAGTGAGTTGGCACAGCCCAGCCTGCGGGAAATTTTATCCAACAATTCTTAGTGTTGCGCTGCTGACTGGAAGAGCAGAAGAGGGGAGAAAAAAAAAAAAAAGTAGGGGTCAATATAAACAGTTTAATAAATGAAGGTAAGAGAAAAATGAACCGAGGCAAGGCATTCTCTGCGCAATGGCTATTTTTGGACATAGTACCCTCCCAATTTTTATAGCTCAGCAAGATGTTATATGGTACAGAATATCCCTTTGGTCAGCTTGGGTCAGCTGGTGCCCTCCTAGCCTCTTGCCCAGACCTAGACTACTTGCTATGGGGGCAGAGTGGGGAAAAAGAGAAAGCCGTGACACTTTGTAATGTTCAGCAACAGCTAAAACATTGGTATATTGCCAACATTGTTACAGTCACAGATCTAAAACACAGCACCAGGTGAGTTGCTATAAAGGAAATTTAACTTCATCCTAGCCAGAACTAATACATTCCACTAAGCCAGTGTGGATGGGGTTTGGAGCAATCTGATCCTAGTGGAAGGTGTTCTTGCCCATGGCAGGGAGGTAGGAAAAGGATGATCTTTAAGGTCCCTTCCAATCCAAACCATTCTGTGATTCCCCCATCTTTTGAGGCTTGCTAGATATAAAACAGATGGACCTCAACAACCTGGAGCAATTAGCCCATGGAACCTCATGGGTTACAATAGAGACAAATGTGAAGTTCTGCCTGTGGGACTGGCTTCTTTCATCAGTTCAACTGAGAGACACAGTGGCCTTAGGTGTAGCCCTGCTAAATATGACTTGGGTATCCTAAGCAACTTGGATCAATTTTGATGTTATATGTGTTTTGAGCAGGAGGTTGGACTAGATGACCTCCACTGGAGCCCTCCAGACTAAGATTTTTTCTGACTCTGTTCTATGATTTAGACAAACTTATACCAAATACTCTCATGAGACCCCACTTGGAGTACTGTGCCCAGTTCTGGAGTCCCCAACATAAGAAGGATATGGAGCTGTTGGAGCAAAACCAGAGGAGGGCCATGAAGATGATCAAAGGGCGGGAGTTCCTCCTCCATGAAGACAGGCTGAGAGAGTTGGGGTTATTAATCCTGGAGAAGAGAAGACTCCAGGGAGCCCTTATTGCAGCCTTCCAGTACCTGATGGAGACTTGTAAGAAAGCTGGGGAGGGACATTTATAAGGGCATGTAGCAATAGGACAAAGGGGAATGGCTTTAAACTGAAAGAGGGTAGATGTAGGTTAGGTATTAGGAAGAAATTCTTAAGCTTGAGGATGATGAGACAATGGAAACAGGTTGGGGAAGTTCTGGATGGTAGTGTTCAAGGCCAGGATGGATGGTACTTGACGCAGCTTGGTCTAGTAGAATGTGTCCCTTCCCATGGTGGTTTGGGGGGAGTTGGAAATAGATTATCTTTAAGGTCCCTTCTAAGAAATCTGCTCTTACCACATTATGAGGATGCTTGAGAAGGAAACTGTACAGCATCTAGTTAAAAATAAGTAAAATGCTAAGATGAGAAGAAAAAAATGACACTGTTCAGAAGTCTCCAAAAGACAGCAATGTATCAAAATTTGGTTTTGCATATGGGCTTTTGAACAATGGACCTGAAATCATACAGAAATTACCTTACATCAGAAATTACAGTAAAGGTACAGGTATCTTTGGGTAAAGAAAGGAAGACTTGTTATTTTGTAGTGACTACATTTTAACAGGCAAGGTTGACATAGCCCTTTGTCTCCTGAGGCACAGGTAGCTGCTGTAGATTTAAAGGCTGATAGGTTCACTGAGATGTATCAACATACTATGCTGCTTTGAAAGTGGCTGTGATCAGGATAGAAAATCACAGCCTGACTAGTAGTTCTAGTTCTCTATGGCTTGTTCCTTCTGTACAGATTTAAGAGACAGGAACATTTCATATGATACAAGTTCTAGCCCAATTAAATTTAATTTTTTTTTATTTTTTATTTTTTTTTAATACTGTCCCTCTACACTGGTATCAATGGTTGCATGGCTAAATATCTGAATAAGTTAATCATATGTATCAGTGTAAGAACAAATTTTATAAGTGTTGGTTATCAAAAGTTCTTATATAATTGAAAATACGGATTACAACTGGTAGGAAGACAAGATTTAAGGATGATGCTTCTTATCAAAGATTCATCAGTACATGATAATTCATTGATGCTTGTTTCAAACAAACCCATGAGCACTTTTAGCACCATAGAAAATTGAACATTAAAATTAATTATACAATAGAATAAGAATAACAACGGCATAACAATACCAGTGTTTTAAATCTGTCATTACCATGTTAATCAACCCTGTCTCCTTGTTTTGTATTCTGGTTTTCAAAAAAACAGTATAGTCTTAATCAGTAAATAATTAGCTAGACATACAGTACTAGTGTGTGTATATGAATATTACTAGTGTGATCAGCAGTCAACAGAGAAACTTTTTATGTTCACTTTAATGCTGACTCCAGAATAACTTGGATATACACCTGCTTTATAATAGATGTCACTTTCATTTTGTGAATTAACTGAAAAGACAATTCCCCCTAAAGATAATAATAGATCATTTTGT
Organism: Chaetura pelagica; assembly: GCF_000747805.2. Taxonomy (NCBI): domain Eukaryota; kingdom Metazoa; phylum Chordata; class Aves; order Apodiformes; family Apodidae; genus Chaetura; species Chaetura pelagica. Next base: position 466,240 of record NW_009954554.1, read on the forward strand.
GGTTTTATTAAGCTGCATGCACTAAAAGTCAAATAGAAGTTTTTGAGCATGGGAAACTTTAATATTCACTAGAAAAATAAGAATGTTGGAAAACTACGTAATACATCTCAAAATCTGTTTTAATTACTGATAGCTTCCATCTGTGTTATTTTTTTAACAGAATGGCATAAATCAATGCTGAAATAAAAAGGGCAGTTTATCTATGTTCTCGCAATGGAAGACATTCTTTAGTTCTCTTCAAATTGTGCAATTTTTGCTATTCTGCCCATAATTTCCTATATGAGACTAATATTAGAAATGAGCACCAAGATGACAAGCTCTTTTGCATCACATGCACATGTATTTCTACACCTGGTTCACATCAGCATTCATAGCGGTTAATATTATGTGACCTCTTGTGACTCACAGTAGCATTCCATAACTCTTATTTCCAAATTGTTTAATGGTTACAGTGCTTTTAGAGTCCTCCTTCTACCAAACGACAATCTACAATGTTTTTTAAATGTGAGTGAATTTCAATTACAGATTATTTCAGTATCACAACATCTCATTCCATTAGTGATGTACTATGTTCAAACCCAGACCTCTAAGGTTGAACATGGGTGCTAGGAACATATTGCGTCATTTATGCATTTAAAGTGTTTCTCATGGTGTGCTGAGCACAGGCTTCCTCCCTCCTCCATTATATCTTATTTAAAGCCCTGGGCTTTGGTAAAACTACTGCAGTAACTTAAGTAGATGCCCATACAGTTTTGGTTTTTTTAAACCCCTTGTAATTCTTGTGGTGTTTTTAAGTCAGGCAGACTGCTGCGGAGGACAAATCTTTCTGTTCTCTGATGGACTGGGCCATGATGACAGAAATCTGGGGTATCACCACATGATGACATTCTACCTCTTGGCAAAGACCAGCCATTTTGGTATGAAACTAAAAGTTAGCTCATCCTTTATTTATGTTAATATTGGGTTTGTTACTGAAAGAGGCAACACACTGTTACAGGTGATGCATCTTTTTGTGTACAATGCAGACAGCTGGGGCAATTCACCTCCAGAATAAAACATACATATTTAAATTTCCATATGTATCTGTATTTAGGTATACACAAATAGGTGGCTGTCTGTGCTGCTACTGTAGACAATGAAAACCACTCAGTACAGTGACCTCAGCCTGAAAAGCAGTTCAACCCTCCCTAGAAACCTGGAGCTTAACTAAAGCATCTGTCTCAGGCTCTGTTGCACGAGCATCGATACCAATGCTTTTACAAATGCTCTGGGATACCCAAAACTTTCACAACACACTAGTAGGCATGACACAGTATCTATGGGAGATCTAATGCAGATCTGGTACCAGTCTGAGTCTGCAGCACCTAAAACTGGGGTACTGAATCCATATCCCTCAGGACAGTCAGCTATAGATCTAAGCTGGCTCACTAACTAATTGTACCAGCTAGGTCTTTATCAAGTATTGGTACACGTCTTGGAAATCTAGACTGAGTTCTAGGATATCTTGATAGGTTCAAGTATATTTGCTTGTTGACATCTAAATTTATATCCTAGCTTTGTTTATTAGTATCAAGTATACACTAACTACTGGATTAAGACCCCTTCAATTTGCAAAGGCAACGGTGACATCTTAAAGATAACAATTTTATAGTACCTGATTTGTGCAAATATTTATACAATAGCTTTAAGAGTTATAGACTCTATATGTTATAATCAATACTCTGACCTATACTGGTCCCCATGAAAAAACTTTATGCTTTTTTTGCAGGGTTTTTTTAAAGGTAATTACCAGTGTACATTTATCATCTGTTACAAGCCACCCTTGTTTAACTCTCATTCAAAGTTATATCAGTGACGCAAACTGCATTCTTGATTAGTATTGATTGTTGGTGTAGTGCTGACCCAGACAAATTGCAACAGGGGAATTTAGGCTGGGATGTTTGCAAGAACAGAGCCACATATAAAATACATGATTTATTTACTTATTTTGATAGGTATAGCAACTGTACAGCAATTCCTATTCTGTAACACACACTTTCGTACAGATAAGTTCACACCAAGGCTCCAGTTCCTCTTCTGTCATTGTGTCCAGCACTATGGACCTGGGGTGGGAACAGGACAGTCACTCCCAGCTGGTCCCAGTCCTGGCTGGTGGTCTGGCCTTTTTGTGCAACGCTTCCATTTCAGGCTCAACCCTTTTTACAGCACTGGGTGTTTGCAACTGGGTGTTCCCTAAAGGGACTACTGTTTTCACTATTTACTGCTTTTTAACTTGCATGGTTAGCACAATGACCTTGCTAGTCAAGTCACCCTAGGTAAATGTCTACACTTTTCTCCCCATCAAAGCCAATTAGTGGTCATTACCTAGGTTGCTATCACCTTCTGGCCTCCACATAAAATGTGTGTTTACAGAAATGTAAAGATACTAACAGTTGATCTGCCAATCTCTTTCTTCTTTACAGAGCACAGGCTAAACCATTAACAGCAGGGTAGAGCTAGGTCAGACCTCATGACTGCTTTCCTGTACCCTCCCCATAGCCAATTATCTGTTATTTATTTTCTCAGTACATTGCAAATCTTCTTGTCACTTAGAACTGGCAGGTGTAGTGCAGGTCTTCTTTATTTCAAGCAGGCTTCACTCTGATTAGAGCTACAGGATTTTAGTATATATATTTTTTTTTTATTACTTATTTATCAAAATAAAAACTTTTACAACATGAACAGAACCTTACTCCTTTTTGTAAACGAGCATATATTAGTGTTTTGTCACTAATACAATGATAAAGTCAGACTGCTCTAACATCTCAAAAGTAAGTAATTTTGCTGATTCACAACATTTACAGAAAGGGGCATTCTGTTGGAGAATAAGAACAACTCCACACTTTCTCAGTTTATTTAGATTAGAATGTGAGTCTTCCCCAGCGTAGGCAAAAGTATTAACTATTTTTTAATTTTATAAAAGGTCATACTTGAATTCTTCTCCTACCTCATTGTATTGTTGTGATTTGTCCATATCTGCAATTTTGCTGAATTTGTTGGCTTCTGACACCGTAAGTATCGTTTAATTTTTATTTGCCCCAAAGGCAAGGAGGCCAGGAGAGTTTTCTGAAATGGTCATGGTGGTCACACATCATCTTCAGGTATGACAGTGCTAGCTAAAAATTCTGTCTCTATTCCTTATTACTGCTAACCAGTTGTGTCTTTAACCCTATATGCCCCATAGGATTGTTATCAGCTACTGGAAATAACTGTCAGTAGCAGAAAACGTTGAGTAAAACTGCCCTAATTCAAGTCAGATAGTAAATTGTATTAGTTCAAACTAGAATGTGAAACTGACTTCCTTGGGCATCAATATACTGTAAGGATGTGGACAGGCTGGAAAAGGTCCAGTGAAGGGTGACCAAAAATGGTGAAAGCCTGGGAAGCCTGCCATGTGAGTAAAGTCTGACAGAACTGGGTTTGCTCATCCTTGAGAATAGAAGGCTTTAGGGAGACCTCACCACTATGTTCCAATATTTAAAGGTGCCTACAAAACAGGTGGAGATGCTCTTTTTACAAGGAGTCATATGGAAAGGAGGAGGGGTAATGGGTACAAGCTACTTCTGGGAACATTCTGATTGGATACAAGAAGGATGTGAGAATAATGAGCCATTGGAATAATATCCCCGAGGCAGTGCTGGACTTCCCAACATTGGAAACTTTTAAGATTCATCTGGACAGGGTGCTTGGCTGTCTTGTCTAAACTGTGCTTTTGCCAAGACAAGTTGAACCAGGTGATCCTTGAGGGTCCCCTCCAACTTCGTGTTCTTTGATTATATGATTCTGTCATTTCATGTTTGTATCGCTCTTCCAGATTTTTGGGTTTTCTTATATGTATGTTCATTTTTTTTTTTTTGCTCCAAATAATGTTTTTTTCCTTGCTTAGCCTTCCCTTTCAACAAAAGCTATCTTCAAACACCTTCATTGCCAAAGAACTACTTGTATCTGAGAAACTCCTATTATTTTGCCAGTGTCACCTATTAACAAAATGTAATGTTGGTACAGATACTGGAAAAATAAAATTTAAAAAAATGGCAAATTACTGAGTGAAACCATACCTTATGTTTTCTTTTTTGAAGCCTTAGACATCTATTTATGTTGTAAAACCACTCATCCTATTCTCTAGCTGGTCATACAATCAGAGCTCTTGCATACTACAACACTGAAATAATTTCTGATAAATACAGGGTACATATGTTTTAATCTTACACGTGAAAAAGAAGACTACAGAGTATGTTTTATACTAGGCTCTACCTAGTAGAAAACTTGAGAGCAACATCAAAGACACAGTTTTCCCAGAACAAGCACTTGCTGGATTACAAGATAGTATGTAATACCATGGCAATTTGCCAGCACTTTTATTCATATAGATTTGCACACTGTGCCTTCTAGCAAATCTCTAAGCACACTTGAAATCAATGCCCTAAAACCAAAAGGACTCAGTCAGCCTTAATCAGATCTTGAAACATCTGCAGCTTTATATTTGATGACTGCTAGGTTTAGCACAACTGCCCATAGAAAATCTTTTTTTTCATAAGACCACAGCAGTGTCTCTTCTTTGTGTGTGCCAAGGTCCTTGACATTGATATCTTTGCTGATTTACATCTCATCCACGTTCTCCATAGCATTCATAGATAAATGCTGCCTAGTTATCTGCAACTTGTTTATTCAGAACCAAATGAACATCCAGCATTCAATTTACATCAAAGCATTTGGTCACAGCAACAATACATGTGCTTGCAGATGCACATGTACTTTTAAAGGTGCAAACATCTGCATGCACATATCAAGTTCCTGTCCTAGAAATGGGTTTAATGAGTTTACAAGATCTAATATCTGGATACGTCTATGTTCAAGTATTAAATTTTTTCAGTTGTTTTCTTAGCCAGTTCTGAAGTATATGCATAGAATGTAAACTTGTATTTAATTCAGAAGTGAACACTAGGAACAGAAAACAAGCTTTTTCAAATGCATACATTTGACGCCTAATGCTGAAATTTTAAGACATCTGCAAATATTAGCATTTGTTTTCTTGTACAGAGGCAGTAACAACATAGATGGATGTTTCCATGAATGTAAGTGCATATATGTATTATAAAATGTAAAGGAGCTAATGTGTACAAATATTTAGTTTCTGCATATGCTTAAAAAAAGATTCCTCTTGAAAGATTTGCATTACATTCATGTTTTAGAACAATTACCCAGAGAAGCTCATATACCTGCAGGAGCTTATTCTAACACAAATATCTGTGAGTGTGTAGGCATGCACACTTATCAGATTTCTTATTTGTTCAAAAAGAGAAAAGAAAACCACTGAAAAGTATGAAACTCCCACCTCTCTTTTTCATAATTTTTTTTCCATGTCAGATCTTTTTTAATCTTTAAAGGAACAACGCTGATTACTGAGTGCAGAACTGTGTTGTAGCGAGAAAAGGTTTTTTTCCCCATGTTATATGTACTTTAATTTTTGTTGGCTGTTGTTCTATGTATGCTAATGCAGAACTATACCTGTATTTAGAAAAAATTATTTTGTGTCTTCCTTAACTGAGACATTGCAGGGTGTAGAAGAGCTGAAGATATAAAACAGTGATTACAAAGATGCTTGACAAGCCAAACCCTCACTTTCTGTTTATCCCTTGATCAAAAACTTGAGATGGTATACACTGTATTTAAACTTATGTAAGACCTAAGCTGTTACAGATGAACAGGTATAAAAATACAAGCAGAAGCTAAGGCAGTTAGAGGTGTTTCTTCTGGAGGACTAGGTGAGTGGAAATATTCACAAGGCTCAACCACATAAGACTGATGATATATAGAAAACTTGAATTGCAAAGAATAGAGCCCAAACAAAAGAGAAGGGACTGTGTACAAGCAGGATACCCACTGAACAGTTCTCTACAAGATATGTGAACTGCCTTGTGTTCAAAAGGGCATACCTCCCAAGGAAACTTTTGTTGCTGCCATTTTCTATTATTGACATAGATGGATTGTTTCCTGCTGCCAATGAAATCATGCTTTAAATGTTAACTGGGATTCATAAGCCTCTGTGCAACTTTGGTAAAACATTACTGCAGAGCACTAGTCAACATGCCATCTGTGGAATGTTGAAGAAAGGCAGCCTGAAAAAACAAGAGGTGGTCTGCATTTTTTCTTTTAAGTAGTGTAAGAAAAAGTAGTTGCAAACATCTCAAATTATTGTAGAGCTTAATGAACATACTGCTGTTCTGAATTAGAGGATTGTTAACTGATCTACTATGTGCATACATGTAAAAACAAAATAAAAAATTGAACAAAAGCAGGAATCTATACAACTGCATCTCCTTTTCTCATGTTGGTTAATCATTTGCATTGTTGCTGAATGTGCTATAAGGCACTGGTATTAAATTTAATATTAGGCATCATACCCAACATTAGGATTAATGAGCTACTGATTACTACTTCTGATAGTTCTGTGTTTATGTCAGATAGGATTAGCAAGTCACTACATATTCATTGAAAAAGATTAAGCTAAAGGGTATTACATTATGCAGAATAACATTCTAAATTTAAATTGCTCCAATTTGACAAGTTGTTTATGTTACTTTTGAAATGGCTACCATATAAAATGCTTCAGGAATTTTTACTGGGATAAAACCTCAGCACTTTCTCACTGATTCTTTGGATGACTTTCAGTGTCTCACTTTTCTTTGATGGTGCTGCCATCCCTGTGGCTTTGTCTATATTGGTAGCACTTGCTTTTATGATGTGCAGATCTTGATCCACCTGTCTAGAAGTTACATTCATACAAGTGATGATGGCAATAATAAATGTATCAGTGATATGATTCTATCAGAAAAAAAGTAGTATTTCAATAGTGGTTTCTTTGCCAGAGAGAAATCTGCTGGAAATAAATTGTTTGTTAAGTCCCTCAAGTGTATGTATCATTTTCAGAATTGAACAGGGTCCAGGAGACTTAATGTGCATAAAGTTGAACTAAGTATATTTGTATGGCATGGCAGATTTTAACTGAAATTATTTGCTTCTGTGAAAGTCCCTGTAACTGAGTTCTAGGATCCTGAAGTATTTTATTTCTCTTTGAGGTCAACAACAGCAAAGTAGTTTAGGTTACTCATCTTTCTTTTAAGGCTTTAGTTCACATTCAGCCAAAGAAGGTAAATTAATATTTTTCTTGTTGTCAGTAAGAGGTAGAAAGAGAAATACATTGCTTATAATGTCTGTCTGGTGAGCAGTTACTCACTTGAAAAGAATGAGCAGATCAGGCTTAGAAAGCCACTTAGTTCAGTTGTGCAAGGTCCCAGCATCCTAAATTGGCTGGTGTGAGAGTACGGTGGCTTGAGGGAAGCATAAAAACTGTAGGGGTTGGAGCAATTTGATCCTCTCTCTATTTGTTCAGCACAATGTCAGAGTCAGTAAAAGCAACACAGTGTCACAGGGAGTCTTTGGCCTCTTTTATGCTGCTGCAAAATGTATTTAAAAACTGCAGAGAGATTGGGGAGACTTAAGTTTTGTGTGAAATTTACGTAGCAAAAAAAGGTTTGAGGCTGAAGCTGGACACTCATGATTTTTAATTATTTGACTCAGTGACAAAATCCACAAGGAAAAAAGAAGGGGCTAATGTCTTCAGATAAAGCCTACCCCAAATGGGGTTACTTCAGTTAAACCCAGTTTCTGTAGTTGAAGAAAGGTGGTAGATTAACCTTTACAGAGTCTGCTCTTTACTCAGCCAAATTTGTAGTTGATAGTCTGAGGTTCTAGAAAAAAGAGGATGTTCTCCAGGGTATACTAGAGGCTTTTAAAATAGGTCATTAGATGGGATCATATTTCTGTTTGCTGCTGTTTGGCTTTGACAACTGTAGCATGCAGCAAAGGCCACATTCAGCGTCAGCTCTGCTTTCATTAACAACTAGCTGAGCAAGATGTGAGGGGTGAGAAATGGGGAGACAAAAAGCCAGCAGAGATGGATGTGAGCAGAGGGGACACATCTGCAAGGAGCCTTATGCCCTCCCCACATGGCGAGGAGCTGCCCAGGTTGTTGTGCCATAAGTAATCTGGCCAGAGTGCCTTTCAGAAAATGTCATTCTCCTGTCTACCACAGAGGTATCCACCAGGGTCACGAGGGAAGTGACCTAGCTCAGCCTCGGCACAGGGTGAGGAAAAAGCAGGATGCTTCTGGTCACCATCTGGGATAGCCTTAGATGTCCTGTGGGGATGTGCCTGAGCATGGCCTCGCAACATGTAACCCCTATCTGCAGTGCTGCCATGAGAAAGCCTTTGCTCCTTCATCAGCCCTGTATCTTGTGAGCATGTGGCATGAAATATCTAGATGGTGCATCCAGTTGTAGGAGAAAGGCAGATGGCGATTTTTTAAAACTTTATTTTAAATTTATTTTATTTTACTTTGGGAGGGAGTTTCCCTTGTTTCCAGCAGTTACTGCAATGCAGATGCCATTTTTGGCAGTTTGTGGATACTTTATTGGGATAGGGTTTGTTGTGGGGAGCTTTTGCTTGCCCTTTTTGTCCCATCCTGCCTGAGTTGTTTGTGTGGGTTATTTATATTGATTTTTTTGACTGTTTTTTTGTGCTTTTATTTCCAGAGGTAAGTTTGGGGGTTGGGTTTGTTTGTTTTGTGTTCCTTTCAGCAGCCTTCTCTCACCCTGGCAGCTACTGGTGGAGGTTGTTTATTTCTTGTTCCACTTTAGCTATACCCTGGATCCCAACTGTGGCTTTCAGTACCTTCCGGCAGCTTCCAGGGGCTTCCATATCTAATGGCTTCTGCAAGTCACTCCTTGATTGGTGGGGTGCTGCTTTTTAGATCTTTCCTGATAGGCTGGTTGGTGATGTGAGGGGGGGTGGTTTCCTTTTTTTTTTCATCCTCCATTTTCCCTCCTCACTTCCTTGCAACCCAATATTATAGCATGGAAGAAGCAGATTGGATTTCTACTGGTAGAGTAAGGTAATCATTACAAGACCGTGACACATTTAAAGTGTGTTTTCTGAGTGTTAGCAGGTAAGTTTGAATTACCTCTATGTTTATTTTTCTCCCTCCTGTGAACCTTTGGCATGCCTGAGGAGTGAGTCTCTTTTGTGAGCTGCCATCTTGTGAGCCACTGTAGGCAAAGGATAAGGCTGCCTCAAGCCATTAAAATCTGAAGAAGTTGCAAAAGAAAGCAGAGGCTTACAAAGTGTCAGGTAACTTTCTTAATGGATAATTAATGGATACCTCTGTGAATGCCAGGGAAGAATGAATAAAGGTAGAGGAAATCAGTTCAGTCAAGCCTTCAGGTATAGATGCTTATTGTTGTTCCTGTGTACTTCATAATGAGGTCTTAAATTTCAGTATAACTTTATGTGAGGAAGGTCTTATGCAACTTAATGGGCAAGCTTTTTATCTCATCAGATATGGTTAGGTGCAGTGCAATGGAAATGACTGAAGGCTGTGTTGGAAATGACTGAAATAAGTGTTCTGTGGTAGGATGGGCAGGATTTGGCAGGCTTGCAAATAGTGTTACCATGGGTAAAGAAACACACAAAATATATGGTGGAACCGTGAACTAATTTTATCACACCAATACTCCAGTGTACCTAATTAAATACAGAAAAACACATTTACAAATGCAGTTAAAGTAGTGCAGTTAAATGCACCATCTTTATGCTAATACTCATCCTATCTATTTTGGGGTGGGGGATTGAAAAAGGGGAGAGAAATTCACTTCTTATCGTAAATTAGGAACTGGAGATGATCTCTTGGCAGCAGCATTGGAAGCTTAGCACTGTAATCAGTATTTGCAGAATACTAGACAATGTAAGGAAGACCTAAGTTTTTCCTTTTCATATGCAGTAGGTATGCTTGCCTGAATGGGAGTATCCTGTGCTAAGGAAAAAGATGTGAAGTCATGGGAGGAAGAAAGTTACATTTTGTATTTGGTCTCACATGGGAAGTGTGAGTACCAATTTTTATAAATATTTTTGCTTATTTTTAAAATCTGTATTACATTTCTGCATTTTCCAAGTGCTGTTGTGTCTTTGTACGTTTTATAGAATGTATGTATTGGTAAAAATGCCTTGAGGTTTTTTTGTTAGTATACATGCTCTTGCAATTACACAGTATAAGAAAAACATTAATTAATGTTCTAGTTAGTGTGAGGAGCTCTTACTTAAAAATCAGATCGTCCCCATTGACACCTATACAGTTGGCATGTAGTACTGTTCTACATTATTCTTCTGCAATCATCTTGAATAAAGCAATACATGTTAAACATGGCACAGGAAGTACTATGTTTGCAAACAAAAGAAACTTCTCTCTTTTTCCAGTATTTTCATATATTGTGTCAAAATGTTTTTTAGCTCTCCAAAGAACTATTACACCTTTGTCAAACCTTTCAAATAAGTGCTCTATTTATTTATTTTTTTTCTGTAGGAATGCTGTTTTTAAGTGTTTTAACTACACTCTTGGCAGTCAAATATATCTCTTGATAAATAAACTGACTTGACAGTGTTCTTGTCTAGTACAATTAAATGGAGCTGTTTGCTCTCCTAAAGTGTCTGCTGCACAGAAATTGCTGTGGATGCTAGTAATCCAGACAGATTGCAGTATTGTCCAATCCTGCTTCTGGGTAATCTGAGGAAGCAGTTTTGGTTTTAAACAAATTATTTCTAGCCATTAGAGGCATTTTTTTATATATCACAGTTTCTCCTTGATGTAGTAGCTCACCAGCCTTCTCCCCAGACCACCACCATTAGAGAACTTTCAGTGTATCTCTCTTCAGCTAAAGAAACAGTAGAAGAGAACTTTCCTATTGCATGCACAATAATAATACTTCCTTTCTTGCTAGATAGAAGGTTCTGATTGAATCTCTCCTCTGTTGTGCTTGGCTGGTTCATTCAAGGTCCCATCAGTTAGTGACCTGAAAGGTCTTCCATTTGTTATCCGAGTTAATGTATTGCTCCTTAAGTTTTGTGTAATTCAATTTCATTTGTTACCTTTCTTAGGTTTTCTCCTTTTACTTACGACGAATAGCTGTTAAACAGCTATCCTGACAAACCATGTGTTCTTAGATTCCAGATGACCTTAAGGAAGTGTGTGACTGATCCAAAGGAAGAATGCAGGTTTCATTTAGCTTGGAGATGTGGTCTGTCTAAAAGTCCTCCTAAATCTAGAGCAACATCTTTGGTAGCTTAAATACAACAAAAATATCAACTGCAAAGAGTACTTTTTTTTCAGTGAAAATTTTATGATCCAAAATGTACTCCTTTAGATTTCTCCCTCAGGATGGTTTCTGTTTGGAACAATGAGTGTTTTGCATGTTCTTTATGAAGCAGAAATCCCTGGCTGCAGTCACTTGTCTAGAATTTGTGACTTTTCAAAATACTTCTCATGAGCAATATTTGATCCTGGCTATTTATAAGCAGGAAAGAATTTTAAGTGCAGAGACAGAGTAATGTGAAACTTTAGAGAACAAAGAATAATGTTTTTTTAGCTAACTGTCCTTATAAACACAGAAATCTCACTACGGATACGAAACTCCTAGTAATAATAACATTAATTATGAGAACCATCTTGCTTAAATCTGCTTTGCAAAAATTAGGCATCTGTGTAAAGAAGTTGCATGGGTTTTGCTAATACTGAAAGGAGCAAAAAGCACCTTCGGACTATGAATTGTCCCTTCCTGGAATAAACTAATCATTTTCTGGAGATTGCAGGGTAGGATAGATACCTCAAATGGTATGCATTACTCACTGGAAGCACTAGCCTTTCTCCACTGAAAATGGGGAGATAACTGGGCAGAAGGCAGTACAAACAAAAAATGCTTTACTTCATTTTTTGTCTTGGCTGGAATAGGCTGAAGACCATTTTGGCTAATTTTACCATGATTTGGTGGATGCTCTAGCTCAAAGAGATCATAAAGACATTAAGAAGTGATACCTTTATGTACATCTATGTAAAATCTACTAATTCAAAACTTTCATTTTCATATGCAAGATTCTTAACATAGTTACTTAAGGAGCTGGTTTGAACCAAGGAAACTGGACAAATAAAAGAAGAATAAGAAAATGTTGTCCATCATATTGTGGTTTTTTGTATCCAGGATTGTGAATGAGTTCCAGGACAGTACAGAAACATACCAAGGCTGATATTAGGAGAGTTTACATCTGCTAAGGACCTGTCTTAATGTAATCATTTGTGTACAAGAACTATTAGTAGAAAGCTCAGGGAAACTTCTGTTTGAACAGGGTTGGATCAGATAATGATAGCTTTTCTGTATGTGAAATTTGAATGCAAATCTGGATTATTTTAGCAGAGAGCTGAATGGTGGCTTTTCATCAGTCCTGCAAGGGCACAGGCATGCACACATGTGCTAGTTCCTCCTTTAATTCTGTTCACACTACTGGTGTGTGAAGAAATGCATCTAGTTTCCAATCGGGTAGAATGATAAAATAAAGAATGGAGTGTGTTAACTAGGTATACTTTTATCAAGGCTTAGCCATTCTAGATATTTATCTATATTCATTCTAGCCTGATCTTCCACAGATTAACCTTTCATATAACATAGTCCTACCCCACCAACTGTGATTTAGCAAGTGAGTAATTTATCACTTAATAAGAATATCCATGTTAACCACAGCGGGAGATTTTGTTGGCAGTAAAATCTGCTTTTCCTCTTAAGGAAAAAAAAGCTGTATCCAGGTGGGTTGGGAAATTTTATGATCTCTTATCGTAAGAATGACCATAGAAGAATGGAACTTTTTATTAGCAAATGTTTAATAATGTGTTGTGCTGGTCCTGAAACACTCTGTGAGAATAAAGACCCGGTTACTTTTATAAATAGAAATACAGACAGTGTCCTGAGTAGCAAAAAGTAATTTTATTTACCATACATTTCTATTATATTACTATAGTCAGGAATAAAGGTCAAAATATGGTCCTTACTGCCATACCATTGCACTTTTTTTTTTTTTCTCCCCAATATACATGATAATTTCTTTATTTTATTTACTCTTTTTCAAACACAGAAGAAAGCTGTGAAGTTGCAGTGGTTCCAGCTCCAATCTTACTTAAACTACCTGACTCTGTGTTGGGCTGTTACAGGCAGGCAGTATTCCTCTGGGAAGAAGGGTGCCTTGCACTAGAGTATCTAGCATAGTATGCTGGCAGGGTCACTTTTCTAAAAGGACTACAAGTAAACTGCTTCTGTTCCCTTCATTCCTTAGAAAGTGATGAAGTATCAGATATTTCTTTTTTTCTTTTACCCTTTTGAATATAAGTCTCAGGTAATAATATGTAGTAGAAAGGGGGCTAGAGTCCAGCAATAAACATCCAACATCTTTAAACCAGTCAGATTTCTGTAAGCAAACGGTAAGTTCTGATTTATTTAGTGAATATCTGGAGCTGTTAAAAGCAAACATGTACATAAGGTCACAACCTCCTGTTCTAACATTGGTTCTTCAGGAGAATGGCACTATTACCATTTTCAAGTCTTGCAAAGCTACATTCTATAGAAACTTGATGATGAAAATGAGGAAGTTCCTGACTACAAGAATCAGAACATTTACAAGACTGGAACCTAAATCTCTTGTGTTATGTATGTGACTCCACTAAAACACATACGACTCTAAAATATTTTAATAATTGAATGAATTCTCCAATAAACTAAGAAGGACAGAAAGTAGAAAGGAAAAAGATGAGACCTGTTACTTCAGGCTGTGAATCTCTAGGAGGGACTCTAATGCTAACTTGATAGGAACATAACTGTAGATGAGTAACTGGAAGAAGCCCAGTAAAATCAAATATACACTCAAGTGTGTTACTACTAATTTTTTTTCTTTTTGATTCACATTCACTATTCTTTAAAATAGAACTAATATTTCTTGACAACCATGGAGAGCTCTCATTTATTTTTATTTCAGATATAAGTAAATAAGCTTGCTTTATTCTTGACAGTGCCTCCAAGGAGAATTCAAAGGAGGGAAGGGAAAGAGAAAAAGTAATGTGATAGACTAGACCTGTAGCTTAGGGAATGCTTTGTTGTCAGTGTTCTAAAATTAACAATCACAATATCACCCTTGGGAAGGGTTCTAGAGTAAATAATCTGAGAAAAGGTCTCTTGGGAGACTTCTGTGTCCTCTGGACAACCCTACTGGTTGCTTTCTCAAATTCTCTCCATGGACACATGCTTCAAAGTACAACAATTTTCGGTATACTACTTTGAACTCAGAGTCATTTGGCTTATAGAGACAATCAATTTAATACACCAGTGAAACTATAGTCACAACAAAGATCTATGCTTATCCAACACAGGATCTCAGAAATTTCCTTTAATGTGATGCATTATTTTTTCAGCTTTCCATAGGGAATTACTGCATCTAAACTTAATGTGGTTAAAGTTGAAAATCTGTAGCTGGTGAAATGTGTGAGAGTCACCACCAAGATGAGCTCATTATATGACTGGTCCATCACCCATGTTTTTAGTGTTACTTCAAGGCTCTGGTAAAGCTCACTAGGAAAGTTGTTTGAAATGCATGATGCAAAGCTCAGAATAGTGAAATTTCTGGAAGAAAGGTTTCTTGGCTGAAGTGATTTGCCTATAGAATTTACTTCTGAAGCAATGAGGTGCTTCGTCATGTTAGATATTTATATTTATAAAAGCTTCCTCTCAGGTTCACAGTAGTATCTCCATAGCTATTAATCTCACTTTCAGAAAGAACTATGTAGAAAGTTTTAGTAACTTGGTAAGTGAAACAAGAGTACTCTAAAAGATTTTACTGCTAATATATATATATATATTTTTTTTTAATCAATATTATAGTCTTGGATGGTAACAAAATGTAAGAAGTGTGGATTGTGGGATGACACAATTAAAACATTGAGTTGATTTGAGATACAAACTTGGATTGCAAATGCTGACTTTTTCAGATGGACTGTGATGTGTTGTTAATGGGCAGGAGTATACAGATAGTGGTTCATAAAAAAGTTGATGGCCGTTTCTTTTAACATCAACCATGGCATTGTAAGAAATAGAAGGGAAAAAAAACACCAAAAACATTGTCACCAGAGGATGATATTTTGTAGTGTCTCTTTTTTTATATATATATACTTTTTTTTACAGGATATACTTAAGAGTACAGATCAGTTAATGAAGAAATTCATGTTATATTACTCTTTTCTGAGATGGGTTCATTAGCAAGGTTTCAGCAAGCTCTGAAGAGGCCTGGTTTCAGTCTAAATTACTGTAGATACAAATATTTCTTGAGGGAGGAAAGTCAATTGAGAATTTTATTATTTATGTAGAAATCTCTGGAAAAGCATATGGCTTTGTTGTGGGTTGAACCTGGCTGGCTGACAGCCACTCTCTCCTCAATAGGGTGGGTGAAAAAAAGAAGGTGGAAAAAGTGATCTAAATAAACACAGGGAGATCACTGGCAAACAGACTTGAGTTGGGTAAAATTATATTTATTGCCAATTTATAGTAAAATAGGATGATCAGAAATACACAAAAACTAAAACACTTTCCATTCCCTGCTCCCTTTTTCCCAGGCTTATCTTCATTCCTTTGTTCCCAATTCCTTTACCACCTCCTTCCTCCCTTGAGTTGTGCAGGGAGAAAGGGAACTTAATCATATAACCTGATGATGACAGTACTTCATGTATGCATTCCTTTATAAGGCAGCTTTTTTTTTTTTTTTTTGACATGTGTATTAAGTCAATACAGATAATATGTAGGTAGATGTGTAAAATAAGAGGGGAAAAAAAACACAACAAATCAGAGCAGTTAAGTTTTAAATTTGCAGATCTTTTTATTTCTTTCAAACTTTATAAACATCATAGTGTAACTTACAAATGAATTTTTTCAAAGTAATGTTGGTAGGGTCAGGATTTTGGCTTGCTCTTGTATTTCTTGAGAAATAATAATTTTAGTTGAATTACATAATGTTTGTTGTTTGGTTTTTTTTGTTTGTTTGTTTTTTCCCCTCTGTGATTAATCCTACTTAAAAGGGTAAAAATGATGCATTGGCTCTCAGTAAATTGAAAATTAGGATCCAAAAGGTTGGCTGTTAGTAAAGTATGATAATGACTGCAAATTTATTTGGCACCATTGTTGAATTTTCCCAACAGTTTTTTAAAACTTAAAGAAAATGTGTTGTAATGGCACATACCTTTAATTTAAAATGAATCGTTGCTCTTTCTCATTTTTTCTTTGAAATTAAAAAGGTTCTGCAGAAGTTTATTGTGTTAAAACTGCTCAGGAAGGTCGTGCCTCCATAGTGTTAAGGTAAGGATCACGTATTTCACAGGAAATTTGTCTGATAATCCTCAGGTGGTTGAAATATCTAGTTTTCCTTGTCCTTCCATTTTTCCTTTCCAAACTAGCATATGAGCATTGATTAAAGGAATGATAAGATCCATGTTTTATCGATTTTTCACCTTTTTAATTTAGAAGGTAAAACTTTCTATCACATTTGAAGTTGAGAATTATGGTTGAGATAGTAGAGGTCTGATTCCAGTGGAAGTTAAAAGGGAAGAAGTTACCTCAAATGTCAAGGCACCTTGTGGTCCAAGATGATTAAAACTAAACTGCTATGTGAATCCCAAGGTGCTGCTGTATCTCAGCTTCCATGACATATAGCCAGTTATTTTTCATAGCTTGTTAATAATGTATAGCAGTACCAGTGTAAATTTGCAGTGTCAGAGCTGGTCTGTTACAGTAGAGCAGCTAACTAGATTTATTTTGGACAGAAAATGCAGATTTGAAAAAGAAAAAAAATCATAATATCAAAAGAGATTGCACATTTACAAAAGTATTTTACCTGAAGACAGTTGTTTAGGAGATGTGCTTTTCACATTGGTGTATTATTCAGTCTGAAATCTTAAAACCTAACTGAAAGATATTAAAACATTACCCCACTCATCAAGGTTAACACATATGAAGCAAAATTGTTGTCCCAAACAAATTTGATAGTGTGCATGGGTCCATAAAGTTAATTGGTTTTACCAGGTTGAATGAGTCACAAAGGCAGGTAAAGGTTGCAACATAATGCTCTCTTCTAAGTACAGTTGCTGTTAATCATCGCTCCTTGATAAACCTAATAAACTTCTTTGTTGTAGATGCCATGTCTTTTCTGAACCTTGTATCTCACAAGTACACAAATTATTCATAAGCTGTAAAAGGTCACAAGGAAGTTGAAGAAAGAGAGGGAGAGAGGAATAAAAGGGTACCAATAAAAAATAGACTCAACAATGAGTTACAAAACAGTCTCAAAGAGCGAGGAGAGACAGCAGGGTATGAATTAATGTGTAG
>NW_009954554.1:483625-488861 GCF_000747805.2 Chaetura pelagica
AAACTGACATTTGAGTTCTTGCAGATTTTCTCTCAGGCAAAAAGTTTACTCACTTAGAAGAAATGTTACTGTGACTGCAGCTATAATTGTCACACATCAAAATCCTTTGTTTAATTCTCATAATAAATAATGAATCAAAAAATTTGAAAATTTTGAAAAATCAAAACTTTGAAATTGTTTTAAATGTAGCATTTGGTGTAGTATAAATGTATGCATGTCAGTAGACCCCAGAATGCAGTCCTAACACAATTAGACTTTGACTGCAATTATCATTACTGTTTTCTTAATAGGAGTTTTGCATAGGACATCTTGGACTCGTATTAAAAACTTCACCTTGGAGTTGAAGTCTCTTACTGATTTACTTGTTTATTATAGAAAAATGTGTTGGCAAGAAAAATATAGATTTTATTATAAACCCAGAATTAATATAGCAGAATTCTGATTAGACTTGAATAACTCCACTTCCACATAAAACAACTGAACAAGTATGCAAAGTTCCCTTACCCCTTCTTTGGTGAATCTTTCCAATACTGATATAAATATGGAATTTCTAATTTGTATAGAAGTAGTTGTATATTTCTTATTTGTTTAAATAACAGCAAGGGTTTGTTGTTGTTTTTTTTAATACTTCTTATATAACAAGCTGGTAAAATAACAGCATCTTATTTAGCTTTTTTTCAAGAGCAGAGCAATTGTGGAGATTTTTCAGATGTTTCTACAGCTAGTGGTTTGATTTATTAACTTTTCTACAGGAGACTATAGACAGTTTATGCCAAAGTGTGAAGAACTCGGGAAATAAAGAGGCGTTCAGACAGATCTTTCCCCAGCTGTGTTCTAATTCATTAATAGATCCCTCTGCGACTCTTTTAGTTTTAATCTCAAGAAAAAGATAGTTGCTATGATGTGGAAACACTGATTTTCTTAGGTTCAATCTGACAAGCTATGGACTAATGGAAAAACAACCCTACTTTGTTCTACCTGTGAATTCAACTTAAAAAACTCCCAAACATTTGAGGATTTGGTATATTTTTAAAATTTGGTAATTTTTCCTGTTTCATTTGCTATTATAATTATTTTGTCTGATACAATGAAGAGCAGGAGTGCAGACCTGGTATCAGTCTCATGTGCAGCAGCTGCTTCATTAGATTGTTAAATGTTATATATAAGGCAATGATGTTCTTAATACTAACAGCCCACCTATATAGCTGGCTTTGGGGTAGAATGTCTACAACAATGTTAGATAGGGCTAGTTAAATCATGCAGATGGCATTTTTTCTGCCCTTTGATTAAATATCAATCGTTATTATTTCATGTAGTTCTGTAAATCTGTGAATGCTACAGTATCAAATGCTTAAATGGTGGTTTAAGACTAAATCTGTGAATATTTCTTGGGGCCTGATTCATCTTTCCTTAATAGGTCAGCCAATTACATATAGACAAGACCCTATTAACTCCACTGTCTTTCTGTATCTATACGGCTCTTGTAGATCAAAAAGGTCAATTCTTCATTGTATTAATGGGCAGCCCCTTAGACAGCTCGTCCCAAAGGAGTCATCTTTCTTTCAGCCTGAACTGTGTAGTTAAGGCAGCTTCAAGCTTGCAAATTGCTATTATGCTTAGACCATTATAGGCCCATTCTTCAGCCCTTTCCTACCTGTTCCCTCATTCTGTATAATGCCTAGCTCACTCTTTAATATTCCTAGCTGCTTTTTGCAAAAAGACTTTCAATGCCTAACTGCTCCCTCTATTGTTTCTGAATCAAAGTACCACAAAGCCCTGTGAGACATCAGCTGCTATCATCAACCCATAGTGTATTGTCAAGAATACTGTTGTGAAAATAATCTTTTTAAAGCTAGAATGCTGAATCTGACAAATCTTTCCAAGAGAACCATGATATTCAGGACCCAGACAGCAGAGACTTCTCACTACTATCCAGTGACTATATCTTCCCAGGTATCTGCAACCACTTGTGACATCAACTGCGAGTCAAAGGACTTTTTTGCCAACTAGTGCTATGAGCAAAAAAAGCATCCGTCTCATCAAGGCTTAACTTGACAATATCACTTTGAGGGATGGTGAGACTGCAACAATCATGTTCTGGAGTCATCTAGTGATCAAATTGGAAAACTCTATGATTCTATGAAAAGCTGGCTCCTGTAGATACAGAGGAGTTTAATGGTGACTAGCTGTCTGTTTTTCTGGAAGAAGAAAATAAACTGCCATCTTCTCCACCACACTAATCCTCAGCTAAGCATTTTGCTGAGATTCTTATTCCGATTGCTTTTTTACTGCAGTGTAAAAGTACTGAAGTTACATTCTTCTGTTTCAAATACATCCAACTCAATAGAATCTTTTCAGTCTTCTGTTCAGCTGTTGCATTGGCATATGCCCAAATTAAGGGGATCAGTCCTGATAATGATTGATATAAAAGTACAACAGAAAAGAGACCATATTAGCACCATGTTATTTCAGCATTTTTATATGAGAGAAAAGAGCTGTAGAGAATGATAGAAAATAGGAAGTTCTTTACTGTAATCCATATAAACTGGTAATAATTAAATTGCGAACACATTATTCTTAGAGAAAATGAGCTGTATTTTTTGCTGCCTTTCAGTTCTGAACTATTGATTGTATGTGGATACCTTTGTAAGTGTAAAAGCTCAGCCTTCACAAGGTATTTGCTTGCTTTCTTGGATAAACTCTTCAGAGTTACTTTCTGCTAAACCCAGGTATGCATTTACCTATAAAGGCATAAATTATTTTTTATTAAATGGTAATCAGTGAACAAGTTTTGCAGTGGTCATACCTTGATATGAAAGCTATCTAAAAGTCCAAATATTTGCTAAATGGTCATATCCCAAGTACCACATACAAACACATTCCAAAGTATTTGAGTTAGGCTTAATGCCATTTATAATACCAAAACTGTTTTCTCAATCTACTTACACTTTTTAATGTCAGTTGTATTTAAATTCTGTTGTTTCTGTCCCTCCTAATGCTCAAAAACTAATGACAGAGGTGAGGTAAGAATGTGGAGAAGCAGAACAGAAATACATATTTATTTAAAAAGTAGTAAGAATGCAGGAAAGTGAGAGAAAACAAATATTTAAGAGATTGCTGAAGAGTTTGTCATATCCTAGGAAGAGTTAACTTCATTAACACTCTTGATAAAGCATAAAACTTATTGCCAGTTTGGGCAATTTGGGAAAGCTGCTGACATTGTTGTCGTTTTATGACTTGTAAACACTTACTAGTAACTTACTGCTAGTTGTTTCATAATTGCTCAGAATCGTGCTTCTGCAGTCATGAAGCATCATTAATATGTAATTATGCTGTCTGAACACAAAACTTTGTTATCAGAGAAACATAGAATAGTTTGGAACAGACCTTAAAACATCACCTGGGCCTCTGTAAGTTCTCCCTAGAGTCTTTTCTTCTCCAGGCCAACCAACCCTAACTCTCTCAGCCTATCTTCATAGGAGAGGTGCTCCTGTCCCCGATCATCTTTGTGACCTTCATCTGGACTTGAAGACTTTGAAAAATCTGTTCTTCTGTTATTGTCTTGGTAGATTACATATTCCCATTACCCAGAGTGTATTCCGTATAAAACGAAACAAATGCATTCTAATAGTCAAGGCAGAAATGAACCCAAAAGTAATAATGAATACAAAGTGTAATGATCCCTCAAGAACTGTTACACATACCTGTTCCATGGGTCATCCTCCCTTTTTTGCTGCAAGATCTGGTAAGCTAAGATATATACACTGTGGATGTCTCATTCTAATGGTGTGTTTTGTATTCACACAGGGTAGCACCTTGAGGAGTAGGTGACATGACTGTTCTAATTTACCCAAACATAACTTGTTAACCTACTCATCTTTCTCTAAGTGGGGCATAAAGTTTTATGCACTTAATTAGAGGCATGGCAACATACAAAATGTGCACCACCCAGTTACTAACAGGAGTGTTTGAATACACAGATTTTGTGTGAAATATATCCACGTACAATACATCTCAGAAGAGTAGATGTTGTGAATACCATTATGGGGGTCTGTTTGTGCAGAACATATTTGATTATATTTGCTGAGCTCTGCATATGTATGCAAGGTTGTATCTCAGTAATGCATTAGTAAGATTTCTGAGCTTCATTAGAGATCTTGTGAGTTTGTTTGGATTAGTTGCCTAGGTATGTGTTGAAATCAAAAGAAAATATATTGGTATTAATGATCACATAGAATTTACAACCAGAAAAATACAGAAGAGTTTTTTCAAGATGATAAATACTTGATAACTAGAATTATAATGAGAGCATGATCCCTGAAGTTCAGCTTGTATGCTGTAGTTACATTTAATGGGACAACATCTATCATCAAGCAGTTTTCCATGTACTGCAACATGGACTGCAGCTACTGAGCTAAATAAACTATTTTAGTAAACAGTCTCCCAAGAGCACATTAAGAAAGGTTTGTACTCACCTTGCTAGAACTATTATACTATAATTGAGACTGGTAGGTGTGATAATAATCCTGATGTGAAATTTGTGGATGAGTTTTGCCAATTATAAATCCCCTGAAAGATCATATTACGGTGTGAAACTTGGAAGGGTTCCAGTAAAATTCTCCTTAAAACAGAAAGCAATATATGAGATTGTCTTGTTAATGCACATACTTTACACAAATTGTTTCCATACAAAGTATATTTTATATGATGGTTATGCATAGTATAACACTTGGAATGTTGTTTGTTTCAGGTGTCTTGCTGGATTTTCTGGACGGTTTTGTGAAATAGAAGTTAATGAGTGTAATTCATCACCTTGTCTGCATGGCTCAACCTGTGAAGATCATATTAATGGATACACTTGTACATGTCAACAAGGTAACTGGCATTTGATAGAACAATCTTAAACAATAATAGTTTTGAATTATCTGTGTTACTACTGAGAAAATAGGTAAATTATATGAAGCTCTTTATTTGCATATAACTTATAAGGTACAAAAAATTAACTATCTCTGACAAACTTTCTGAATTAAATCTAAAGAGAATTAGATAGTTTAATAAGCATGTTAGAAAGACTTAAAACTAAAACTAATGCACTAAGTGAGCCTGAACAATTATCTAGAGCTAGGCTTATTATGTATGGTCTTTACTAATGTAACTTACTGACCAAGCTGTCACAGTTTGACTCAGGTCCGACAACAATGCTCTCGATCCCCCCTCCCCCCAACCCAGGTAGGGA
>NW_009954554.1:492543-498232 GCF_000747805.2 Chaetura pelagica
ATTCATTAGTGTTTTAATTAAAGCTGTGTAGTTTAGTTTTCAATCCAGCCAAGTCTCTCTCTTTTTCTCTCTCTCCTTCCCTACCTGGGTGGGAGGGGGAGGGGATCGAGAGCATTGTTGTCGGACCTGAGTCAAACTGTGACAACAATTTATGGGGGGGCTAGATTTTAAGCCCCACGTGGGGGGTCACAGATCTCCCCATAGTGTCTGAGCCGGCAGAGTGCAGGTGCGGCCTTGAAGCCTCAGTAGTTAGAAAAACATTCCACTGTCTTATCAGCCTAGCAGAACACACTGTTGCTAGCTACAAGAAAGCTTACTGAAGGAAAAAAAAATCAGTAAAAAGAAAAATTGGCTTTATCCTGGCTCAAACCAGGACACCAAGCAAATAACTAGGTACTATATTACTATTCCTCCCACACATACCCATGTGTGGGAAACAGCTTAGGTCTTCTGGCTGGGAACAAAATAAATTTTATGAACAATTATAAATTGAATTAAATCAAGGACTTTCTAAAAAAAGTGGGATGTATTTACTTATACTGACATCAATCAACTTAAATAGGTTTTGTGACTTAAGAAAGTCGAAGAGGTTTACTGTTTATGCAAAAGCAAAGGTCACAATCAGCCTGGATTGTCATGCAATCACGAATTTAATCTGTTCAGGACTACTCACTATCTCCTTTCATTCCTTCTAACAAAAAATGTTTTGTCAATGTAAGTAGGGTATAAATAATTGCCTTGAAGCATACAGCTCAGTTACTCTTAATTTAAGAATCATACTAGTACCTGCCTCTTGAAACAATACTTTTTGAGTTCAAGTCTATTGTTTCTTATTGGATTGTTCCTGCTAACAAAAAATGTTTTGTCAATGTAAGTAGGGTATAAATAATTGCCTTGAAGCATACAGCTCAGTTACTCTTAATTTAAGAATCATACTAGTACCTGCCTCTTGAAACAATACTTTTTGAGTTCAAGTCTATTGTTTCTTATTGGATTGAGCTGAGATGCACTGTTGAATACTTACTTTGATGGTACTGATCCAAGATTTCTTAGTAATTATTATATAGATTATTTGGATACGCTCTGGAAGATAAATATTCTGTTCACCCATGATATCTTCATACATCTGATCTCCCTATTCTCTTTATACTGAGGAGTGTTTTGCCTTGTTGGTTTCTATTTGCAAACAGGAATATGTATACAATCAGGTTGCTATTTTACATCTTTTAATTCTGAAGGGTTCATAAGAGTTTACAGAAATGTATGTAACAGAATTTTTTTTTAAGTATGCAAGCTATTGAACTAAAAATATATGTGGGTTTGTGTCTCCATAACGAGAAACAATATGGACAGTTTATTCATTTGTTTAGTCAATACTGAGGGATCATAGTCTAATACACAAGTCTTAAATGCAAATATCGTTGGTTTACTAGAGCCTCAGATAACTAACTTGGTCTCAGATTAAAATTTTTATAGCAAGTTTTTTATGTCTAAGTGATACTTAGTAACCCAGAAGGACAAAATACTCCTAAAGCATGCACCACAGAGTGAAAAATTTCTGGACTCTACCTTACAGAGGGTCAGAATTTATGGTCATGAAGGTCCCTTCTGATCTTAAAAATATGAGACATGACCCATCTTCAGTACTATATATCTTCTTCCACTCAGCACAGTTACACAAGGGAAATGGAACATGGATAAAACTGTGTGTGCTCTTACTCTATGTGCTATTACATATAGCCAAATACAGATGACTTAAAAACTTGAATTTTTTTATTTTTTTTTTTAATCATTATAGTGCATCACTCAGGATACACTGTCAAGTTGAAAATTTTTCTTCTTATTTTTAAAGCTAGTAATAGACATTTAAGAATTGCTTGCCAGCCAAGGACTGTAACTGTTATTTCTGTACAACCATACATGGAAATGCTTAGTATAAGTAGCAGAAGCTTCTCTTAGGCCTTGGAACTCAGTCTTGCTGCCAACATGTTTTAAACAGCTTCCAATCCAAGGGTAAGCTGCCATCCTTTTGAATCTCTTTCAATAATAGCATTCACTAGTAGAGACTATGATCTCTATATTATTTCTCCACCAGGAGAAGACACAGTGAAGGAACCACATGCATTAGGTACATGTATCATGATTAGAGATACTGTTGTGTTTTTTTAATAAATGTGGCATTTTCAAATGCTTTTTGAGTCTCTGAAACAGCTGAAGTGATAAGGTTAAACTTGGCAAAGGAGTGAATTTGGAGAGTTAGTGGGAACCTTTGGAAATAATTGCTTTTTGAAAAGCTTTACAACTGAAGAAAGGGATTAGAAAAAATACCTTCCAGAGAGAGACAGTAGAAATGCTGGGAACAAATCTCCTTTTGTTGCAGGCCACTGCTATTTCCATATTCTAGGTCTTAGATTTCCTTGCTTACGTTCACCTACAGAAATACAGAGATGGGATCAAGTAAAGGTCTGTAAAGGCAACTGTGGGAAAGAACTTCCGACAAGGTAGAAAGTCTGGGATACCCAGCAACAGATCCATAATTGTAATTTAATGAACTGAAAAAGGGATAGTGGCAAGACAGAAGTAGGAACAAGGCAGAGGATTGCAGCTTTCCAAAAAGCCTCCAGAGAACAGAATTAAGCATGTGGAGACAGCATGTGATAGCAGAAAAGGGCATTGATTTATCTCTGACAAATCCATTCTGCAATGGATCATGAATTTTGTCAGCTATTGTCCCGGTAACAGGCCCCATACCCTCAGAGTAATAGATGCATGTTCAGGATCTGTGGCTGCAGCTGCAGGCTGTTCAGGTGCAGAAGCAGCACAGAGAGATGCAAACTGTATTCTAACAGCATCTCTGCTCATAAGCAAAAGCAGCAGGAACTAATAGTGGCATCACAGCTGAAGACCTTAGCTGGGACAGGCAGCATTTCTACCAGGGCAGCTAAAGCAGAATTGGAGTGTAGCTAGTGGGTCCATTTGCATACTATGAAGCAAATGTGGAACAGGGGCAATTAGATTTTTATCAGTTGAGGCCTGCTGGCTTTTTGGGCTGTGGGAGTTTGTTTAGAAACGGGAGAATTTAATTGGGGAAATAACAAAGCTGTAGTATGTAGTGAGAGTATCGTGGCAGAAGGTCTGGAGTTCTTCCAGTAACTAGCCATGTTTACAAAGTTCTAAGTTTGCATTTACCAAGCAAATTGGCTTATTTATTTCAGCTTAGCCTCTGAAGAACAAGTTCAAGACAGGCTCAAATTATATGATTTTAAAACCACCTTCCAGATCAGTTTTTGGCCTTTTACATATGCATGCACTTAGTTGTAAAGGAGATTTTTGTATATGAAATGCATATTAAGAAAAAGGCCAGTACTCTGATTATTTAAGTATAAGAAGATGGTATTCTGATGGTATTCAAACACAAACCTGTATTTGCTGAGGAATTGTTCTCCTCGTTGATCTGGTACAGTTATCTGTCTCAGAATTTCTGATTTAAACTTTATTTTATTTTGTGTAACTGTTACTATTTTCATCTATCTAAACTTCCAGTTTTTCTTCTCCAGGGATAATAATGTGCAAATGTAATGAACAAGATGAAAAGATAAAAAAATAAGATAGGCAATTCCATACTTCAGTTTGAATTTTGGAAAAAAATTCTTGCACTATGCAGATCTGGAATGAGATAAGAGGTTTCAGGGAGCTACTTACCCTTGACAGTTCTTAGTCAAGGGAAAAATAACAATACAGATAATTCTGTAGGTGAAGGGCAATCTGCCAAGTCAGTTAGTTCAGTAATGAAAGAATATATTCAGGTTTTACTCGTTAGCTTACTTATGTCTCTACAGAAATAGAAGTCAGTAAATATTAACTTCTCTTGTATGTGTTCAGTGGAGTATAATTGTAGAGTCCATGTAGGTTGAGTTGTGTTTGTTTATTCTTAAACAGTTCATTTTCTTTTTTTACTTTGAAAAAACACAGCCCAAAGTAGTTCATACACACTCTATACTATAAAAACAGATATGAGGATTTATTATAGTTACCCATAGCTTATTTTTTATTTATACTCAATAAATAGCTTTAGATTTTATTTGGTCTTGGTTTTATTTTGTTGGTTTATTTTTTTTTCCTGACAGGATGGGAAGGCCTTCATTGTGAGTTGGATGTTGATGAGTGCATATCGAACCCTTGCATATATGGCATCTGTGTTCAGAAGGACCCCAGCTTTGGTTATTCCTGTTTTTGCAAGCCAGGATTTGTGGTGAGATGCTGACATTCTTTCTTCTCCTTCCCTTAACTTGACTGTTCATTGATGCACACAAAATTCTGTATGTAATCCTTTTTATTTTAAACCTCACTCAGATAAAATGTGAAAAATAAAGTATTTTAGTAACTGTTCTTTATTTTGTTTGTTTTACTAGCAGGAACACTAAATTTTTTGAGAGATATAATTACCTAATACTCACAAAAAGTGTGAAAGTTTAAATGTATGTAAAAGTTTTGTCAGTCACCAGAGTATGTTAATATTTTTAAATGCTAATTATTTCACATACCAATTTATATTTTTATATATTAGGATCAATCATACTTAAAATTTGCATACAAACATGTTTTGACAAGTTCTCTCCAAACAATTCAAACAATGCTTTTGAATGCTTGACTCTGTGGGTTTTGGTCTTATGTTTTTGTCTCTGTTTAACATACCAAAAGAATCCTTTGAGGATGGCTAAGTGCCACTTCTCTGTTCATCTAAGGCTGAAATTTCCATTCTCCCCTCACCTTTTGATGTCAGTTCTATCTGTAGCTGAAGACATGCAGTTGGTGCCTACATTTAAGCTTGCGCTTTACCTCATCAAACCTAATACTATTGTTTAATAGTTTGGAGTTGACAATAAGGGAGAGAAAATAATAAATTACTTTTATTTTTTCTTTAATTTTTATATCTATGACTTCAAGCTCTAAATTGTTATTTGAATCCCTTTTTTCTATAAGTTAAGACAGTGATTTCTTGTTTTAGTATCTATGCACTATTTATTTGGTGTATTTAGGTCTGTGAAACAGAAGAAGCAGATTGTTGCAAGTAAGATTCAGATTTGCCTTCACAGATACTCTGCAACCAACTCAAATAAATTTATAACTTTTCAGACTGTAGCTAGTTTCAGAGCTGCTTTCTACAGCAAAATTCTCATGCACAGTTGTCACGATCCGTGACCTATTATATCTCCTTATTGGAGTGTATTAACTTATCAGGATTTGCTGAGAGATCCACACGTGGGTATCGCCTCACACAGAGGATACAGGAACTTATGTCCCGACTTTTTTGAGTGAATAACCTGCTCAGTGCTTACTAATATTTCTAACAACAGCAAGGTTTATTGTGGGGAAAACAAAGCAATTTGGGGCAGGAGGTTCAAAAGGAGTGATTACAACACATTAAACATATATGGGTACACCTTAGTTGCACAAGACAAAATTATATTTTTCCCTATAAGCTGGGGTAGCCGGAATTGTCTCACCACGGCAGTGCAGGTAGGATGAGCTGGGTAGCAAAGAGGCTGCGGGCACTCCAAGCGCAGGTCGCCCCCCCCCCGTAGCTGCGGCACAGCTGTTTGCAGACCCTGGAAACGCGGCGGTTTCAGGCGGCGCTGGGACTTTTGGCAGCAGCGGCGGCAGGCAGGCAAGCGGCAGAGGCAGGCAG
>NW_009954554.1:498704-503089 GCF_000747805.2 Chaetura pelagica
GGGCTTTTCAGCCAATCAGACGGGACCTAGTCCCGCCCCTGCTTCCGGCCGCGGATCCTCCCCTGTAGCAGCTGCCCCCCCCCCCACACACACACAGAGGGGGTTCAGCGCCGCGTGGAGACACCGTTTTAAGTCAGTTTTGTCGGCTGACTCAAAGGACATTTCATGTTCGTGTAAGGAAATACCTGGTCCTTCACAACAGTTAATGAGGAAAAAGCTAACTAAACAATAACATGGAAAGAAAAAGCTTTTTCTAAAAGTGAAAAAAGTCTGTCTTCAGTTCTTCTCAGGCACCGTATTCCTCTCTGTCACATGCTCATTCTTTAAAGGTTATCCCCAGGACAACTGGGGATACTAGCATGTGTCAAAGAGCTCAAGTGTCAACTGGTCTGCTGCTTGAGGATAGTAGTAGGGCAGGCAGGGGCAACAACCTTATAGGCAAAGGGTCCCACAGTACCCAAACAAGGATAGCAAAACCAGACCTGTGATGGTGGTAGCCACCCAAAAACTTCTTCCAGAAGTCCAGGTACTGCCAGGTAAGTCCCTGATCATAGGTTAAGTCCTTGATTTAAAGTTAAGCCAGGAAGTCAAGGCAGCAAAGCAAGATCAGGATCAACAAATTACTGGGCTTACTAACAGATTTTAACTTTATTGTAAGCTCAGTCAAAGGGCAAAGGCCTAAGCTTAAATGCAGCTTCTGAGTTCAGGTATGAAGGTTCCAAATGAGGCATGTTGCATCTTTCTCACAGCTTAGCTCTTTCTGCTGTAGGCTGATCTGACGTTGCACTGCTGCGCCATATCAGAGCTGACTTTCAGCACAGGGTGCTAAACCTGTGAGTGTGAATAAGTTCAAGAGATGGACTGCAGAAAACTGAGGCTGATGAGAGCCTCAGTTCAAGTCTAAAATACCATAAAACTGTTGTGTTAATGCTCTTACCACTGAACATTTCTAAGTCCTTCCTCACACACATCCCTAAAGATTTAGAGTGGAACTTGCAATTCTAATCAAACTTCATATCAAGTGCTCTATCATTAGCAGTAAATGAGGAAAGTGCTATCTTCTTTGAGTGGTATAAACATGGCACCAGATAATGGTTTAAAAAGATATTTTTATTTATTTAAAATAAGTGTTTACATCCAGTTACAGAATAAGAGATTAAGACTTCCAAGTCTGCTTCTGTATTGGCCACAATCCAAAATGTGGAGAAAAGATTGAATGTTACCTCCTTAACCTCGATACAACCATAAGTCTTTCCTGGACTCTAAGGACTCATTATGTCTGAACCCAGCATAGGGAAGGCATCCCTGGGTTTGTCTTTCTTTCGCTAGGACTTGCTCCTGGTGCTAATGCAAATGAGAAAAGTAGAGTACCCCTGCATTCTAGATTTAAACACTACCAGTTTCACCAACTTGTTCCTCATCTGTTTGTTCACAGTGCCAAATCATCATTCTGGGACCTGTAAGTTCATTATCTATATAAGATGCCCTTGTAGAGATCCACACAGAAAGGTTTCTGTGGAGACAGATTATTCTCTTTTAAGTAAAGTTTTCTGAAATTTCTCTAGGGAATACTAGAGGGAGGATAAAGGTCAGTTTGAACATGGCAGTTGATTTGTGTTTCACCACAGTTCAGTTCTCTGCATAACAATGTACAAATACTAATGTGGCTGACTTCTGGGTATTGTATCTTCTGTGAAGAAAACAGAGGTGAAATGAGGAAACTTAGAAAATGCTCATTGGAGTGAATTATTTGATTCTGTGAGCTGTCCCATGTTGTCTCCTTCACACAGCAGCCAGTGCTAGACTTAACTTTTGTCATCTTGAGGGCATAACACAAACTCATTTTTAGTGTTGCTTTTTACAGATAGTAAAAACATTCAAAGGTATGGTGGAATAATGTAGATACACTGTTGTGGTTTAGGCCTAGCCAGCAACAAAGCAATGTGTTTGCTTACTTACTTCTCTCCCCATAGTGGGATGTGGAGGAGAAAATACAACAAAAAACTTATTTCCCCATATTTTTTTCAATTCTGTATTTTACCATAAGGGCTTGGTAGGTCGAAAATTAATTTTAATAATGTATATAATCTGGCTAAATTTACTGAGAGACTACCCTAAGAAGTAAGAGACTAGCTCATAAGAATAAATGCTATAGCTTCTACACTGCTTTTTCCAGAATACCATGGGTACAGCAGATATTTCACCACAGTCCGTAGCAACGGCTCTCTTTTTGTCTTCAAAGGCAGGCTGGCATTCTAAACAAGATTGAGAGATGACAAAAGATATGTCAGTTGAGGGACACAGTCCTATTAAATGGAAAACAGTCAGACCCTCATGTTAAAAATTTGCTCATTAAATATTTATACTTAACATATGTACCTATCTTCGGAATGAAAGATAAGGAGGTATGGTCTAAACATCTCAATACATGTGTATATGGTAGAGGCCTGATGGGTCCTGGTTCCTAACCACAAGTAAATGTGGGTAGACACAGTTGGAACTCCCAGACAAATTAGTATTCAAGGAACTACAGCTACAGTATATGTTAAGTATCTATATATATAATGCTACCTGAACTATGGATTGTAAAGTATGGATCATGAAATGTCTCATAAATTTTGAGAAGAAATGCATAGACAGTGGTATAGAGAATAAGTGTTTGCTTTTTAAATGGAAAAAAAACACCTACATTTAAATACAAATCTGCAGCATCTACCCACATGGCAACTGTTAAAACATTTACAGACTCTTTCAAGGCTATCAAATTTATAACTATTTAATATACCCTTCATGCACAGTGGAGGTTATCCAGATCAGCTTTGTGTCTATGAGTCATAAAATCATAATCAAATGCTCTTCACCATTATGTGTAGAAGTAATAAAAATGCATTAATTTGTCAAAGGGAAGATCATAATGAAACAAGTTTCATAGAATTAAGAAAGATTACTAGATAGAAATCTTACTAAAATTGAATTAAAAGAGAAATTATTGCATTTTTGCAATATGTGAAATTAGACGAAAGCAAGGAGGAAATGTTTTTCTTATCATTGTATGTAAATCCAACAGAAATTGGCCTGCTCTTCCTTCATGTTTTTGGAATAGTGATACAGTGAGTGATTTTCTAAGATGCCATGAATTTACCAGATAGTTCATCTGCTTGACGAAACTGAGAATTTGATTTAAACAAGCATGGATGTATCATAAAACCCCCACAGTTAAACTTCTTGCATTTTAAACACTGAATGATTTAAGCTACTTGTAAGAAGAGTACATTCAGTTTCTATGTCTGGGTTTTTACCGCTTTCTCTCTTACACCTCCTGTTATTTCATAATGTTTCTTGGGGGGCCTACAGGAAAGCAGTAGTAATCAATGGCAGGTGGCATGGGCCCACCTCTCAAGCCTGTCAAGGTTCGTCTGCATGGCATCCCTTCCCTCCAGTGTGTCAACCATACCACACAGCTTGGTGTTATCAGCAAACTTGATGAGGACAGACTCAATCACACTGTCCATGTCACCAGCAAAGATGTTAAACAGCACTGGTCCCAAGGCTGACCCCTGAGGAACACCTCTTGTCCCTGTTCTCCATTTGGACATTGAGCATTGACAGTTTTAAAATTTGATTACTAGAAAGGATATTTCAGGCTTCCCATGGATTGTTAGTCAGTGATAAACAGTGAGCACCAGGTCCAATTTCAGACTGCTACTACATTTTTTTTCTTTTTTAAGAGTTATCTGTGAACTTAATGTATTACAAGGTGCTTTGTAAAGGACTGGTCACATTAGGCAACAAATATTGAGCTTCAGTGTACAAAAAGAAACAACATTAACTTGACAATCAGAAAAGACCATAGGTTTTTAGACAGCTAAGTCCATTCCACAAAGTTTTCTGTATAACTACATACCAACTGAAGATTATTTTAACCACTTTCCATTACTGATTACAGTACTGTCTTTGATACTTTACAATTACAATTCTATGGGGAAATTATTTTTATAGAGTTTTTAATACTGAGTCAAAATGTCATTTTGTTAAAATTTAAAATATACACCTGTACTATTAATTTAGTTAAGCACGGTTTTCCATGTGATTGCATTTGCTTTTAAAAGTGTGGACAGCGTAATGCAAGGAAACATATTTTTTTTTAAATAAAAAAATAATTAATTTGAACTAACCTGACTATGAAATGCAAATTGCCTTCAAAAATGGCTTTTAAAAAATTCTCTTTCAGGGCCGAAGCTGTGAGCTTAATTACAATGATTGCCTTATGCAGTCCTGTGCCACTGGGTTCCTTTGTGTTGATGGAATAAACAATATCACCTGTTTACCTACTATCCCCCAAAGCAAGAAAACTGTCACTGAAGTGGCTGAAGTGTTTCCTGCTT
>NW_009954554.1:503297-511526 GCF_000747805.2 Chaetura pelagica
GACCTTTCGTCAGCCTCGGCTGTGTCTACGGAACTTTTGTCTAGACATGCTTCTCCTGATTTTCATACAGAGGTTTCCCAAGGTAAGTAGAAAAAAATATTCTGAGTAATGCATGTATCTACCTTCTTTCCTCTTTAGTGCTTTTGAAATTGTAAGAATACTAAAAATGTGTTAATTTTCTTCTTAAGTATGTTTTTTTCTACTTCCTATACTACCTTCTATTATTTTGATTTTATCCATTGTCCTTTCTTAATTACATTTATATATAACTGGAAAATTACTTTTTTCTCTCAGTATGTTTTTTTCTCAGCATCTTACACATCCAGTAAGGAAAACCGTACTTTCTGTTAGCTTGGTTTTCAGTTTCCTTTGCTAGAATGTACAGTTTTATATTTCTTACATTATGTTCAGCAATCTCTGACCCTAATGCCAATCTTCCCTTCTTCCTTGCCAAGTCAGGAGCAGAAAGATAATTTGCCTTATTTCATGGGGTTTTTGGTTTTCCTTTCCTAGGGCACATGTTTTCTGAATGTTTCCTTTTCTGTGTATCTGGATGGTTTTTAAGGAAAAATACCTGGAACAAGCCTCTCAACATTTCTGCCATTTTAGCTCCTTATATTGATGTTTTTGGGAAGCAAAAGTCATTCTTTTAAAATATTTGAAGAAAAGTCAATACCAACAGAAGTGGGGCATTTCATTTCTAAGATTGTACCTTCATTGTGGATGCTTCATTTTACTAAAACTAGTATTACACAGATAGCTTGTATACAAGGCATCCTCTACAGTTAGTTTCAAATCTGTTTGCTTCTATACTATTTCAAAGTAAGTACTTGTATCAGAAATAAGCTAAAAGTCTTGTTTTTTAATTTGGGTAAATTAGTTTTACTGAGTGTTGTATCTCTGTACGGACTCGTCTTTTGGGATATACCTAAGCTTTATTTGCATTCTTAGCAGGTAATATTCCTTCTTGATGTAAGTAATGACTGAGTTAGTAAATGCAATTACATCTGTATATCTCCCCAAATATCATGTCAGCTAGTTTGCTCATGTTCTCAATGGATAACATTTGTAATTATTTAATTTTATCTTGGCTTACAGTAGCAGTTTGATTTAGAAAATTTAGTATTTCTCATCAGTGTCACCTGGCCCTCATACAGAATATGAATATTCTGTATTCAGGAGGTTTGTGTTTACTCAACTCCTGAGGTCACTAAAACCTCTTGTGCACTTTTATTAAAAATATAAATAACAGGGTTGCATTCATCTACTATATAATACCTTAGTAAGACTTAAGGAGGTTTTACTGGCAGTGTAATTTGCCGCAGACTCAGTCCGGGGCCAAAGTTGTTATTATTTTTTTTCTTTTCTCTTATGGGCAGTTTATTGTGTGTGTTGGATTTTTTCCTACGTTTTTACCATTAAAGGCCTGAGAAAGATATTTTCTGCTATAGGATACTTCTGACTACTAATCTGGCTAAACTGAGCTATGGACTAGGAGGAGTAATTGCCACTGAAGAGTCTTCAGCAATACTCAGGATAGCAACCTCAACAGATGTTTTCTTTTCACACTTTCATATTTCTGCTGTTCAGGTCTTAGTAAAAATAGTCTAATAACATACTTGTACCTTATGTGGCTACTGATACTTCATAGATTTAAGGTCAGTACCTCTTCCCCAACGTAATTATGATACAATCTTGTTTATAATAAGCTCCTTAATAAGACTGTTTTCTCTACACAAGTTTCATCATTAGAGCAGGGCCAGACTGTTGCTTTATCTGCCACAAACATCATGAGTTCAGCAATTAGTAACATGACAGGCTGAAATTAAATAGTCATTATTTTCCTGTGGATTACTCTTAAAAACTGATTCCACAAGAGCAGCTTCAGTTCTCTCCAGGCCTCAAAAGCATCCTGAAGAATTGTCAGATGCCTTTTCAGTATTAGAAGAGCAGTGGAGATTAATAAGGCCTTCAAAATTTTCTCATTCTCCTAGTAAGATACATGTTGAAAAACAGGTAACTTTCCGTAGTTGGTTAGTCATGAAACTCAAATGCAGACATCTCTTTCTAATGAATATCTAGCTATTACTGCTTCATCCATCAGCTAGAAACTCAAAAACATAAAATCACTATTTGCTGATCCTTTAAGTGACTTAAGCCAAATACATGCAACATAAAATGACTGGCATAAAACTGATGAGTTTTCACACTCAGTGTGAAACAGTCCCCATTTTATGGGGACAGTCCCCATTTTATGACATGTTTTGGATGAACACAGTGATGCTAATACAACAATTACTAGTGAATACCCTGCAAAGTTGTCATTATTTGAATCTTCCAGTGCTGAGTTATCTTGGGTTTATCTAAAGCCTTAAACTGTGACACTGCAAAAGCCTCATCTGCGCAAAAAGAAGTTTGTAAAATGTAGTGACTATGCATTTATATTTACATACCTGTTACCCTGCTTTAAGTTCTGCCTTACAAGAACATTAGCAATATTGTACTGAAGCATATGATACGAGCAGACACTACTGCTGTGCGTGAGGAGCTTTTCATGAATATAAACACTGTCCTACCTAGACTTCACAGTTTATCTGCAGTGGATTCAGTTTCTGGCCTTTATCACTTGATTTTATCTGTTGACTTTCTCATTTCATTCAGACAACTTTTTGCTGTGATGGGGTGTTTTTGTAACAAAGATAAAAGTGTCTGTCAAGGTTGCCAGGTGTTTGAAAGAGATTTATGGTAATCAGGCAGCAGCCTGTTCAATGGATACAGCACCTGCTGCTGTACCTGACACAGATGGTTATCCTTCATGTTTTGCCACATAGGCTGCTAGATCAATATAGGAGCAGGTTGGAGGCTGCTGTAATGCTAGGAGGCAATCAGCAACTGAACATTTTCACTTCATGGCAGTAAAGTTTTCAGAATATTTGGTGTAGTATGCTTACAGTTTATGATTATTAACATTTCTGAATGTAAAATACATATAGAGAAAAAACTATTTTTATTTGTTAAGAGAATAATTTTTATATATCATTAACTTGCTACTTCTCATTCCAAAATGTGACACGATGGCTACATCTATTTAAAGCAATACTTTTATAAGAATCTTACAACTCGCTTCAGTAATAAAGCTGGGGAATTATAAGAACATAAAAACCTATAAATTCTAGAATTAAAGATAGTACAAACCAATCAACATTCCCTAAGTGTTTGCACTGTACTGTTACAAAAAAGCTTTCTACAAAATGAGTACCCAGCAAGCCAAGGAGAGGTTTTTTACTTCTGCTGCTTTTCATTCTTTGCTTGGGGGTTTGTGTAGGAAAAAATGGGTTCATTTCATTGATTTAAGTAACCTATGTCTGACTTCAAGCCACGATAGAACTGTTTTTTTTTTCTAGTAATGTTACTTTTCATTTAAGGCTCTTGTAAGTAACTGAACTTACTATATTTTTGTATATTTCATTATTTTCTTCTTCATCATTACTCTTTCATTAAAGCTGTGTAGTTTAGTTTCCAACCTGTAAGTCACTCCCCCTCATTCTATTTTCTTTCCCTTCCTGGGAAGGAGGAGGGATTAATAGAGAGCATCTATCATTTGTTTAATTGCTAACCCAGTGTTAAAGCATGAATGGTTTTAAAAAGGTTTTAAAATGGTTTTTAAAGATTCTAGACTATGAAAGTGATGTATAAAGGTGCAAAAAGACAAAGAAAGAGCTATAGATTGTGGGTTGGTTTTTTGTGGGTTTTTTTTTGTGGAATAACAGTTTATTTTTTTCCTGTGAATATTCTTCTGTGTAGGTTTCATTTGCAGTATGCATACATAGGTGCACAGATCAAGTTCTTTCTGCCAGAAGTGCCTCCCAGTATTGTGCCTACACTCATGAGGTCAAGTTGTCTGAGCAAACCACTGTGGTTCCCCAGCTGATTAAGATATGAATCAATACAGAAATAAATCTCAAGCTTCACATCTAGTGGCTAACTACTGGCTTAAAAAAGTTCCCTCAGAACTAGCAAAGAAAAACACCTCAGGTTTTAACAAAATTTGGTTGTTTTTTGTTTGTTTGTTTGTTTTTTCTCCTTTGATACACTCAGTGTGAAGTATATTTGTATGGATTCTGCCATACGCTTTCTAAGCCTTTCTTTCAATGCCTGTAACTTATTTGGCACCAGATGAACTCTTTGTGGTCCATATTAATCCTACTTACTGGCTTATACTGGCGTATACAATATCAAGACACCTAAAAGTCATCATAATACAGTTTAGTTGGCCATTATCTGCTTCCTCTTTGAAAGTGGGAGGTCCTAAATGTACCAAAAAGAAAAGAGGTGAAACATAATTTTCTTTCACCTTTCCTGTGAAACCATCAGAGAGATTTATCTTGTAGTCATGTCTCTTAAAGAGACTATCTTAGCAGAAGAGGGCTTTAGAGCTCACTGCTTGAGTGGAACATCAGTTGGGAATTGCAGGAAGCAGGTACTGCTGCCATGGTTCCAGTATCCATTTGCTCGAAGTACATGGAAACACATAAATTATGTAGTACACAGAAAGGTGCCTGAAAGGCAGTATCTTTCAATAGCTTATTTTCTGTGGTTGAATATTTTTTTGTGTGTGGTGAATAGATAAGGAAGAACAGTACATGCCCAAAAGTAGCACTTGCCATTGTGTGAATGCATAAGCAAATCTATGCCTTGTTCAGTTGAAGAAATAGAACTACTATAAAGCTAAATGAGAAATGCTTCTCAGTGAGTAAGATCCTTAATATATTGGGGTTTCCACCCCAGCAGAAGAGCTGTTAGTCCCACTGTACACTTCTGTGCTTACTAGACTTAGTGTATTTATTCATAATCTACAGTCATTAACTTGCGTTCTGGGGAAAATACTTTTCATATGTTATAGTATTGTTATTTTCATCTGACAATGAGTTCATACATTATAGCAAGTTCTATGAGAGTTTAAAGTCACAGGGGCCCTGCAAAAAGGTTATGAGAGATGGGATCTGTTTGGCAGAGAAGTGTATTACTTGGTCTCAGTCTCCAGGTATGCATATCAACTACCAGACCATTGCTTGTGGCAAATAATACTTTGTAAATAAATTTGTTCTGAGAAAAATACATGTTTATAGGAAATCTTCTATGGGACCAGAGGGAATGACCTAAGTGCTCCATCACATAGAAATGTCTCCTAGCAAGCTGCAAATTTCTATGTGTGCTTAATACCCCTATCCATAATATGACCACACTCCTGTTGTGAATATTCTCCTGATCGCAATTACAATAGTAGAAGAGCTTCCATCTGAGTTTTGAAAGGTCTTCAACGTGACAATAGTGAAATAAATTTTCTTTAGAAGTAGTTTCCAGAAGTATCCAAAGATCTATTAAGACGTGGATAGATTTCTTCACTTGGTGCATCTGGCTGAGATTATGGAGCTCAGGTGTATTCTACCAACTTGAAAAAGAAGTTATTTTTTTAAAATGCAGGGCTGTTTGGGGGAAATTGGTCTGTAGTAATGGCTTCCATGCAGATTGTCCAGCAGCAAATGTATGATGAAGTACCACTTACGCCCACTGCTTAAATGGTTTGTGTTCAATATGTTTCATAATTCCCTTTAAGACTGCCTAACATATTAAGTGGGATCTGCAAATATGATTAATAATAAATAAATTGACACGTGCTACAAAGCTCCTCATATGGAGTATTATTTTTTAAAAAATCTTGTTCTACCAAATTTTAAATTTTGATTTCCCACTTGCTCACATTGAGTTTTTATTAACTAAAGACTCCTAGTAGAAAGGAAAATTTGGAGCTTTGATTGTTTCTTACACACTGTTTTCCATAATAATGTAATGCTTTTCCATCTTTCTCCTTAATCAACTTCTATTCAGTTATATGGAACAGTGTATGCCAAGGTTTCTGAAAACCACTGAAATTACATGAAGCTTTTCTTCTAATTCTGTTTTATCATGTTGATTTGTGTCTGTTACATTCACTAGAGCTGCCGTCACTCTCACAATCACTTTAAACTTCGCCTTTTATCAGTTCTGCCTGACATATCATTATTATTTAGCCCATTTTAGTTTCCTTGTTCTCAAGAGCTAATATGCTGATTTTAAACGTGTATTGTTATGCTATATCAAGGAAGAAAATACTTTTTGACATAGTTAAGGTAGTACTATGTAGGTTAGCATGGAATTTCATGCAAAGTTAATACATTGGACCCTGCTCCACTGTTGGCACTGTATTGGTAACTGCTAGAAGCTTGAACCTCGTAACTTTCCAGACCTTTTTCACAAGCTATCATCCTTCACAGTGATCTGATAAAGAACACATGGAAGTGTTAATGCAAGCCTGGCCTGTTTCTGCTTTTATTTAGGTGTAAAATGCTGACCTGCAAGGAAAAGCATTTAGATAGGCTATAACTTTAAGATGAATTATTTAATCTGATTACATCATACTTGGATGTTTAGACAAGCAAGATACATGGGAAAATCTGTGGGAATTCTATGTATTTAAGTGTCATAGTGAGAAAAAGTTTAACAAATTGTAATTACTTTTTTTTTTTTTTAGAAATTATACATGATCTGTTGATTTATAAGTTTCTATATTGGAATGAAAATGAGTACATGAATATACTGACATGTATACATTACATATTTAAACTATGTATGTTTCTCATGGCAGTTTTTAAAATGGTTAGCAAAAATATTACCTGCCAAGTCATCATGGTTCTGTTACATTTTTTGAATTTCATGCTTTTATGGTTTTTTGCCTGCTGACACCACAGAAAATACAAAGTGAAAAATTAAAGGTAAAATATTTCTGAAATGAAAATGAGGTGACCTAATTTAACAGACCAGCTTAATTGGCCTGGGTTTCATTTGACTAAGAGCGCAGAATACAATAAATGAAAATGTGAAAGATTTCTACTTAGTCAGGAACATTAATTATTAAAGTACTAGCCTTCAACTTCATTTTCTCTGAAGGCTGAAATCTCGCATCACCTGATAAACACCACTCCTATGTTATTCAGATACAGTGATTTATTATTTTTTTTAATATATTATGTATGTTACTATATGACAAGTCTTACTGGACATTACCTACACAAGTTAGGGTGAACTTGAACTTTACAATCAGCGATTTGTCATTCATTTACTTATTTAAACATTTTGTATATTATGAAATATAAATTACTGCACTTCACGCTTTGTCAATCCCGTTCTCTTATAAATGAGCCATGGATGCTATACTATTGTACTCTTTTCATATATTAGATTGTGGTATTTTTTTTTAGATGACTAAAATGTATTGCTTCTATTCTTTCTGAAGCGTCTCTTCCAGATTTCACTACAGTAAGAAAACACATGAGATAATACTTTTTTCTCCTCTATCACAATTTTATTAATATCCAAAGAGATTAATATAATAAACTAATTGAAAGTTAGCCACATACTGACATTCTCATTTTTTTCATCATTCTCATTGCTATGACACACTAGATGATAGATTTATGAGTATGACATTGATTTTTTTGTCAAATATTATATATTTAAATATATATTTACACATCATTTAAAGAAAAAAGAAACATCATTCACTACCCAATTATTTTAGTGAGATGATTATTGAGTATTATTGATGACAGTTATTTACTATTATTACTGAACTAAATATTGGATGAAGTGAAGTTCAAACTAGGTATTTTCAAAATACGTAAATTATTTTTCATAGTAACAAATGTTATATTGGTAGTAAGAATGTGAAGGACCAGGTATTTCCTCACACAAACGTGAAATGCCCTTTAGGTCAGCAGTCATAAGTGACTTAAAGATGGCTGCTCCACGTGGCACTGAACCCTCTCCTTGCTGCCTTCCCTGATGCCCCAAGGGGGCAGCTGCTGTGGGAGAGGAGCCGTGGCCAGAAGAACGGCTGCGAGGGCAAGACAAGGTCCCGTCTGATTGGCTGAAAAGCCCAGAAATACAAAACCGGCCAATCGGGAGCAAAGGAAACCTATAAAGAGACAGCATGGCGCGCTTTTCCCTCTCTCGTGCTCCTCGTTTTTGGCGCGCTGTTCCGCAGACACTGAAGGTGCCGCTTCTCACTTCTCAGTGTGCTTTTCCACTGCCGAAGCTGCTTGCTGCCACGTGCTACAGCTGCTGCCACCGCCACTTGCCGAAGCCGCTACCGCCGCTTTTACCGCTTTGTTTTGGGGGGGGACCCGGGCC
>NW_009954554.1:512161-532826 GCF_000747805.2 Chaetura pelagica
TTTGCCCCCCCGGTCCGCCGGCGGCCCCCCCCGCCACTTGCCGAAGCCGCTACCGCCGCTTTTACCGCTTGTTTTGGGGGGGTGACCTGCGCCTTGGAGTGCCTGCCAGCCTGAGGTCCCTGGCTGCAGCCCGAGTCCCAGCTCACCTAGTCCGGGCTCTCGCCTGGTTCCAGTTCCCTCCAGCCAAACTTGCTTGACCCAGCCCGTCTCGTCACCGCAGCTTTTTCCTGCCGGCCTGCCTGTATTGCTTGCAGCTACCACCCTCAGGAACCCGTCTGCTGCTGAACATGTGTGGTGAGACGAATTCCTGCCACTCCTGGTCCTAAATGGGTTGCAGGGGAAGGCACAATCCTGTCTTACTTGCACTCAAACCACGACCCTATACAGGACAAGCGTCGGGCATATCCCTCCTCCTCCTTCCCTCATAAATAAGTAAATAAGGTGTGTAACTAAGGTGTACCCATATATAAGTATTAAGACATAAGTTCTCGTTATTTGGTGCTTGAAAGATTTTTCACAGCTTGTATGTGCTTTAATTACCCTTTTTGAACCTCCTGCCCCAAATTGCTTTGTTTTCCCCACAATAAACCATGCATTTCGTAAATTCTAATTGGGGATTGGCTGCCGTTACTGGAAATATTAGTAAGTACTGAGCAAGTTACTCACTCAAAAAGTCAGTGCCGAAGCTCACTGATCCTCTGTGAGAAGCGAGCGCCATGTGTGGACCTCTTAGCAGATCCTGACAAGCTAAATACACTCTGAAAAGGAGATATAATAGGTTGCGGATCGCAACAAAGAATATGTCTGTTTATGTTAGGAATATGGAATGTGTATGTGTACAGACATTTCTCAGCGTGTTTTTTGTCCTAGTTTGAGCCAGAATAAGGCCAATTTTCTTTTTACTGCCTCCCCCCCGCCACCTTCAGTTAACTGTTTTTCTAAGCAGCACACTTGCTGGAATTAACAGC
Organism: Chaetura pelagica; assembly: GCF_000747805.2. Lineage (NCBI taxonomy): Eukaryota > Metazoa > Chordata > Aves > Apodiformes > Apodidae > Chaetura > Chaetura pelagica. The sequence continues at coordinate 513,130 of NW_009954554.1, forward strand.
AATTTTTCCAGCTAGTTGACTGATAATGCTCAAATGTTTATAGTTATGGCTGAGAGACCAGGAGAACTTTACCCCACTTGTTAAATCTGCTGCTTTGGACAGTAAAGGAGCAGAAGAGTCATATCTACAACCCTCCTATAGGGAGGAGCACACTAGACAGATGGCAAAATTCCATCCCATGTATATACCCATTATCGGTATAAATTCAAGGATCACGCAAGTCAAATCCCTTTTTCTTCCATCCATGGCCAGCATCCAAGCAGGACTCTATCTACCCATCTCCTTTGATGCCTAGGCCCATGCATTCCTGACCCCTGTATCTCCACCCTCCGCTCCTGTCTGCTCTGCCGCTGTTTTTAGAGGTGGTTAGGGACCTTCTTGGGACTGTCCACAGCTAAGGGGAAGTGCCGGGGGGAGCTGCTGCAGGTGGGGGGAGGACCTAGAAGTTTTGTACACTCCTACATATATAAATATATATTTGTACATATTTTCTTTTATCACCATTATTTCATTAAATCTGTTGAGTTTAGTTTTCAATCCAGAAGCCTCTCTCCTTATTCTTTCTCTGCTTTTCATACCTGGGTGGGAGGGGGAGGGCATTGAGAGTATTACTGTCATTTGTTGAATTGCCCATCCTGAGCTAAACTGTGACATTAGTGTATTTTACAAACTTCATAGACATTAAGAGAATGTGTCCCTGAATAATCCTCATAGCTCTCTGTTGGACTCTTTCAAGTAAATCCCTGTGCATCTTGAACTGTGGAATCCAGAACTGGACACAGTGCTCCAGGTGGGATCTCACTAGGGCAGAGTAGAGGGAGAAGAGAACCTTCCTCGACCTCCTGGACACACTCTTCTTAATGTGCCCCAAGATACCATTGGCCGTTTTGGCCACAAGGACACATTGCTGTCCCAAGGATAACTCATTGTCCATGACTCCAAGGTCCTTCTCCACGGAGATGGTTTACCTGCTATATCGCTGCTCTCCCACCAGGTTCCTTAGCTCTAGGAATCTCCCTATATGTCTCAATCTAGGGCAATTTTTATAGGCACAGCACTCACAGTTGCCATTGTCTTTCTCCTGGTGTCTGATTTGACAGCTATTTTCTGCCATCTCATTACGAAATGTGTTCTAGCAGTATTTAAATATTTTCTATGCTTTGTATTGTCCCTCTGTGAAGCAGTTCTTTTTGCCTGATAATCCCCAGACAACGTTAGTTTACAGTGGAAAGAATCGTGGTATTGGGAATAAAACTCTTGGCATGCATGCCAGTGGTAGCAGATTTTGAGTGTCAGGTTATACAAGCCATCTGTGACAGTCAGAAGCTCCTGTAATTTGAATTTTCAAAATCAGTGGGATCTATAAGCAGCATCTGTTTCTGGAACTGATAGATCAACAATGGCATGTTCTATCTTTGAAAAACAATACTCTAAGCTACTTAACTTTCTACAGCCTTAATATATAGGTATGATTTTTTTAAAAAAAATTAAATCATAGTGAATCTTTTATTTTCCCAGCAACTCTTTCTACTTTTGTTAAATAATACGAGCATTCTATGTTAAGAACGCTCTGTTGTGTGTATGTTAGTTTTTGTAGATTTTTTGGACCAACTTAGCATTCATGCTAATATTCATCAGCATATCTGAGAGTACTTTTCTGGTATCTGTAAATGTCATTAGTGTTGTAGGTTCTGAGAAACATTTACATTTTAGTGCAGTTAGTACAATTACTGAATTTGCTTACACTTTGCTCTTAACCCCATCTTGAATATATTTTATGACAGCTACCACTCATCTAAGACTGGAGGATAAAAAAAAGGATGGATCATTTATGCTTTTCCTTGCAAATAATCACTGGAGGCACCTTCCCTGGATGTGTTAAAGGAACAACTTGATGTAGCACTTTGTGCCATGGTCTATCCGATGTGGTGATGTTTAGTCATAGGCTGGACTTCATGACCTTAAAGATCTTTTCCAGCCTTGGTGATTCTGTGATTTTGAGTAACTGAACAAGCTCAACTACTATTTAAATAATGTGAATTCTCAGATTTCATCCTGCTAAGAAAAGATAATTTTTAAAGGAAAAATGTTCTTTCTTGATTTGGTACATATCAGAAACTCTTTTCCTCTGTTTGTGATATCCTCTTATGTGGAGATTACAGTAAGATAGAGGTACTGTTGTCTAAACATTATCTGTAAGTCTCAGTTTTGTTCTAAATTCAGTCATACCTGTACAAATGTAAGGAGCATAGTGTCCTTTTGAAAGTAAAAGGAAAAAAAACAAGAAAACAACAAAAAAGTTGTAGGATGGAGAGGAATACAAAAGAGGGAAATTGTGATGTAGAAGAGTGGGAAACGTTGTAGGGTCAGGATAGGATATGCAAAAGTGGTTTCACAGTGATGGGATAAGAGTCAAGCAGGAAAATTGATCAAGAATGTGAGAGCATTCAGGATGAGGTGTTTAGGAGCAAGACCTAAAATGGTACAACAGGTACCTGAGTACCTGGAGGAAACCAGATTCCCTTCAGTTTCTGCCCAGGTATTAGTCCTAAAAATCTCCTAAAAATCTGTGGTGGAAACAAGAGGCAGTACCTACTCATAAATTAAAGCAGTAGTCCTCCTACAATGTGGCATTCAGTCTCTCTCACTGTTTTACCCTTTTAATACCTCTAATTTTATTAGGCTTGTAGAATTGTGATCAAGAGTGGATTATGCACCTCATACCTTTGGCTAGAGAGGTTGTCTTGTTTCAAGTAGCCAGTAAATCTTTGTGTGCACTTAGGGGAATCATAAAATTACTTCATAAGGTAATTTTTTTCCTTTGATGTCGCATTGGTCACTTTATCATAAAGACTGAACTGATTACTCAATACTCTTGAGATAATTATTCCCCTTTAAAAGTAAGCTGTCCTGTGGCTTGACTTGACCTGGCCAGCAGTGTGTCATACATAGCTATTTTTTTACTTTTCCAAAAGAAAGATGCAACACATTTGTCCTTAGTACACAGTATGGAGCTGGAGCTAATTCTCTCAAGTATTTGTTGTCATAGCTTCAGGAGTTAAAGATACCCTAAGTACCTTCCTAGCACTGCCAATGTGTGTATAATGAAACACTTGCTGATGAACGCTGGTTACTACAACACAAATAGGAGAGCTGAAGAGGTGTTGGAGTTAGACCTTTTCTACATACATGGAATAGGTAAAGAATATACAGAGGAAAAATGTTTTACCCTTCTTATTGGATGAAAATAGCTGCTCCCCAACTATGTGTTTACTCTACAGTTTTTGGGAAGTATTTTCTACATTGTGAAGGAAAAGAAGTGATTAAGCCTTTCTTAGTCTTTTCAGAGATTCTTTTTTTTCTTTTATTTTCTATTTAATTTTTATTTTGTTTTTTCTTTTTTTTTGGTGTGTTCTTATTTTTCCTTTTTTTCTCTTTGTCTTTTTTCTCTTTCATATCTTTCTTTTTTTTTCCTCACTTTTGCTTTTTCTCCTTCCCTCCTTCTTTCTCTGTTTCTCTCTTTTTTTTTTCTTTTTTTTCCTTTTTTTCTTTTTTTCTTTCTCCCAAGCTAGGCAGATACAAGACTGGTAATCTTCACTTACATAATGATTTGCATTGTAGTAATCTGTCATATATTTCAAATATCAAATAAACTCTGCAGTATAAAGGGTCAAAAACATTTCCACAGAAGGCAATTTAGTCATTGCAAGTATTGCAAGCAGTTTTTGTACTAGTAACACTAAAATATAATTTAAGAGTAACTGTGGCAGCATTTACTACAATTTTTTTTTCATTACTTTAAATGAAAAAAGGGTAGAGCAGAAGTGAAAGGATTTAATTTTCTTCCTGCATCATGCTTTGAAGTAGATATATCTGTTGTACCTAATTCTTAAGTTATTTTTTCTACTAAAGAATGTGAGTCTTTTTTTCTCTAGTTTCTCTTTTTTTCTAATAATTTGCTTTTATTCATTTCTGCTTTTTTCTTAACCTCAAGTGTACAAAGGAAATAGAGGGCCTTTCAGCAATGCTGTGGTCCTGAGTTATAATCCTGACCACTTCTAAAATGGTGAACTGCTAATTCTTAAGCTTTTCATTTAAGACTACAGGAGAACCATTGTGTTGAAAGATAGTTTCTGTTGAAGACTGAAAAAGAGAGCCAAGTTGTTGAATACGGGCTCATCCAAAATTCCTCAGTTATGTGAGATTTTTTTCACTGTAGCCTCACTGGATCATTTTTTTCCACATCCAATAGACTGTCTCAAGTAGAGAGCTGTTAAACTCTCTTATTTATCTTCTCTGTGTAAAGACAGTAGCTTCAGGAATTGTGGAATATATTATGACATGACAAGGACTTGTCAAAACCTCAGAAGTTACACTCCTGTGTGGTCAGTATTCCAGGTGACAAACCTCAGTGGCACACAAAAATAAGAAGTGCTTGGTTAAAAACTGATCCTTCAAGGTTTTGTTTGTTTTAATGTTTATGGCAATAAATTCATTATTCATTATAATTCAGTTCAAGAAGTTATTCACATTAACATCATGCTATATTTATTAAAATTGCCAACGTCTTGTTCAGGCAAAAAGCCACCTTAATCCTTCAGCCACAGTTTACAGTGAGAGTTTTACCTATATTGCAAATAAATGGAGCACTTGAGCATAAAAAATTGTTGTTATGTCACCTCTTGCTGATTCTGAATTTACTTGAGAAAATATATCTTCAAGAAATAGAAAAGGAAAGTTAGAATTTATACAAAGTATAGATGCACTAAGTTAATATGATGCAGCAGAACTCTTCTGAACTCTGATCTTCTAGAATAATACTTTTACTAAATTTGCTTCTTAGTCTTCTTAAATATTTAAAATACTACTTCCTAATGTATTTAAATAAGACTATGCAGCTATTAACTTTCTTTTAAGGCAAAGTGGAAGTTTTTTGAAGTAATGTATTGAAATATTTTTTTCTGTTCTTTCTCATCCCCTTAATGCAGTTTTTCGGTTTACAATTTCTAACAGTTTCAATGGCCACACTAACTTTAGGCAACCATACACATTAATGTGTTCCGTATGACTTGAGTTGTCCTTTGCTTTAGTTACGTTTTGGTAGCCTCCTTACATATGATCAATTTGCAACTTACTTAGATTGTTGATCTCATTAATGGTTGTTTTCTAGAAGAATGAAGGCCTGTGTTTTCCATCATACTTTTTTGTGGAATAAGAGGACGTGAAAGCATGTGTGCTCTGTCTGTGAAAAAAAGAAAGAGGAAGGAGAAAGACTAAAAATTCAAAGAGTAAATGACAAGCACTGTCACAAACTGTAATTTGAATAAAATTGGTTTGGGATTGAGAAAAAAAAAAGTGATTTAATAGTTTTATTGAAATCAAGAAGAGACCCTGAAATGGGAAAATAACTTAAGAACTTAGCTTATTTTACCATCCAGTAGGACATAAATGCTATGTATGGACCCTCACTGAATAGAAATAATTGAAGAAGGTGATGTTGAGTGTCTCTCTTCTTAAATTGATGAGACCTGTTAAAAGAATTCTAAATGTACTTACGCACACACGCATAAAATTCTATATATACTTATATACACAGGTGTGTTTGAGTATGTATACATTTAATAAGAAAGCAAATTCTGAGTGTAATCCTACAAGCATTTAGTAATGGGTATGATTCTTCCTGTCATTAACTTGATTTGTAGAATCTAAGCCTCAGCTAGCTGTGTGTGTTTTATTATACCATTTTAAAAATCTTTGTAGGGTCTATGAGATTATCACCTTAAAATGTAAATCACTTTTTAAATGTATATCATATTTCTGTCTTACATCCTTTTTTTCAGCACATTAGACTGGGTAAATAAAAATTGCTTTTATCAAAAGTACTTTTTCTTTTAATTAGAAAAGGAAAAAAAAAGTTGAATCTTACAGCGGGATATAGTTAGATGATGATATTTTAAATTATTTTTACCAAAGCAGCTTTTTTGCTATCTTCAAGTAATTCCTAAATTATCGCTATGGTGACTGCTGAAAGTATCATGCTCCATTTGCAGGGTAAGCAAGCGTGGGTCATACATATGATACAGATGCTCTACAACTTAATTTGAAGAAGCTGTTAAAACACCCATATCACTGAACTTCTGCACCATAAACATTGTTCCGCATATTCTGGAGCTGTTAAACCTTAATCCTCTACATTTGTAATGGTTGGTTAATCATTGCTCTTTACTAATTTCAAATGAAAACATTTCAGTATCAACACTTACTCCAGTAAAATAACCTTAGTTATACTAATAAGGCATTAACTCAATGAGATTGTGAAGTATCCACTTGTAATCAACAGGATCATTATAAAATGTCTGAATGTTTTTTTCCAAGTCTTTGCTATTATATAATGGCCTATTTCAAAAATTGCTTTGTTTTCTTAGCAGTGCAGGCTGTTCCTGTATGCAGCTGTCACGAAACACTTGGAAATACCCTTATTAAGCAAGGTTGATACAAACTTGATTAGGTTATTCCTGGTAAACATTTAGATCAGATTTGTGTTAAGGAAAAAAAAAAAAAAAAAAAGTTTGGCAGGAAGTGCAATAACAATTCTTCAAGTACTGAAGTATTTGCCTAATGCTCTAATGCTTAGTGTGATCTCTTGAAATATAATTTTCTGGGCATAATACCACATTGGCCTATGAGATGTGTGCGACTGCTTACACAGGTGAATTACATATATGGAAATGAAGTAAAGAAATTATTCATCCTTCTTAAGCAGTGGGAGGTGATTTTATTTATTTCATAGATCAACATGCTTTTTATTTCCCAAGAGATGACTGATTATAAGGTGAGATATGATTTCATAATTAAAAGTCCCAGCAGGCTCAAGGGAACAACAGTACAGTATTTCAAGGGAAAAAGTGTTCTAATACACCACCCTACTGCTCCTCAGTTTTTGATTCATTTACATTCAGATGTCGAGCTGTATAAATCAAAGTTAAAAATAAATAAATAAATAAAATTACTGACTGACCTTTCCATTTAGGAGAAGGTCATAACTTTATACTTGTAATAATTCTAGCACAACTGTTATGTAAATGCTATTTTTAAGTTCTGATTTCGCATTAAATTATATTTCTGCTCTGACTGTAAAGGACATGGATTTGTGCTATTATAACAGTGGGCAGGCTGAGGTTGTGCTCATCAACAAAGAAAGTTGTTGGGTGGGTACAACTATTCCCACTGCTTTAGTTTTGCAGTAATGCTTTTAAAGGGCTTGAGAGTGGCAGACTGTTAAATGCTTCATAAGAGCTCAACTTTTTTTTTTTTTCCCCTCCTTCCTTGTCAGCATGTCCTACACTGAGAAGTTCAAATTTTGATAATGGAGTGGCAAAAATCAAGGACTTACATTGAGTGACTTTTAATAAAAAACTGACTTTGAATGGTGTGGGACTTTACCTGCTGCTTCTTGAATTTTTTCTTGATATTAGCTAATTAGACTTTAGGTCGGCAGCTAAAACACCCTTTTAAATTTAAAAATGCAACCAAAGAAAAGAACCCAATGATTGATTTAAATACATTGTAACTTTTTGAGGAAGGGCAGGAAGGTTTCTGTCCGATTAGTGCAATCACATTGGCTTTTATTTTATTTAAGAGGAAAGGCTTTTTTCAGTGAAAGCATAATTTCAGTTACACCCCAAATATACAACCTGGAGTCTATGACTGAATAAAACTCTTGATCTGACAGATTGCTGCAGTAAACCTGTATGTCACACTACCATGTGTTCTAAAATGTGCTGTGACTAACATGAGAGATATGATTTATGAGTGTAGCAATTAGGGGGGTTTGCATGTTAACTTTTGGTCTCTTAAAGATATCTGTTTTAAAGGCTAGAGACCCAAAAATGTATGCATAGGTGTAGATCCATCAAGAAAATACTTATTATTTGCATCTTAAACTCTGTTCTTTGCTAGACAATGAATTAGATTTCATATGTTAAAATAGTTAAAAATGAAATTGTAACTTTGGGACAGGAAAGAGGTTTTTTGTGAAATATGGATGAGTTGTTACCATTATTCTTTGAAGTAAATTTCTGTATAACAGAATCTGTGGATTGTTATCACACACACGTCTTTTGTCTAGCCTGGTCCAAGAGTTGTCTTTACTTTCCCCTGAATAGGAATTTACCTGTCAGCTAGCAACATCTATTGAAAATGTCACCATCTTTCTTGGTACAAAACTTGGAAATTCAGCTTTTCCCAGTTAAATCAATACAAGATTCTTGTGGATAATAGTGATAGAGTTTTCTTCAGGTTGTTTTGAACTCAAATTAGGATGCTCTAGTTCTTCTGTGTTTTCTTGCTTTCTTTGCTTAGTACTGTCTTTCATGCCTCTAGCTTTAAGTCCACTCTCAGTATATTAATCTCAATGCCAGAAAGTTAGGTTCTTTCCTTCCAATCTTTGAAATAGAAGAACAGAAATTGTTCCTGAAAATGTGATCATATGCTGATTATGAAGCTGATAATAAAAATAGGCTACATAACCAAAATATAACTAATTCTGAACTGCTTCCTCTTTTAGTTTGCTTATCTTGGCAAAAAGCATCATTAACTTCTTTTTTCATCTTCCAGATACCAGCCCTCGCTGCTGAAGACAAAATTTGTCTTCTTTCATTTTCCAATATTGAAATGTAACATAAAAAGAATGAACAGTAGCAGTGTATAGATTTTCTTAATTGCGGAAGCCCCTGGCAATTACTGAAGTACAAAAATGCATATTTTTAAAAATACTGTCTTAAATTAGAAACTTTAATTTTATAAAGGACAAAAATTCTTGCCTTAGTTCCTTAATTCTTAATCAAAAAATGTTTGGAAATAAGTGTGTAAAGTATTGGACTTGGAGAGTGCAAAGCTAGCCAGGGCTTCTGCAAATCCTTGAGAGTTAAAGTTAGCAATAGGAGAGTGTTCTGGTTTGTTTGCTTTCTGTTTTCTAATATAGAAATAAATTTACAGTTTAAAATCCAGTAAGCATAATATAAGGTATATTTATTGAATATTCTAAGCAAGGAAGTTGGTATGAAATGAAAACAAAACATGCCATGCACCTTCCATATGCTTTCAAAGCAAGGAAGTTAATCAAAGACTGCTTTTTACCACCAGGTTTCCTAACTTATTTGTCACATTGCATATAACTTTCTACTTCTCAATGTGATCAAAGCCTAGTCTAGCTGAAGTCTGCATGGTGTTTTATTGTTTATAAAGCATACCAGCTATGGTGCCTCACAGTGTTGATTTAATCTCTTGTCACTTTATATTTAGCAGCTATAAAATATCACAGTCTGTAGAGATACAAATTTGCACCTAAAAAGAATGCAAGTATTTAGCATTTCTTGTTTCAGTGCAACATGTTATACCAAGGAAGGAAGGCAAGTAGAACCTAATCAGCTATGACTTGCCTGGCCCTGTTTTTTAACTCATTCACATTTGCATTTAAAATCTGTTGATAATTTGTGGTAGCCCTGGAAGCAGGGGTGGGAACAATTAGTCCGTTCTTCTGGCTGTTCTAATCGCAGCAGTAAAAAGTTGGGTGCTTTCCCCCTGAGTATTTAGTGCTCTTTTCTAGAAATCTGAAGGAGTAATGATAAGGATTGTCTATTATTACAGAGTGCTTAGGAAGAACTGCTATGGCCAAATATAATGCAAATGAAGAAAATTAAAGACTATAAATTCTGAAAATCTGCCAGGCTAAACATAAAAAATATAAGGCAGGTCAAAGACTGTGAAGAACAGCTAGAAAACTGTCTTTATTCTAATGACACGTTTTTTCTCTGCATTTAAAGGGCAGGATGTCAGTGAGCAGGTCCGTAAGGTTGATGGATAAAGGTAAAAAAGGAATAATGGAGAAGCCAGGGCCATTACAGAGAAACTGAAAGCTGTCTTGATATCTTTGCACTCTTTATTCTGTCTTCACTTATGAGAATCATAGAATCATAGAATCCTAGGGGTTGGAAGGGATCTCGAGAGATCATCTAGTCCAACCCCCCCTGCCAGAGCAGGGTCACCTAGAGTACATCACACAGGAAACTAAGGAAGCATTTAAGCTAGATCCCTTCTTTGAGTGTGAGTCTTCAAAATACCATTTTGGAAAATGAACTATATGAGTGATAGTGGGAAACACTGAGAAAGTGAACATGAGGAATTTTCAGTGTCTTCAGTGTCAAGCTAGTTTTAAGCAAGACATTACTGTGATGCCAGAAGAGGTTTCAGGAGAGCTCTAGGAAACTACAGGTCGTGAGACTTGTCTTGCTGTATCAGGTAAGGTAACAGAAATAATATTTAAGAATAGATGAACACACAGCTAAATACAACCTCATTAAGAACAATCAACACTTTATTTCTTTTCTTTTAAAGAGAAATTGTACCCTAAAACATATGGGAAGGCTTGGAAGAGTTAGCTGTCATGTGGATAAGGGTTTGATGAAAGCTTTCTTAATTTCCAAAAGGCTGCTACTGAGTCCCATAAACCAGATTTAAAGGAAATTGAGCAGGTAAAGAGTAGGAAACAATAAAACAGTAAGTGTTTGTGGCAGCTGGAAGTCAGTGGTGAAATTCTTAAAGCTGGTAAGTTTTAATGTCCTGAAAATGGAATAATAGCGATTCACTGAAGAAATGCAGCTAGGCAGTTGAAGAACTGTACACAAAAGAGCCTTACGACACTGTGGGACTGTATTATGAAGTGGTATAATGAAATTCAGCATATGTCTGAAGTGGTGCACAGGCACAACAGGAAAAAAAAAAAAAAAAATCCTGACTCGATTTACAGTGACTGACTGAGGAGCTATATTTGGAGTTTGTGGCTGAATAATCATAAAAGATTCCCAAATCGTGTTAGGATTTATTAAGAAAATAAATGGGGGATTCTGTAGCATCATAGATACAGCAGAGGTGTTCACATACTGAATACTGTGTGCAGTTTCACTCTTCCTATCTCTTTTTAAAGTGATATAATAAAATTTGGGAGTGATTGGGGAAGAATTTTCAAGTTATTAGTATGAAGGCCATCGAAGCTACATGTGAACTGAAGAATAATATGAGACTATCGGACAGATAAGTATGTTTTATCTGTTCCTGCCTTTCTACGGTTATTAATTTTAAATATATCTAGAGAACGGGGAGTTCTTATATCAAACTATAAGGCAGTTGACACATTTCCTAAGACAGCATTTGGAATTCCATCCTCATTCTGACAGAATTCTTGACTGGTTGTCATAAACCAGCATTAAACAAAAAAGCAAGAACGAACCATTTGTGGCACATCTTTCTTAATGCAATTCAAGAGTTGACTTATTTTACCTTGAAATGCCAACTTAGTCTGGTGCTTTTATAGTAACATTTTTTTATAGCTTTGCTTCTATTTTAAATATTATAAATCTGTTAATATTTATTTAGTCACTTCCTTTAAAAACCTTGCAACATGATCTGAACAATTGGTTATGTTACCCTTTTTTAACCCTTCCCTAACTTTTTTTTTTTTTCTTTTTTTCTTTTTTTTTTTTTTCCCCCCCCATGGAGAGGAAAGAAGCTGTAAAATCAGTTGAACTTGAGTCCTGTGGACTAACTTCTGAAATGAGGCTTTTCACAGGGAAGGGCATATAAATTATATTCTCACATGGTGATTTCTGCTCTCTCACAGCCCCTGGAGTAGAAGTTTTCAAGCTAGAGGTATAATGTGTTGGAAAAACTTGGGACACATATTCCAGGAGACTTGCTCTTATTCAACATGATGATAAAGAAACTGAAAAGTGTGTCATGAAAACTGGGACATACTTTGTCTTCTGTTTCTACAAATTTTGTCTTGCTAGAGAAACAGAGATAAACTTTTTGGCTTTCCCGTGACAGCAAGAATGCAGTCATTGTCCCAAGTCTTGACAGTTGTTGAAATACAGTTAATGTTAAAAAAGCTCACATTGTCTTTCTCTGCTGAAAATTCTGTAGAATAAGTTTGTCTAGTGGAAGAGGAATACACAGAGTTAACTAATGGGCTAATTGAAGAATTCTACCACATGGAAATTTTCAGGGCAAGTTTGGTCAGTTGATGTCCCAAATTAAATATACCAATTAAGGTTGTTTTTTTGTTGTTGTTTGTTTGTTTAAAAAAAGGAAGGACATATAATTACCAGTGAAATTCTGAAATATGAAAGAAATTCTGCCTTTTTTTGAGACCTTCTTAAAAATCTCTGGTATGCAATACAGTTTTGTTCTGTATTTCTCATATCTTTAATTTTTCATAAATGCTTGGATTCTTACAAACTTTTCTGTATAAGCATGACTTGAGTTTGTCTTTATTAATGGAAAAAAAATATTTACAGGTAAACTAGAATTATGTGGGAAAACTGTGTTAGCATAAAACACAAAGATGCCTTCATAACCCGAAGAAAGCCTTCAGCTATACCTCTTGTCCTGATCTAGAAATAATTATTTTCAGATGGAAACTGCTATTTATGAAAACCTACTTCACATAAAACTCTAAAACCTACTGCAAAGTGATCTTTCCTGCTGTGTGTCCTTTAATGGCCGCAGCAGGGAGCAGTAGAGGGAAGGTGGAAAATGCAGAGTGAAGCTGAGTTTAAACAGAAACATAGATGGACAAGAGAATAAGAATGCTGGATCGTGGAAAAAAAAAAAAAAAAGAGCTGTCTATGTGTTGAAAGGAAATGCAGAAACTGAAAGATAATAGGTGGATGAAGGATAGAATGGGGAGGGAAGTAGAACTTTTAGAAGAGTGCTGAGTTGGGAGTACTCATAGGCTGCAGTAATCATGGGAAATGGCAGGAGAGGAAAAGCCCTTTTGAACAGGAAACAGGAAAGACAAGGAAGGACCTTTTGGTTTTTGTGATATATTTTGCCTTATTTTTTCATATAATTATGTTAAATTTTCCTTTTCTCTATTATGGCAACCATATTTACTTTTACTTAATATCATAGAATCACAGAATGGTTTGAGTTGCAAGGGACCTTAAAAATAATCTAGTTTCAAACCCCCTGCATGTGCATCTCCCAGCAGACCAGGTTGCTCAAAGCCCTGTCCAATCCGACCTTGAACACTTCAGGGATGGGGCATCCACAATCTCCCTGGGCAATGTGTTCCAGTGTCTCAACACTGTTAAGCTAATTAATTTCTTCTTAATTTCTAACCTAAAGCTACCCTCTTTCAGTTTAAAACCATTACCCCTCATTCTATCACTACACACCCTTGTTAAACATCCATCCCTAGCTTTCCTGTAGGCCCTGTCAGGTACTGGAAGGCTGCTACAAGGTCTCCCTGGAACCTTCTGTTCTTCAGGCTGAACAACCCCAACTCTCTCAACCTGTTTTCATAGGAGAGGTGCTCCAGCTATGAACTGATGCTAAATGTATGGACTTGTAAATTTGCATAATAATATCTGTGAGTGTCCTGGTTTGAGCCAGGATGAAGCCAATTTTTCTTTTTACTGATTTTTTTTTTCCTTCAGTAAGCTTTCTTGTAACTAGCAACAGTGTGTTCTGCTAGGCTGATAAGACAGTGGAATGTTTTTCTAACTACTGAGGCTTCAAGGTCGCACCTTCACTCTGCCGGCTCAGACACTATGGGGAGATCTGTGACCCCCCCGTAGGAGGCTGAGTTAGACAGACAGCAAAATTGGCCAAAGATATTCCATTCCATATATCTATGTAAGCTCAGAGGAAGGTCAGAGATCACAGAAGACAACTTCCTTCCTTCTTTTTCTTTCCCTTCTTTTCCATCCATGGCCGGCGTCCAGGGAGGACTCTCTTCATCCATCACCGTCGACCCTTAGTCTCAAGCTCTCCTGACCCTCATAACTCTCTGCTTTCTCCAGCAGCAGCGCTGGGATTCCTCGGGACTCTTCCCAGTTCAGGGAAGTGCTGTGGGAGTTGCTGGGAGTGGGGGGAGGCGAGAGGTTTTTGCCCATACCTGAATATATCTGTATATAATTGTATATATTTGCTTGTATCATTCATTAGTGTTTGATTAAAGCTGTGTAGTTGAGTTTTCAATCCAGCCAAGTCTCTCTCTTTTTCTCTCTCTCCTTCCCCTTACATATTTGTAAACACTGATGAGGTCACTCCTCAGTCTCCTTTTCTCCAAGCTACAGAGACCCAGCTCCCTCAGCCTTTCCTCATAAGGGAGATGTTCCACTCCCTTAATCATCTTTGTAGCTCTGCGCTGGACTCTTTCAAGTACTTCCCTGTCCTTCTTGAACTGAGGGGCCCAGAACTGGACACAATACTCCAGATGTGGCCTCACCGATGCAGAATAGAGGGGGAGGAGAACCTCTCTTGACCAACTAACCACACCCTTTCTAATGCACCCCAGGATGCCATTGGCCTTCCTAGACACAAGGGCACATTGCTGGCTCATGGTCATCCTCCTGTCTACCAGGACCCCCAGATCTCTTTCACCTACACTGCTCTCCAGCAGGTCAGCCCCCAACCTGTACTGGTACATGGTGTTTCTCTTCCCCAAATGCAAAACTCTACACTTCCCCTTGTTGAACTTCATCAGGTTTCTCCCTGCCCAACTCTCCAGCCTATCTAAGTCTCTCTGAACGGCAGCACAGCCTTCTGGTGTGTCAGCCACTCCTCCCAGCTTAGTGTCATCAGCAAACTTGCTGAGGGTACATTCTATACCCTCATCCAGGTCGTTGACGAAAATGTTGAATAACACCGGTCCCAGTACTGACCCCTGAGGGACTCCTTGCTTGCAGCATCTCTTGCTCTGTTTATCCCAGTGGAGTAGGTTTGATTTTGAGGAAGAAAATTCAGCCTGCAGTGTTTCTGCTCACCAGTGCAGTAGCTGGACACAAGCAGATGGGTATGTAGCCTTTGTTGCTGAGAGTTGTCCTTCTAAAGATAAACTGTGAACCAACAAAAAAGATAAAGCCTTTGTCATCAGTAAGTTAATCATTGCATTTCAGAGTCTGTTCTTGAGCACAGTAAACTGTGGTTAAACTCTTGTTGAGGTGAACAGGGAACAGAGAGAAAGTGAGTATCAGGGAAGCAGGGTAAGTGTTCACTGACTTAAATGAAAAGAACTATTCATCTAAGCAATCACTGAGGAAAGTACTGCAAAATGTAGGACCTAAGACTTAAAGTACTCTGGGGATCTTAGAGTGAAAAGTATGAGAAATTAGGCATTGTTTTGACTTACAACAAGATATGAGTTGAACCAATATATTTTCTCAAGGATGTCTTGAGTTGTAAGTTCCTGAACTCAGTGAGAAGCAGTAAGTGCTTTGTCAGCTCACAAACTTATTAATTAGATACAGTAAGTATGCGTGGGTTTGGGGGGGCAGATATAGTGGGGATAAAATCTCAGGGAAGAAGATGGTAGTCTGAGCTGCTTAGACTCACCTTTGTCACTGATTTCTTCTGTTTCTATCCATTCTTATTCTCCCTGTCTTTTAACTGAATCTCTTTGTCTTCTGCTAAAACCTCTTGATCAAAAGTTAATCAATTTATTCACAGTATGGTGTTTCTTAAAATGCCATCATTTCTGATACTGATTAAATGATTCCCCTGTTGCAAATAAACAAGTGATCCTCCTTGAGGAGTCAGCTGAATTTGCTTTCACTTTGAAGTACATTTTAGAATCAGGACAAGTGATGCCATCCTTTTCTCTGTGCGATAATGCTTCAAAATATAACTGTTTGTAAAATGCCAAACAAAACTGTTGTCCCTGGAGATTGAAATGTTATTGTCAACAACTTTAAAAAAAAGCCCTACCACATACTGGAGATTTTTTTAAGAGGCACAGTGGTTAATTTCAGAGCTATGAAATGTTGATATCTATCCTCTAAACTTGAGATTTAGCAGAAAGAACGTTTGTGTTTTGATTTAATGAAAGTCAGTGGAAATAGTAGTAGAATTTGAAAATATGTGCATCAACAGTGAAATTCTGTTTGTACTAGTATATGGATGTATAAAGGATAAACTATGATTTTTGCAAACATAGAATCATATAATGCCAGGTTGGAAGGGACCATCTGATCTAACGTTTCTAGGTACTAGGGTAGTCTATATGAGATGGCTCAGCACCCTGTCAAGCTGAGACTTAAAACTGCCCAGACTATTCCAATGTTTGACTGTCCTCATGGTGAAAAATTTACCTCTTGTGTCCAATCAGAATCTCCTCAGGAGCAACTTGTGCCATTTACCCCTTGTCTTCTCCATGTGACTCCTTGTAAACAGGGAGTCTCCATCTTCTCGGTAGCCACCCTTTAAGTACTGGAACATGGTAATAATGTCTCCCCAAAGCCTTCTTTTCTCAAGGCTGAACAAACCCTGTTCTCTCAGCCTCTCCTCAGACCTCTGAATCTCCTCCTGTCCTCTGACCATCCTACTGGCCTTTCTCTGGACCCTCTCCAGCCTGTCCACATCTTTTTTGTAGAGCAGGGACCAAAACTGAACGCAATACTCCAGGTATGGTTTGACAAGCGCCGAATAGAGTGGGATGATGACTTCTTTATCTCTGCTGGTGATGCCCTTGTTGATGCAGCCCAGCATCCTGTTGGCTTTCTCTGCTGCTGCAGTAGCACACTGTTCACTCTTGTTGAGCCTTTTACCCACCAAGACCCCCAGGTCCCTTTCCACAGGGCTGCTGTCCAGCCGGGTGCACCCCAGTCTGAGCTGCGCTCCTAGGTTAAATGTTCTCAGGTGCAAGACCTTAAACTTCTCCTTTTTGATATTCATAAGGTTCTTGCTAGCTCACGTAGTCTTAGTTGACAATAAGTTGTATTGTTGAGCAAGCAGTAAAATTCTATAAAAAGAACATGTAGTTGGCAAGGGCTTTTTTTGTTGTTGTTTCTGACTTTTTAATTTGACCTCATTTGCAGGCAGCAAACCAGCAGAAACCAAAGAACACAACTTTTAATATATGCTGACTTCATATTTCACTCATTTTTTACAAGGAAAGAAGGAAACTAAATTCGCTTCTTAAAGTTGCAACATCACATGCTCTGAACCCTATCATTTGTTGGACACTTAAAGTGGAAATTACAATTACAAGCAGTAGTGTTTTTTTTCCCCTTTCACAATAGCAGATTGATATACAAAAGGAATACTTGGTATCTTTATAATGTAAAGAAGCATCCATTAATATGTGATAATTCATGGCATGTGGTATGAAAAGTGTTTTCAAGCGTAAGTACACTTGCTAGTATGTCTGTGTAAGAGAGCTTTGGTAGATTCAGACTTCTGAAAACTGAACCATTCTATATTTTAGTAACTGCATAGTTGGTTTTTTTCCTTTGTTTTTTTGTTTGTTTGTTTGTTTGTGGGGTTTTTTTTCAGTTTGTTTCCAACAGAATCAGCGAAAGAATGCAAGCTGAAATGTATTTAGGAGAATTTTTCAAGCTTTAAAAATCTACTTCCTATAAGGAATATAGCAATTCTGTTAATCTTGAGTTGTAGATTTCAGTTTACCTTTTTTTTTCTCTGTGTGCTTCTAACCATATTGTTTTAAAGTATATTTTAAAGCTTAACTTATTGGACCATAGCCATGCTATTGCTTAGACAAATAAAGAGGAGAGGTGAACAGGGAAGTTTGAGAGATCTGCACCTTTGACTCCTTCTGGAAGGTTACACATGGTTCCATGTAGGCAGTGGGCATAACATCCTATACTGTCCTGAATATTCTGTATTTCCATGTTGCACTAAGCTAGCTTACACTTCCTACAAGAGAGAGTAATATATTTAGAGAAAGGTGTGTCACAATGATGCTGAGCAGCATCTGAAATATTGCAATTGCAGTAGCTCTGTCAACAATTTTCTGGCTGCAAAGATACCCAGTAGAAGCTGAGATGATGTACACAAATTGTTAAAATGTCTTATGCCCGTCTCCTGTGGCAGAGAGGAGACCATTATTCTGACTGTAGGATATTTATACAGGATTTAAACATGCAGCTAATGAGGCACCTATCTCAGAGGATAAGTTGTTCAACCATCTGTGGGATACAATGCACAAGACTGGCATAAACTTTATTAAAAAAGGCTGCTAAGCTCTGCTGACTTTGTAGGTGAGGTGAGAGTATTATGTGTAGCCAGAGTGGAAAACATGGCTTTAACACCTGTGATCACAGTTCAAAAGACACAATAATTATATGTAATAAATAGTAGAACCCAGTTAGTCGGCATCATGTTTTGAGTTCCAGGACCAAGTTCTTACATATCCTGGAAAATTCAGAAATGAGGTTTCTGGGAATCCTTCTCTGAGAAGGAGATAAAGCTGAAAGAAATAAACTCCTAACCATACAAGTAATTTGCAGTTAAGACTCAAATTGTAGAGGGTTTTGCTAAAAGTGGTGTGAGATTAAGAGGGAGCTGGGACTGTGTAAATGAGACTGTGTTTCACTGAGAGGTATGTAGAGTAGTTGTGAGGCAGCTGAAACACAGGGTTGTGGGGAAACCAAAACAAGCAGAATTTGCAGCAGAAGTAGCGCTGCCAAAAGAATTAATGTGCAGGTGTATGTAAAAGAGGAACGGGGGACTTAAATTAGTGTTAGAGTCTGTAAAAGGAAAATATGGGGGACTGGCTGTCTGGGGAGCAGCTTTGTTGAGAAGAACCTGGGGGGCTGCAAGCTGAGGCTGCAGTGTGTGCAGGTGTGGATGTCATATGTTTCCCCTGTTCTTTTGCCGTCACTCTCATGGCCATGCTTCTGCAGATCCTGATGGTGTCATTATGGTGGGATCTTTTGAGAAGGAAATGCCAGTGGCATGCAGATCATCTCTTCCTTTCTCTCTTTTCCTACCTATTAGTTGTATCTTTTGGTTTGCATTAGGGAACCCAATAAAATGCATGCACAAAGATTTATTGGTTAGTGAGCAGCACCTGCAAGCATGTTCCAGTCAATGCACAATAAGCATGAATATCCTATAGGAAGTTTGAGCACGTCCTGATGAAAACTTACAGTACTGTTGTGGTAAAGCTTAGGCATCAGAGAGGATGCTCAGGGAAGGATGCTTGTCTGGGCATGTGCTAAGTCTCAAGATGCAGAGGTAAAATTTTCATCTGTGTACCTATTGTACTGGACTCTCTCTATCACTGTGCAGATTCCAGGTACTTCTGCAGTGTTTGTTTCTCCCCAGCCTTGAGATCTGTGGCTTCTAAGTGCAATAGTGGTTAAGTAACAACATTGCTTCAGCTTGCAGAGTATGTGGGCACTAAGTCAAGAAAATCAGTGGAATACCAGTGCAATACTGCTTTCAAAGACCAATGACTGCAACTCCTGAGTTGCACAAGTGAGGGAGAATGGTTGTGTCACGATCCGTGACCTATTATATCTCCTTATTGGAGTGTATTAACTTATCAGGATTTGCTGAGAGATCCACACGTGGATATTGCCTCACACAGAGGATACAGGAACTTATGTCCTGACTTTTTTGAGTGAATAACTCGCTCAGTGCTTACTAAATTTCTAACAACAGCAAGGTTTATTGTGGGGAAAACAAAGCAATTTGGGGCAGGAGGTTCAAAAGGAGTGATTACAACACATTAAACATATATGGGTACACCTTAGTTACACATCTTATCCACGTGAGGGAAGCAGAGGGGAGGGATTTGCCCGAATGGCTGGATTATATTTTCCCCTATAAGCTGGGGTAGCCGGAATTGTCTCACCACGGCAGTGCAGGTAGGATGAGCTGGGTAGCAAAGA
>NW_009954554.1:533169-579132 GCF_000747805.2 Chaetura pelagica
AGCTGCTCCCCCCCCCATACACACAGAGGGGGTTCAGCGCTGTGTGGAGATGCCGTGTTAAGTCAGTTTTGTCGGCTGACTCAAAGGACACCTCATGTTCGTGTAAGGAAATACCTGGTCCTTCACAGGTTGTCTGGTTAATTTTTTTGCCTCTGTACCATTGTTTAAAGGCATTGTTCAAAATAAACTTTACATTTCAAGGTATCAGAGTTTTTAAAAAAACAATTAAATGTCCTTTGTTTCATGGGCTCAAGGCAATTAATTAAGCATAAAGCACTGCTGAATCACTTTGATTCAACTCTGAGCTTCATGTTTGGTTTTCATCTTCCTAAAAACTATTTTTAATATTTGCCACAAGAAATCCTAGGGGAGCAAACCAATACAGCTTGACTTTAAGAACTGTGGAAACGATAAGAAACTAGTGTATTTGCTGTTAGTTTGCCTTGATCAACCAAGATAGATTTAAGATAATGCCTCTGTTTTTTTCTGCTGGAAAATGGTTAATGCTTCCTTAACCTTTCTCATGTCACCCATAGCTTTCTAGACCTTTCTCATACTATTCTTCCATCCTTATTCCTGTATTTAGTATGAAGGCAATCATCCTTCTTTGTTAATCTTTTCAGTTTTACATTGACATTCTATGAGATGGAGGACCAGGCAGACCACTCAGTATTCATAGTATGGGACATCACCAGTACATGAGCCTAATGAGATCTTTTCTGTTTCCTTGTCTTTACATTCTTAGTGTCAAACATCATGCTTATCTACATTGACTTTAATTTACCGTTTTATTGCTCTATAAGTTAATATTGCAAAACCCTTCTACATTATTTCCAGTTCACTTGGTGTAACAAGGATCAGCTCAGAAACTTAAGTCATCATAGCCTCCTAGAACTGAAGGGAAAATGTAGCTCTGTGGTTTGGAGGAGTTATTTCAGATTTTAGCTGGAAGGTTAAAAAGTCACAGTGGACATCTGACCTTAAAAACAGAATGAAGTGGAAGTGTGTGTTTATTCTTTTGTCAGGGTGAATTTTAATGCTCTGTATAAATTATTAACTGTAGGAGTAAGTTTAGCAACTATTTTATTCTGGCTATCTCCCTGTTCATGATCAAGTTTCTCCTTAACCATTATTCTTGTTATAGGTCTAGGTAAACTGTTTGTGTGCACCCATGTACACAAACAAATTTTTTTTATTCTTGGCTCTAGAGAATAGGGTATAATTCACAGAAGTCAGCATTATGCAGTTTATCAGCCACTCTTTGTCAGGATCAGGCTCTTTTCAGCCTAAACTTTTCATCCTTTACTCTCATGTTCAGAGTGTTATTTTCAGTTACTCTCTTCATCATTGTCAGATCTTCATTAGACATAAGTGATTCATTAGAGTCTATACTTTGAGCAAAACAATGTCCCAGGAAGAATGGGATTTAAGTCTAAGAATGCAAAGAAAGGCAGAGCCTATGATTGATGCAGGTATTTATACATACAGTTGTGATTAAAAGCAGCCTTTATACAGGACAACAAATCGCAATTAGGCCAACTGACCTTGTGCTCTGAAACATAAAACCATAAAAAATGTTTGTGCCTCCTTCCCCCCTCTTTTGCCCTTTTGCCCACCCTCCCCATCCCCTCATCCCCCTACCCCCCCACCCACCCAAGAAAGTTCCAAAAAATAAGATTCAAACCAGAATATAGGTGAAACTTTGCAAAGCTGGAGAAGGGAAAAGTAGCATTTCTAGCTTCTTTGAAAAAGAAAGAAATAGAGCTAGTATTGAACAATGCCTAGTCACTAGAAGACAGCAGAAACATACTAAATCACATCCTTGTTTCTGGCTTTTAAAGTATGTCCTTCAGACATGAATCAGTCCGATCATCCTTAAAAGTTTTTCAAAGTAGGCCCTTTCAGATGGGTCCACTTGTTAGTGCCAGTCTTTTACAGATTGATCAAAAGCTGATAGCAGAGGTTTTTTTTGTACTGGGGAGTTAGCAGCACTGAGCATTGCTGCAGTGCATGACTTGTCCTCTTCACACTGCACAAAAGTAATGACTTCTCTTCCTCTTCTGTCTTGGGTACAGTCAGATTTGTGTTCACAGCTTAACATGCACCAACAAGATTTGATTCCTCGCTAGTGTGCCTACTCTTCGTTCTGGTTCTGGGTGAGAACTTAAAGCTTCTGAACTCATTCCCAGTTCACCAAGATGAAAACCTGCTTTCATTAGACTCTAAGAAAATATATGAAAAGTTGGTAACAGCTACAGTATCACTGGCACAGCCCTTAAAAAGAAAAAATGACATTTCTGCCAAGTGCATTAAGAAAGACCCTGACTCCTTTCGTCAGGAAGGGATTTGGTAGATATAGTTCACCTTCAGCAGCAGTAAATCAGAAGTACCTCTATATTCTGGTCATCCTACCAAATATCTCTTAGCAGAGTTTTCTGAACATACTTTGGTGCCTGATGTCACATGAGCTTTGTGGAATGAACCAAAGTGCAGAGACCTTTTACTAGATACAGTAAAGCATTTGATACCAATAGAGCATGTCTATTTACTGTATAAACACCTCAGAATATAAGTCGATTTAACATGCAAGAAGTAAATGAGGAAAAAATTCCTAACTGATGCAAGAGAGAGCCCGGAGACTATGATTATAACGAAATTGAAATGAAAGAACAAAAGTCTATCATATCATTAGAAGAGAAGGGAAGGCAAAGTTTGATCAGTATCAATATTTTTTAAATGTGTTACTAAAAGAGATGAGCAGTCAATCATAGTAAAAATAAATACAGAGCTATAAGCAAGATACATAACATCTTTGCTTTTTTGGATGCTTGGCTTATAGATCGTTTTATACCCTCATGTGACAGTAAAATGTCTTTGTTTTAGGAGGGGAAAGCAAACTCAGAATGCAGTGGTTATTAATAAAATGTGTTGGCCATTACTTTCTGGACTTACTAATGCACACTGTAGCTTAAAATACCTCACAGAAACATCCTTCTAAAACTGTATAGTGACTTGTTGGAAATTCTGAAATGTATGGTTTTGGCATTTCCCAGCATTTCATCATTATGGTGCAGGTCTGCAGAGGCTCTGTTTTGCTAGTTAGTGAGCTGGTATGGGAGGAGTCAACCTTGCAGTCATCAAAGATAAAGAAACAAGCTCATGGACATCAAGAAGGTCTTTATGGACAATGCCTGATCCTCAAAACTTGAAAAGAATTATAGGAACACAGAGTTTCACTGTTGCTATCTCAATTTGACAGAAGTTTGATGCTCATTGTGGGCCTTACTGATGATAAAGGTGTTATGTCAAGTATTAAGCAATGCAAATTTTAGTGAAAACTTTTAACTGAAAAGGTCCAATTTAGTCTTACATATATATTAGCCTTTCTACAGTCATGCTAGAGATCAAAATTCTTTCATGAGATTTCAGTTCCACTCAGTGATGTGTGATCTGGTTTCATACTTAACATTCAGGTTCCCAAATCTAGCTGGTTCTACCCAGAGGAGGCTAGACCAGTCTCACAACCAACCTGCAAAGGCAGTTCAGAAGCCAGACTGGCCAACACCACCACCAGTACTAGGTTTGAGTGCAGGTCACGTGGCCTGTTTATCCATCTACGACCTGCATATCTGGCTGTTAGTCATTAAATATGGTATGTCTTCTGCATAACTTTCACATGTAATCTCAGTTCCTGAATCTCCATCCAAGTGCTGCTTGTTAAAATGTTTGTGTGTAATAGCAAAGAATGTTAGCAACATAGGAGCAGAAATCCTTAATTATTTCAGGGATTTTTAGACAGTTATTTTAAAATATGCATGTCTACTATAGTGCATATTGTAAAGCTCTTTCACTTTATAAGAGGAAATACAAAATTAAATGCTAAATCGTAATTTCTTAAGAAAAGTACCAGAGCTATCAAGGTTTGTGAATCCTTTACAGGGTTGCTGCATAAGAAAGACATCAAATAATTGCCAATGAAATATATAAATAAATTATATGTGTTCTATATAAGAGAAATCAAGATCTATGCAAAAAAACCCACAACACTTTGAAGTTCTTTATCATTAGTAATTTATCAAATAGCCATTTTATATCATGCTAATTAAATTTCTATACTCTGAGTACATTTATATTTCCTTTTGAAATCCAGGCTATTGTTACTAAATCATTGCTGCTATGCAAGCCTCTCCAGTATCTTGGTACACTTAAAAGTTCTACTAGTTTAATAAAAGTATTATCTCCTCCAAATCTCATTGAAGTCTTGGTCAACTGGTAAGCAGTTAAAGTGTGTGGTTTTTTAATTGTTGAGTTGGTTTGCTTACTATAGTTTTGTCTGGTTTTAATTTGGGGAGATCAACAAAGTCTATGAAATGTACACAGCACTGTTGGACAAATCATCCTGCTCTTCCTTTGGTCTGCATGAAGAATCCTTCCATTCATATTTCTGGGGAAGATCCTGTGTCCTGAGGTACTTTCTGGTGGTCTCAAGCATGTCTGTCAATACCAGTAGGATAGTCAGGGTAGAATTTTACTGGTCCCTTTCTCTATAAGGGTAAATAGGGCTGATTTTACTGAAAAAAAAGAAAAAAAAAAGAAAAAAAAAAGTATCTTAGGTAAAAATAATTTCCTTTCTTTATATATACACTGTTGTCACCTGTATTTTTTTTTACTTTGGACATATCAAGAAGTAGTAATTTTATAAACTGTATTGTGTGCATCAAAATGTAGGCTAAACTTGCTGCCAAGAGTGGTTGACTTAATGTTCTTTGCCTTAATTAGAACTGATAATGGTCATTCTCAGTCATAGAATGTTTTGGGTTGGAAGGTCATATAGTCCAACTCCCGTATAATAACAGGGATATCTCACTCTAGAGTCCCAAAGACTCAGTGAGAAAAACTTACCCCAGTGTAATGAGCAATCAAGACTGAGCTCAAGAGCATTTTAGAAATAGAGCAGAGTTTTAGTTTCTCTAAGGAATCATTCTTAATGGTCTAATATTTTGGAAAGCCTTTTAGAAAGGCAGTGTCCTTTGCCTGTGATGCTTCTAGTCAGAGGTTATCTTTAGACAATTTATGACTCAAGTATGTAGATGTTTACGGAAATAGTTTTCTGTAACGTGTTCCTTGCGTTTTCCTCTTTTCAGTTTTTTGTTGAGTGGAGTTTGTATTTTGGGGAAGTGATTCCCCCCCCTTTCTATTTGTTGCATTTGTAGTAGTTTATCAATTAATTGACATAGATATGAATTGTAGATGGAATTTTTAATTAGGTCAGGACAAAATTCTAAACTGTACTGGAAGACTAACTGAAATTGAATAATTATTTAATATTTCACATTTTATGGGGAGATATATTTATGCCTTTGGTCTGTCTTGTGATTATTTAGTTCAACCTGGAAGTTTGAATATATCCAGTAAACTTATCATGCATTAGTATGATTTGATATACAGGTATATAAAAAGCAGTTTCTTAGCTTGGATAGAATAAGCACATTTGTACTAAGATACAGTGATTTCACTTGGTCATATAGTTTTAACTGTATAAGTAAAATAATTAGCAAGATAATTAAAATAGTCTTTGGACTTATGGAACTGTAAAGTTTTGTAGTAATACTGTCAAGCGAGTCCCTAAAAAAACTCATAGTAAACAGGAAAAATCAGAAGAAATCATGTTAGTTTATCTTTTACAATTTTTTAAGTTTTCATTCTCATTGAGCATTCATTGAGAATGCCTTAACAGAAAACCTTACTGAGAAAGAGAGCAAAACCAGTATAGTGATTGCTTTTTCAATGAACCTAGAGATGGCAGAAAGGTTTCTTAAAGGATACATTACAGTTTCTGCCAAAGAATTCCAAGAGAACAAGTACTGCTGAATTACCACTTGTCCTATATAGTTTGTCTTTGACACTCTTTACCACTGTGTCATTTCAACTAACTTCCTTCTTGTTCCAGAAATATATTATTTTCCTTACTTCTTTTCATAGAATCACTTAGGTTGGAAAAGACCCTTAAGGATCATCAAGTCTGTCACGCTCCAGCACCTTGATGTACCTTCCTGTATTGAGGTGCCCAAAACTGGACCCAGTATTTGAGGTGTGGCCTCACCAATGCTGAGTACAGAGGGATGATCACCTCCCTGGTACTGTTTGCCACACTATTCCTAATACAGGCCAGGATGCCATTTGCCTTCTTGGCCACCTGGGCACAATTCTGGCTCATATTCAGACACCTGTCAATCAGCACCCCCAGGTCACTTTCTGCTGGGTGGCTTTCGAGCCACTCTTCCCCAGGCCTGTGGCTTTGCATGGGGTTATTGTGGCCCAAGTGCAGGACCAGGCACTTGGACTTGTTGAAATTCCTGCAATTGACCTTAGCCCATTGATCTAGTCTGTCCAAGTCTCTCTGTAGAGCCACCCTACCTTCATGCAGATCAACACTCCCTCCCAACTTGGTGCTTGCAAACTTAGTGAGTGTGCATTCTATCTCTTCCTCAAGACAGTTGATAAAGGTGTTAAAAAGAAGTGGTCCCAACACTGAGCCGTGAGGAACACCACTTGTGACTGGCTGCCAGCTGGATTTAACTCCATTCACCCACCACTCTCAGGGCCTGGCCATCCAGCTGGTGTCTTACCGAGCAGAGTGTACACTCTACAAATTTTTTTTTTATTTTGTGTTTAGCTACATCTGCAGGTACATGAAATAATAAAATGACATTTCAGAATTCCCTCCTTTTGTTTGTTCTGTCCTTTATTTCTAGACTAGACTTCTCTTTTCATCACAATTCTATTATTATTAAAATATGCTGATAATTAAAAACCGTCACATATTTTAACCTCCTGTGTGAATACCTTCCTATACTTTACAGCTGTTATTAGGAAGACACTTTAATATTAGTGTCTAGTCTGGCAATGATGAGTAACAATATCTTTGAGCAATCTTTGACCAGTACTTGGGGGAAAGGACAGAGGGAAAATAAAAAAAAGTCACCAAACTTGCTTTTATGTTTACTTGTTTATATGCTCGTAGATACTTTAGTGGCATATTTTTACCAAATTTTCCTCTAATGTTTTATAATCAAAATGAGTATAAAATTTAATTAGATTATATTTTATTTTGTATATAGTAATCAGAACGCAGTTTTACTTGCAGCGGCCTTTATCAAACTGATTTCTCTTCAAATTATGCCCTCAGATGCTACCATACTAAAGATAATAGAATTGTAAAGATGCAATTTAAAGTCTATTTTGGGAATAATCAGTTTCCATAGAAGTAGCCCAAGGAAACACTTGACCTGCAGAAACTTTATTACTAGTGATTTTTTACTTTTCCTTGATTAGGTATCAGGTTGACTTTCAGATTCTGACCCCTTTCTTTCCACCAAGGAAATAATTTTCTTACAGACTTTTGAACAATTATGCACCACCAGGCACAGAATTTACAAGATAATTTTGCCATCTGTTGTAGGAGTATACATATCCTGTCTCTTTTTTCTTGTTTTTTTTTATGGCAACCTTAATGAAATGGGATGTACAACTTGCAGGGAGCTATAGACAGGAGTACAATAATAATATATGGTATGTAATAAGAGCAGAACTGACCAGTTTTTTCAATATTATGCAAAGCTGCTTTTTTTTTGGTGGTTGTAAAAACACTTGAAAACACAAGAAGTAGACATGAGCGGGCCTGGTGTATTGCTTCTCCATCTGCTCATACTGGTGTATTAGCAAGACAAGGACACCTTGCCTCAGAATTTTAAACAGGTGATTTTTTTAATGTGTGACAAAATGATGCAGTCTTCATAATGTCAATGCTTTGAGTTGATGTACTATCTCAGGAATAATACTGTGCCATACATTTTGGGGAAAGCTTGAGCTTTAATATTCCGAGTCTTCATTTCTTCTTATATTACACCCAAATCCATCCATTATAATGGCCCAAGCTGATCTTTCAGTCAAATATTTAATGTAATGCCATAGTAATTTCACTTACCTGTCTCAGTTGACCACAGATTGCTGCTAGAGAACTTGTATATATGTTGTAAAATTTCTCTCGTGATCTAAATTGCTTGTAGGATTTCATCTGCACATATTGTGTACAGTTGATGATGTTTTGAGGATGAGCACAGAACTGGGTTAGATGGAAATAACATCCCATTACTCCAGCCACTCTCCTCAGTGACTCAGGCCATTTATTTTAGGGTCCTGCACTGACTGCTGAGGTGGCAGGAATTGAAAAGCTCTTTTGAGTTTAATGTTGCCAATGAACTGAGAAAAGGGAAAGAAACGCAAATGGGAAGTTTGGGTTTTCCCCAATGACTGCTTCCTCAAGCTGCACAATAACCTAAACCCAATCTCCATTTCATGATTCAGAGAGGTTTATTGTGTAGAAATAAAGCATGGTGAGTGCCTGGGTTGCAAGACTATAAATTTTGTGTTGCCATTCCTGAGATGGAGTCGCTGGCACCTGTCGTATGAACTGCAGTGACTAGGTGACCACTGACTACCCATGCAGGGAGCTTGAGTTCTGCATTTGTGAGATAACATCCTTAGTTGTTGCCCTATTTATTATTCACTGTTTGGGGGAGGTTTATATCTAAATAGTCTGTTTATGAGTAGAGCCAGCAAACAATAGTTTGAGTCCCAGTCTTCCTATGAAATGATCAAATAATCTTCTTAGCAATGAATACATGTCTAGAACAGGGCCTCTGAAGTTCCTGTCTAGATTGTGATCATCCATTGGAAGACATGTTTTTACATTTACAATTGCAGAGAGTCCCAAATGCCAGTTTTCAATGACTATTTCAAATCTTACTGGTCTCTATCTGGGAGAAAGAAGACATGTGGTTCTGTTCCTTGCTAAAACAATTTCTGGTTTCTAATAGAAATTTAATGATTTCTAAGAAATTTACTTCACTTTATTTCTAGTGTGAGTTAGAGCTTCTTAGTTTGATTTTCTTTTGAATAACTACTGAACATGTTTTGTTTGTGCTGCTAATCTTCATCTGTAGGTGTTTTTCAGGACAAAGGTGCTGGTTTTTTTGTTGTTTTGTTATTCTGCATTGCCTCAGCCCTAAAATACAGAAGCTCTAGGGGAAAGAAAGTAGCAAGTTTGATTTTTCCCTTGCTCCAATTCACACAATTCATACAATACCCTTGGTACAATTTTGGTTCTGCAGTTGAGTAACAAACGTCTCAGTTCAGTTTGAATTGGAAGTGAGGAGCTTAAAAGAAAATGCACATTTTGCTAAAGGAACACACAGAGGCATACAAGAGTGAAGACCTTTGTCACTGTATGCTGTGAGCTCTACTGCTACTTCTACGTGAGGCCTGGGAATTTTTTCATGCAGTCTAGCAAATAGTTCTCTAAACTGAAAGTCAGGTACAGGACTTAGTTCCTGTCGAACTCTGAGTAAGAACCTTCCTTACTCTCAGTGGCTACATGGCCTTAGTGGAGTAACTCCTGAAAAGTGCTGCAAAGTTAAAACTGCTACTTACTTTGTCCCAATGCAGTTTGACTATATTGTGAGTTCAATGCAAATACTACAAATAAATACCTCCTTTAAATAAAGAAGAAATTTAAATTACTTAGAAATAGTATTTTTTATTAATTATTTTTATTTATTTATATTAAATTGAAGGCAGCTGTAGTGACTTGATATTTCTTGTTTAAAAGATAGTTCATATATATGCTTTATTGCCTAGCACAGTGGAAAATACCAGGACATAAAACTTAGCTGAAATTTCTTGATCTTACTTTTTTTTTTTTTCCTAACACATAGATAGAAAATAGTTCATAATATTAATAATATAACCCAAAATGAGGAAAAAAAAAAAAAGTCAGTGAATTATTGAACTTGATTGAATTTGCCACTTGACTGCTCTAAGTTACCTTAAAAAAAATATATTTTTAAGATCTTATATGTTACAGAGTTTTCAGTAATATTGTATATTTTCCCATCAGCTTTTAGTATAATTTTCTCATTTGTGTGCGTATAATGAGTATAGTTAGATCATTTTGTACACAGGTGTGTCCAGGCAGTTCAATAAATTCCTACTGTGTTAAAAAAAAAAAAAAAAGTCAGCCTGTTGGATTCTCATGAGAAGGCCACACGGATGGCAAGTGATTATGTTGTGTCAAGAAGTGTTCAACCTAAACCAGGTACCAAATTACGTTGCTGTAGCTCTCTGTGGTTGTGACACAGGCATCTGTCCTGTGGCATCAATTCTAGACCAACAGGAATGCAACATCCTTTATTATGCTGCTTCTAATGTAGCACAGTCCCAGCTTTAATATTCCCACTAGTGTAATGGCTGCACAGAGTTTAATTCTTGATAGCTTTCCCTGAATGTGAACAAGAGACAAATGCCTGGTGAGCGGCTGTATATCATTTAGTCATGTCCCTATGGAAAGCAATCATTTGAGCTAGATTTAAAATTAGAGAAGTCACAGACTTGGGCACTTACAGAGTTTTCCCCCTTGCCCATAATGGGGAAGAATAATGAGTTTCAGTACGAATTGTAAGGGCTAAAAATATTGCTTTGTGCAATGAAAATTGTGCAGTTATATATCACCTCCCCCTTCCTCTGACACTTTCAATCAGCTTGTCACCTTTTACTGGTAGATAATTTGATGAAAGCTTTGTACAGAGTGAAGCTTTTTGCTCGACTGTATACAGCAAAAATACCGATTGTGTCAGTACCAATTAATAATGCTGAGTGTGTTTTCATACATGTGAACAGTTGCCATAAATCTTTTTTTTCTGTGAAACACCAGGATCTATAAGAACAATGTTAGCCATAGTTACTAATGACATACTTAGTGGCTGGTCTAAAGATGTTACAGTAGCCAGCTGATAAATTTGATGACAGCTGACAGATTTTTTTTATAAGTTAGGGTGCCTGTAGACTCCTGGCAATGTATTTTGAAGCTTAATTTATTGTGGTTACCTTTAACCATCCTTAAAGGATGCAAATCTATATATGGTTGGTAGCCCATGCTAACATTTCTCTCTCCTTCTGGCCTGCAAGAAAAAGAGGGTCTGGCAATTAAGACATTTGGTATTTAGAAGCCCTTATCTATTCTATCTTTTTTTTTTTTTTTTTTCTTCCCCTCTTGAGGTTTTAAATGTATAGGATTTTCATGACATGATTCAAAGCACATACTATTAAAAGGCATGGGAAAAAAAATCACTGAAATGCATAGCAGCATTTCCTTATAATAATAGCATCTCAATTGCAAAATAGTTGTTTATGAGGAAGTTATTATTGGAGACTGTGACAGAGACCCAAAGGATCATCCTGTCTTTTGCTCACTGGAAATGATACGCCAAGAGTTGGAGAATGCAAATACAGCTACAGAACACTGCAGCTACAGAATCTGAGCAGCTGAAATTTAAACTAATTGAAAAAGTTAATGTGTCAGACATAAATATTTTGAGACATGTTCATTGTTCTAGCTGCTTCCATTGTCTCCAGCCCTCATTCATTTTAGACACCAATATTTGCTTGGAAGTTATAGAAAGCTGCTTTGTTGCTGTGTTAATAATTTTAACGCTATTAACCAATTTTCATCCTTCAAGGATTTACAAATTTACCTTCACCTCTTGAGTGTAGCCTACACATAGTATTTGTCAGGGAAAATCCCTTCTGTGAACCCATATTCTTTATTTTTAATTTTGTGACATCAGTAATGCATCAGACCTACCTAAGGAACACCTAATTTTTTCTTAGTAATTTTTTAGATCAGTGCTATAACTGTCATTCTCTCTTCAGCTGCTGTCTATGTTGAGAACAAATTAAAAAGACAGATGCAACAAGGCTTGTATGTTGGTCAGTTGTTTTCTACCTGTTTAATATGGGCACAGTTCAGAAATCATTAATAATTCTGAAGATTTCTCATTTTTCATGAGCTGTAATCAGCAGATTCATGAATAAGACCTAATACAACTCCACTGTGTTCTTAATTCTTTTCACTAACTCCCATTTAATGTGCATTACTGCTAGGTTATCTGTACATGGATTAGATGCATATGTTTTATGTTTGCACGCAATTAATTAATTCTGACCAATAATGTTAACTTGTAGTGATTTTTAAATGCATTTTCAGTATTTAAAGTGAGTAAAGGGAACATCTATTTCTTATGTTTCTAAAAAAACCTACAACCTTTATAAATCTACAAAGGAAAAAAGTTTGTATTTTCGATTTTTGCTTATTTTTTGAAATAAAATTAGAATTACACAATTCAACAATAGATAACTTTTTTCCTATAGCTTTGAACAACGCACAAATAAATTAGATTTACATAAAGATGTATTAAAAAAAAAAAGTGAAACTAAAAAGTTTATTCCACAAGTACTGCAAAGGTAAAAATTCATGTTGTCTTCCAGTGTACTCAATTTTTTTTAGTTTCTTCATTTGAAAAAAAATATGGATTTCATCTCAAGGGCTGTTTTGGTGGCTGGGGAAGGAGGCTGATTGAATGCACTTTTGGATCTGTCATGTTTCTTAGGGAACAGAGGAGGAGATGAAGGTATCCACATACAAATGATGATATCTGAGAAGTGTCAAGCAAAATTCTAAAATGTATAAGGCAATAATTCAACTACTATACAAAGATTCCCAGAAAAGACCATATCAATCATTTCTCAGTTAAATCATCAATTGTTTCCATCTCGTTTCTGTTTTCAGTCTCTGCTTCTGATGTGCCGACTCAATAAAAGTCATTGCAGCATATCTTCATTTCCCCATCTCTGCAGTGGATGATTAATATATTAGAACTTACCAGCAAAGACCTTTGAAATTCTGTAGTAGAAACCTACAGAACAAAAACTTATTATTACATATTTCTATATCAAAGAAAAGTGGCTTGGAAGGAAAGCACAATCTCTAAAAATAGTTGTGGGTTTGTTTTTTTTTTTCAATGTGGTTGATCAGTCTGTGACTCTTCTTGTAAGGAAAATACATAGGAAGACAGTATTTCTGGCACAGGTGGCTTTGGTGCATACCTGGTTCCATTATTCACAGAATAGAATCAGAATCATGGAGCCCCATCCAATCTGACCTCAAACATTTTCAGGGATGGACGTTTTCCACCTCTCTGTGCAATCTGTTTCAGCGTTTCACCACCCTCATTGTAAAAAGCATCTTTCTTTTATCTGATCTAAATCTGCCTTCTTTTAGTTTAAAACCATTACCTCATGTCCTATTACAACAGGCCCTGCTAAGAATTTTGTCTCCATATTTCTTATAAACCGCCTTTAAGTATTGAAAGGCTGCAGTATGGTCTCCCTGGAGCCTTCTGTTTTCCTGGCTGAGAACAGAGACGTTCTTCTGTCTTCATCTTGAAGGATGTCCGTAAGTCCTCAGACTGCTAAATTCTTAATGGCTCTTGCTCTGTGGAAACTAAGTTGTGATAAAGCATGAGAGGACTGGAGTAAATCAGCTTGTGTCCTTAATTCCTCTTGATTTGTTAAAAGTAAATAGTTATTTTTTCCTGCCTTTGGAAAAAAATAAATAATTTTCACTGGAGAGGAGAAAGGAACACCACACAATGTGCAACTGACACATTTGATTTAGAAAGGAGACCAGAGGGATGTATTGTGCACACATACATTGTTAACTGAGACCAGTCCCTGCTGCTTCTGTGATGAGCAGGGACCATTGATGTCAGAAGGCAATTCTGGCCAGCATCCGATGTTGGCTCTAGCCAGCAGCTCGGCACAAACAAAATTGTTACACCCCAGGTCCTCTGCATCCACATAAAAATGTCCCTGTTCCCCCACCTCTGTCATTTATTATAACTTAGCTTTCACTGGAGTGGCAAGGTGGGGGGGTTGTGCAGGGGTGTTCATAGCCTGATTTCAGCACAGGCTGCTAATCAAATCACTGAGTGATCTTTTCATGATGCATCTTTCTGGCAGTTTCAAGTGCTGGTTTCCTGTTGGTTCCACAACTCATTGTACTCAGGTCCTCTTCTTAGTTTCCTTTTCAATAGGGTCCCAAAACTTTGCCCCTGTTTGCCTCATGCTCCTAGTCAAGGCAAGGCCATGATAATGCCAAGTCAATATCTGTGAGATTTCATGTAATATTTTGTAATAAGTGTGGTTAAGACAAAGTAAAAAGCATGAAGAGGAAGATGAACCAAGTTTTCTATGCATATGAATACTAAATTGAGCACTAATCATATTCCCAAGCTGTTAATAGTGCACATAATTTTTAATTTTGTGACATCAGTAATGCTTATCTTTTGAAAAAAATAAATAATTTTGCTTGGAAATACAGCTGAAATTGATATGTACACATTTTTTTGTTTAGTATTTATTTATTTATCTACAGATGACAAATTAGTAACCTTTCGAAGCATTTAATAAACCAGTACAGTTAATGAAATTCCATGTGAATTAAATTATTCCTGGTCTGTTAGAAAAGCGTTAAAAGGTTGTCAGGCTCCAGGAGAGGCACTGTGTACTAGGGTGCTTTACATCATGACAGTCACAGCCAGCTTTTCTTGGTGAGCAGTAGGTATTCTGCATGTTAATCCCAGATCATTCAGAACTGTGCTGCTGTAAATAAAGCATTTATTATATACCAATATGTTTTGTAATACCAAAATTAGACATCATGCCTTATATTCAAAACAAGCAATACAACATCCTCCGCAATTCTAACTTGTTTGGTTAAATCAGCTGCTTTTTGTACTAGATGCACTTACATGATTGTGTCAGCTCTGCGTACACTCTGTGATCCGATGTAGTGGATCATGTAATATTGTCTGTATAAAGAACTACTGTGGACAGAATTAGAAAACGGTGCTGCTTCAAAGGCAATTTGTTTACAAATGAGTGTAGAATTAATGAAATAATCTCTTTTCTGATCAGTGAAGTTTAACCTGTAAATTGTTTCAGCAATCTGTATGTATAGCGTGTACTTGTGTACTTTGCATTCATGACGTGCTTCTTGTACCAGGATTATTTTATACTATTCTAGAAAAAGTAACTTAGACTTAAAGCTAAATTATAGTAAATTGTTAAGCTTTTATGTTAGATACCTAAAAATATATTAAGTAGTCTGAACGATACAGCATTACATTTTTTGTGATCTGTTTTCTTTTAT
Organism: Chaetura pelagica; assembly: GCF_000747805.2. Taxonomy (NCBI): domain Eukaryota; kingdom Metazoa; phylum Chordata; class Aves; order Apodiformes; family Apodidae; genus Chaetura; species Chaetura pelagica. Next base: position 548,279 of record NW_009954554.1, read on the forward strand.
CCTAAACCATGTTTACCCTCTATTCTGCCAATTTATTGCATTTAATTGCATCAGTTCTCTCTAAGAATCTGATAATTATATTAATTTTGAACCATTATGTAAAGATTTTAATTTTGTTGCTGATATTTATTTAGACTCCAGATTAAGTTATCTCTAAAAAGTTCATTTTATGTTGCAAAGTATTTGACCTTATTTATTTAGTCACATAAACCCAGCCTTTTAAAATGTAAATGGCTTTCAGTAACATCAGTGTCCTTAAATAATTTTAGGTTGTAAGCTGGACTATGCTGTGTCTCATCTTACCCAGATAGAGACTCTGTGAAAAAACCCAACAATCTAGAACTTTTCCCAAGAACTTGTAGCAACGATCTATGTATTTGCATGGACAAGAACAAACTGACACAGTTAAAAAGGAATAGTGTCTTTACTGCAGGTTTTTAATATCCTTAACATAAATCCTACCCTGATTGCTCTGATACTTTCTTTTTGGCTTCCTATGCTTTCTTTAAGCCACTGGTGGCTTACAATAATTGGTTATTGATCAGGCAGAATAGATTCATTCTCCCAGGAGTCAATCTTTGGCATGTTACAAAAACAGTAGAAACAAGTGATCTGACCCTGTGCCATGAAAAAGATGTGAAACAAGGAATGCTGAGGTAGACATCAGTTCACTTCATCTGATTGTTGTGAATGTCCTAAGCCTTTCAAGATACAGGCACGTGCAACTCTTTGCGTGTGTGTATATAAGGTACATTTGGGGGATACAAATATTTTTTGATGTTATTGTGAAGGACATTTGTATAGCCATACAACATTCCCTCTAAATGACACTGCTGTTTTCAGAGTTATTTCAGTTGAAAGTTAGATCAAGAATGTAGACTGAAATGATGTTTAAATCCTCCTTGGGATTTGCTGAATTGAAGAGGTAAACTGTAGTGCCTCTCATGTGGTTGCTGCTGTAATTTCTTCACTCAAAGGTGCAATCATGGGATTCATAGGTGTCTGTAATGTCTTCCACCTCATTATATCCTGTCACCACCATATGCAACTACAATCTTAAACCTACCTGAATCATTGAGGTTTAGGAAAGAGCAAAGACATTTGGTAGAGGAAATTACAAGTTTATGTGGGAAAATTCTGCAAATTCAAACTCTGAAGAAACAGAGTCATTTTGCAAGAGTTGCAGATGACCTGTAAGGCCCTGAACTGGGACAGGATCTCATAAGGGAAATGGTGAGAAGTTCAGGGTCTGGATGAAAAAGTTGCTGGGAATTTTACAGTATGTGTGATAGTGACACAGTTGTGTAGGGAGTGGGACTAGATCGAACAGAGCTCTTATTTACAAGTTTCTGTAAATTATGGAAAGGGATGCAAGAATTCCAGCATGCAGCTGTGGGAATGCTGTGGGAATTTATCTAGGTAGAGATGGTGAATGTTTAAATAGAAGACAAATATTTAAATATTTAAATAGAAGACAAAAATTGCTAAGAGAAAGGAGTTAGACTAGAAGCAGAGATATAATAATTAAGTTATTAATAAAAGATAAATTATAACCCTGATCTCTGCAGAAACTTGTTCTTTTGTTGCCTAGATGTTTAGGCTTTGTTTGCTGGGTTGTTTTATTTTAAAAAAAAACATAAAACCAAAACAGGATGCAATGTAGGAGAGGGTGTATTTTCTTCTTTTTAGAAATCCCTTTCCTATGTATTCCTGTGGGATACAGACTGCCTTGTAATTATCAGGGTTTTGGTTTTGTGTTTGGTTGTTGGTTTGGTTTTTTTCCTACCATGCATTATTTGAGTATCCCTTTTTTACAGATGGACAAATAGATGGCTGTCGGTCTCTTCAAGTGAGTCCTGTGCTAGCTTACTTATTGGAGAACAGAATGCAAAATTCCTCAACTACTGTCAGCTTTAGGAGATTATTTTTTTCTTCTATGTCTACATTCAACTTCAGTTGTAGTTTCATCTCTCTGATGTTGTTTTTCACACAGTCTTCCATGAAATTACATTTGTTTACCCAGAGTATTGATCATATAATTACTGAGACTGACAGTTGTTCAGCAAGGCAGAACAAGTTTGTGTCATCAAATGGAAGAAAGAGAAAATTCTGTGAACTCCTGCTGTTCTGCATGATCCAGGCAGATATTGAGAGAGTTGGCTTAATGTTAGTTTTGTATAGCATTCCTGTCCAATTGTGAGTTTTTCAGTTCGGTTCACAAATCTCCATATTCTTTATCTGAAAATGCAAAACTTCCTCTTAATGGAGCTTAGTGTATAAGTTCTATTTAGTTCTGTATTTTTTTGCAAGTGGTAGTCATCTAACACTACTGTGGTAGCCTAACAAGTCAAGTAGATGAATTGAACAGATTTATTACTGAAGGCTATCAGAGATCTAGGAAGAAAGAGACTGAGACTGTGACATCTTAGGGCACTGCTGAGATTCTTTGATATAAATGGAAAATTCTGAACACATTTCGGGTTAAAATGTATGGAAGTATGATGGACCTGCAAGTGAATGCTGTCACTGGCAAACAGTGAGGGAGGAACATAAATAGCCTTGGATCTCAATTATGACAAATGCTGAGTTTTAATATTACATTGTCTTTGAGATGAGTTAAGTACAAAAACAAAACAAAGACTTCAAAGTAAAATTTAGCTTTGCTGAATTATGTCTTTATCTGAAGAACTTTTCTGATTAGAAAGATTCAGGAATGGGGGGTCAGAAATTGAAAATTTGCTACTATGAATATCAGGTGGATTTTGAATGTTCCAGAAATTAAATATATTTTCTTTATGTTCTCTTACCCAAACCCGAGTGTTGTAACAAGACTCCTGCAAGATGTACAATTTTAACTGACAAATCGTAAGCAGAGGCAATGATTCAGTGCTCTGTCTAGGTGCAAAGCGTCAGTAACATTCTTCAGAATGAACTTGCTGCTACAGTCATAATTATGCATATATATATATATATAGCATCCTACATTAAGATTTAGTCTGTTTTCCATTTTAGTATGAAAAATTCTGATTTAGTCAGACAATACATGGAAAGAGCGATAGCTCTTGAATGCAGTTTTCACGGACCTCATTCCACCCAGATGCTTGTGGTTTTCATTCCTCTCTTCTAAAGAATCAGTTTATGGGGTAGCTTTATGGATATCAGCAGAGATCACATTATGCCATCGACATTTAATTAAGAGACATTCCAAATAGAAAAGAGGTTTCTGTCTAACGGTTTTTTAGGTTTGCATGTAATTATATTTAAGGTCTAAACAAAGTGGACTCTGCATTTTGCTTAGTTTGCCCAAAAATAAGAGGATAGCATTTAATTTTCATTATTTCCATTTGTTAAAGTATGCTTTAATATTTTTTTTTCATGCATTTCTCCATTCATCTAAAGAGAACCTGAGTACTTAGTTTAAAAAAAAAATTGAGCACCAAAGTTTATCTCTGTTATTGCATAAGTTAGAAACCCTGAAGAAGTCACAGTTGTAAAATCTAAGCTGGAGAAGTCTAGTCTTGCTGATAGTTTTGTGGCTTTTTGATGCTTTAACTCAACCGCCCCAAAAATAAAGGTTTTGTGAAAGCCTTTATAGCTGTAAGGAGATGGAGCACTCAATACCTGATTAGGTACATCTTTGTTAAATCTATCAGCAACTTTATTAAGTACATCACAGGTTTTAGATGGAAAACTCTTCCCTAGTAATGGGGCAGGTGTTGACTGAATTCACAAATTGATTCTGTGAGTAGCAGGCAATACTTAAGCTGGGCTTGTTTTTGAGAAAGTATGAGCAATATTGATTGCTGGAAGGTTTAGTGCTTTTTAGAAATAAGAAATAAACTTCACAACCAGATTTTTCTTCCCCCTCCCCCCCCCCCCCCCCCCTTTTTTTTTTTTTTTTTTTTTTTTTTTTTTTTTTTTTTTTTTTTTTTTTTTTTTTCTTTTCTTTTTTATAGATATACCTTTTTTTTTTTTTTTTTTTTTTTCCCCCCCCCCCCCCCCCCTTTTTTTTTTTTCCTGTGGTCTTTTTTTTCTTTCTTTCTTTTTCTTCAATGCACTGTAATGTTTTAACTCATATATAATTTAAATGTGATGTTTTCAAATCACAGTAGCTGTTTTGTTTTGCTTTCTTCTAAGACCTCAATGTCATTTTCATTAACACTTGGTGCAACCTATGAAGTGACAGAATTATTAGCTAATGCTTGTCACCTTCCTAAGATCAAGTATTATATTTGACTTAGTGCATGTATAAAAAAACTTCTGAACAGTGATTCACACCATTAAGTTCCTCTCAAATTCCCATAAAACGTTTGTCTGCTCATATCCTTTTGAAGCAGAAAGTGTTCAGTGATATAATAGATTTTCTGTGATCTACATTGACAGGTTTATAGGTGTTAAGCATCAAAAGGCATTTCCTAGTTCTTCATTACAGGTGTGATCGCTTTAAGACCACTAGAAACAGTTAAATTGCTGAAGCTCTCATATGTGAAGCAGTATTACAACTCAGTCATATTATGTTAAATGAGGCACCCAGTGAACTCCAGAGAGATAATAAAAACTAAGTGTATTATTTGGCAGTAGAACATACAAACTACTTTTGAATCTCCCTTTGCAGTCCCATCAATAGTTGCGTTCTTGTAAATAGCCCAAAAGAATTTCTGTGAAATCACAATATATATGGACCTACTAATGAAAAACACTTTATTCTGATTCTTTAAGGTAAGAAAAAACTGACTTGCAGCATTATCAACCTGTATACTGCACTTAGAAAATGTGGGGCATCTGGGTATGTCTCAGAATTAGAAACACTTAACAATTTTTGCTTACGTTTTTATGGCTTGCTTTAGTTTCATGCTGTTCTCCACAGACAGTTAAAACAAGTGGAGTTACCTTAGGTTTACTCATCCATTGTAGTTAGATGGAAGAAAAAGATAATTAAGCACACTTGTTTATTCTGGAATATTTTACACTTTTGTGTCTGGTTTTAATTCCTTTGAAGTATATTTAGTCTTGTAAGTTATTTAGTTTTCTCTTAGTGCCTAAGAGAAAAAAAAGAAAAAAAGAAAAAAAAAAAAAAAAAGTGTTATTTAAACTTTTCTCCTTTATCATTAGATAGCATGTCCACAGGATGGGAACATTAACCCGCTGAGGAAATTCTTTTAAAGAAAGCCTTTATAGCTGTAGGTTGTAAATGAATTCTCCTGTTTTCATCATTGTGGTGCCATATTTTCACTCCTTTTTAGAGACCTTTCTTGACATCAGCGGTAATCTGAAGCCTTAGGGAGTAGCTTAAAGGTGAAAATTGTAAGAGTAGGTTGTGATAGGACAGAGGCATGTCTACAAATAAAATCTTATATAACCAAAGGAAAAATGAAGTTAAGCTTTACCTGGAGGTACCAGAATGCCATGGTACCTTTATCATTCTTCCTGGCTCTGATTAAGTAGCTCTTTCCTGTGTAGGCTACACTGCATTGTAGAAATTAACCTCAAGTAGAAAAAAAAAAAAAAAGAAGTTTGCACCATAATTCCTTATTTTCTCTCTTCTGTTGCACTTACAATGAGAACTTGGTTGAGAGGAAGTTCTTTTTAAAGGGAATCCCTCCATGTGCTCAGTGCAGTTCATACCTCTAATGCTACCACTGTTACATCATACGTGACAAAGCAGATAGCAGAAATGGAATCAATCTGTAATAAAATGATTTACTGCTGCTTCTGGGCAGAGGATATTTTACCAGCACATTAAGATTAACTGTTTCATCTGGAATATAGGAGGTAATGGAGCATCTCTGTAGAAGGTGGTTATTCCAAGTTAACATATATATTTTTTTTTGCTGAGGGCAAATTTTTTCTTTCTCCAAAACTCTGAAATAGTTCACCTTACAGGAAAGGCTGTATCAATGCTAAGGGGAGAGTGCCAGATCAGGAAAAATGCTCAGATCACAGCCTCCTTGACTCAGCTATGTAAGGGCATGTTGGTGTTTTGGGGGAAGAGCTAAATATGTTTCCTTAGTAGTGTGGGTTTACGTTGCCTACAAACCCCATTAACTTTTCCAGAAGCAGCCTTGCAGCTCTTTCATACTGAGTAGGTCAGGAGCTACAACACTGTGTAGCACTTAGGCCAGGGAAAAAGTACTCCAGGCATTCGCACTGCAGGTGGGTTCATTTGTTGGTTTGAAGTAAGTGCTGCAGGTCATCTTGTTTATACTTTCCTGCAGATTTCCAAGTCTGGACCTAGTCCTGGTCTTTGGTCCTCACAGCACAGAAACCAGAGTGGTTTGGATTTGGGCATATTCTACATACTGATGCCTGACATTGGCTGTGACAGCAAACACAGCCCTTTGCACTGCCTTTAAGAGATACTGTTCTGAAAAAGTCTCCCCAGCAGCAGTGGCTCCAAGTTAGACACTTTTGGAATGAGAAAATGTAAGTGCTCCAGGAAATAGTAAAAGTCAATATTTAAACCTCAGCAGAGGATCTGATCAGCAGATTAACCTGATGGCTGCAAGTTTGCCAATATAGGTTGAGACAAAGAAATAAAGTTAATATAAAACCATTGGCAGTCTAAACATAGAAATTCAAGCTCTTAATCCCAGATACTATCTCGCATAGTGTGCAAACCAACCTGCCAGTGATTATCAGCTCCCTCTTATTGTTACAGGGAAATCTCTGTAGATTTATCTGCAGGTATTTATTGTTCTCCAAAAAGTGATGCTGGTTGCCAAGCAACTACAGCAGGTTTGTTACAGATGTTCAGTATGAACTACTGCTGCATTTTTTCTTGTGTTAAAATTAATTCTAAGAAAATTAATTGCCTTACATTTAATTGTTCTTTATTATTGTTCTTGTCAGCAGTACAGATTATCTGTATTGAACAAGCTGTGTGAATTGTTACCAAAATATTCCAGAGGCAGTCTGTGCTAAAAAAGGTTCTTAAGAGCAGCCCAAGACATAAATGACAACAGGCTTGTATGACAAAAGTTTGGGTTTTTTTAAGACACTTCCTTTCTGTCAGGCTGCTTTTTTATATTAAAAAAGTAGATTTTGTTAATTTACACAAACAAGAGACTGATAAATCAGGCTGTGTTTTGATTTAGATTAGATTCCTAGTAGGAATGATGCTTGAGATCAAAACACAGCTAGTGTATGGCACTCTGCATGCTGAAATTTCTAATCTGTTCTTGTGAGGGGTTTGCTCCATCTAAAAACCAGTTTGCAACAATAAACCCAGTGTTGTCAAAATATGTAATAGGTGCTTTATTGAGTTTGATGCTAGCTTGGAATTAACATTAAAACAGGCTTTTTTTCTATAGTAATCTTTAGATTAATCTGAACATGTACTAGATGGTTTTCAGTAGAAACTGAAATATTTTAAAAATAAATACGACATTTGACTTACTTAGAATTCAACTTGCCATATAGTAGAAAGCCTAAGAAAGGCTTCTTCAGAAGAAGAACTGAGACGAGTTCTTGCTACAGCATTTCTATTAGTTAAAAGTGGATTTTTTTTTTTTCTTGAGATTGATTTGTCTCAAAACTTCATGATCAATCAGTATATGTGGAAACAAAAGACTTTAAAATGCACTAAATGTCATGGTAACCAAATACAGTGGTAACTAAAGATGCCTCTGCTACTTTTTTATTATATTTTTTGTTACTTTGGCTTTACTAGCAATTAAAAAAATATTTATTTAATAGAATGGAGGTTCTAGAGACACTCTGTTTGGTTTTGATGACTAAGAAGTTAACACTTAGTCTCTCAAGACAACAAACAGTTGTCTTAATTTCTTAAAATTTGAAGGACTTGCTCATAAAAGTAGAGAGTGCAAGGAACTTTATTGTAATGGTTTTTTCACAGAATATGAGATGCCTTCCCTTTTATTCTGGCTTAGTAATGTCAGAGACTTCTGTTTGGAATAATAGATGGGTAAAGTTTTATCAGATATTGTAGGTTAACATAGAAATTAGAACCAGAAACCAGATCAGTGAATCCTGCTGTGATACCCCTCTTCTGTCTGTTCAGTTGAGCAGAAACCCCAGAATTTTTCCTAACCAAAATGCAAGTACTCAGTGCTTCAGATGACTTCTAAATAAACAGAAGAAAAGGAGGAGGGAGGTTGGGGGGGATCAGTGCAATAACAATAGTAGGAATATTTTTAGTGAATATATGAGGCAAATTTGGTATCGGATTCTTTAATTCAGCATCCAAAAAAGGAGTAGTACAAGTTACTTTTTTATGTTATCTGGAAAACCATAGTGTTGTAATGTAAAAGTTAATTGAATTCAGACTCATTTCATGTTCCTTGAATTTAAAGCTTTCTCTCTGAGATATTAGATGATTTGAGGGAACTGTGAGGGAAGATGAAGGTAAAGATTTCATTCATTCATTTCATTCTTCTGCACATGAGTGAATAGATGCTTCTCAAAACCTTGCAAGTGTGTGGTTGTTTTTACCAGCTAGTAATTGTAGTGTCAGCATTGCCCCATCCTACTCCTTTTCTTTTTCTCCTGTGCTTTCAAGAACCTATAAGGTCAGAAAAGCCAGCTCGGCTGTCTTAATTTCCAAAAGATGCTATTTGTCTTACACTTGACCACTAATAGTCCATGGTTTCTCCTCAGCAAGACTACAGACACTAGAAAGACTTTATTGTGCCTAAACTTGGAGATTTATGGTGGTACCCCTATGGGAACTAGGTAGGCAGTGCAGCTGAGTAAATATAGTTTGTGCCCTCAGCAGAGGGAGGCCCTGGCTGTGCACTGACCCAGCCATGCAGGGGCTCAGCCTCACTGTGGCCTGAGCTGGGCATCTCTGCTTAACCCCTGCACTGGGCCCAGTGACTGCTGCCTGCCCTGCTCCAGCTTCAGCTCTGGGGGTGGCCCTACTTGGGAGTGGGTGACAGACACACCTCATGACAGTTGCTACCTGGGAGCTGGGTGGCACAACCAGGCTGCAGCTGGCAGCCCAGGAGAAGAAAATGGGTTGTGACAGGGAAATGTATAAAAAGAACCCAAAGCGGGGCCCAAGCCTGGGGACAAAGAAATGTGACACTTTTTCTGGTGAAGACTTGAGGTTGCTGACAACTAATTCACTGTGCCCCCCTACAACCTCCCAGCCTTGTCACTCTTGAGGAGGACTGAAGAGTCAGTCTTAGGACCCAGCAGGACACATGAGGGGAGAGCATAACAGCTAAGAAAAGGAATGGATGCTTCATCATAGAGTCATGGTAGATACTTGGAAGACTTTATTGTATAACAATTCTAACTATATTAATGAGGCATTTCTGTACTATTTAGGTAGTATGTGCTATGCAACCTTTAAAACACTACCTTCTTGGAACCTTATAAATGGTGTTTTCTTTTTTGCCTATGGCAGGATTAAGTCTGACACTAGACTACCCCTATGCAGAGAAACAGAAGTTTTTAGGGTGTGATTCATCTCAAGGAATGCATATAAAATTATTTAGATAAATCATGTTCTAGAAGTAGTTCTCTCTCCAACCACCATAAAGCAAATACGAATCATCCCTTGTCTCCCTGCTCTCAGAGAAATGCCCTCATTTAAGGCTACAAAATCTATACTTTCCTCCTTTTTGTGAATTTTGCCACTGTGAGGGACAAAATGCCCTCTGGGCTGGCTTTCTGTCTAGTAGCTAGAACATTTGCTAATACATAGAAGATACAGGTATTGAGCCCTAGACTAGCTGATGGGTATAATAATTGCTTTGTAGCATAGAAGATGAACAGTGACACTACCATAACCTCTGTGGCACTGCTGTAAAGGAAAATAATGATCCCTATTTAGTTCTTGGAAAGTGCAAATGTACATGTCAACACACAGCAGAAAATTCTGGCCTTCAGCTTCCAGACAAACAGATCTATACATGATCCTTAATCAGACACCTGGCACCTGAGGAGGGGTCAGAGTCCCAGTCACTATCTTCACTGGTTTCTTTTATTGTGTGTTTTAGGTTCCTGCTTCATATACAAGTTTTGTATTATTGTTCAAAAATGCTTTATTTCCCAAGTACTGCATAGTTCTTGATCCCAATTTAGGGGGTCAAAAAGCCACAGTGTAGGGATTTCGTCATGATCAGTCTAGTAGAGTTGGTGCTTAATCAGTAATTCTTTCAATTATGTAAAGAACCAAAGCAAAATATTAATTATTTAGCAAACTGAATATTTAGATAGCTGTTTTTTTATTATTTCTAGTTGTATCTCTCAGACTAAATAAGATATTTAACCCATTAAAGCTCTGTTATCTTTTTCCTTCCTCTTTTCTAGGTACAATGCAACTGATAAAAAACACTGTAGTTGCATAACCTTTCCTAGACTTCATCTGCAAATACATCTCTTCCTCTTTATTCTTACAAATGTTTTATCAGCCCCCATCCAAAAATGGTGCATTCATTTAACAACATAGAATTTCTTAGTTTATCAGGGTGGTTACCAAACCAGGAGCTCTCCTTGAGAGAACAGGGTCCAAGTGAATATCAAATGAGGAACCCACCCAAGCACAATGTCTAGCTTGTCAGGGTGGCTGTTTTGAGACAATTATTAATTTCGGAATTGTACAGGATATTAAAGATAGTCATTGTTAGCTAGCCTGAAATTTTACTTCACCAAATTGACTATAAATTTTCATCCCAAGAAGAGAAAGAAGCATAGGACCTTTACAAACCAATTAAAGAAAACACAGCAAATGGCATCAACAACAGTTATAATCCTGTGCTTTCAATATTTCTCTAATACTGGAAAAGCCATCATAAGTAATACAAACGTTGTGTGCTGCCATACTGTAGGCTACACTCTAAATCTCCATGTGCTGAGCTAACATCAGTTTTCAAGACAAAGCCTCTGCATTCCAAGCTCTTTCTGTTTTTCGTTAGGGACTGTGTCCCCAAAAGCATCCACAGCGTGTGCTCCTATTGTAATATGCACTGCAACTGTTTAATTACTTTTGATGTATTAACAAATGAGAGCAATAAATATTGAATCCCATAGTGTTTATCTTTTAGCACGTAATTTTCATGTGAATGTTTTTGGTGAAAATCATACCTATCATGCAAATATTACAGCATGCAGCTATACTTCTTTAGAACTGAAAATTCTTCCATGTCATGCCGTACATTTCTAATAAATCAAACTAGGATTTTGGAGATAACAAACAAGAGTTGGGTAAATGAAACATCAGGGGCTTTTTGCTGGTTTTTTTTTGTGAGTGTGTAATTAATTTTTTTTCCATCCATATGTATGTGTGCTGACAATTCCTGCCTAACTTTGTAAATAAAATATAATAACCTCTAGCTCCCCAGTAGTAATCTATTTTTGCAGATTTTTTTTGTCTGTATTTTGGTAAAAACAGAATCCAGTGCTCATCAAGAATTCCTCAGTGACTGTTGCTGAGCAGTATTTAAGCACAAGTCAGTATTTGTTGTTTGATTCTCCTGCTTAATCTTTACTTGGAGGCATTGGGGACAACATTGGGGTTTTTTTTAATGGTATTTTATATAGAACAGGTAAACTGTGGGCTTGCCATAGGGGAGTTTTAGATTTCTTTGAGAGTTAACAAGTACATTTAGATTGGAAGTCCTTGGCATATTTCCACATCGAGCAGAAAATTGAAAAACAGAACAACTAAAAATTCTGCGTGGACTTGGCTATGAGACTATTTCCAGCTCGTATACAAATTGTCATTTTGGACCTCAGCCCTTCCTCAAATGCTTCAAATATTTGTCTTGATTGTTGACATTTTGTGGCTACACACATTTTGGAGATTGAAGAAGCAGGTAAGATGGAGTTTTAATTTTCCCTGTTTACAAAGGGCTTTTTTGTTGTTTTGTTTTTAATTAGAAGACAAATATACAGACTGTTTTTAAATATTAGTGGTATGCATCAGATGGAAAAAATACACTGGGTTTACTACTGCTTGAAATAATCACAGCATTATAAAAATAGTAAAACATAGAATAGATAGATTACATTGTGTAATAGCTACTAAGTATAAAGCTGAAATAGTAACTGTACTGTAAACAGCTCTTTGATATCCTAAAGCAGGCTACAGTTGTAGTGGCTCTGCTACTTTGGTCCATAGAGATTGATAAAGTAAAAAACTGCTGTCTTCATGGATGAGACACTTTCCATGGAGGCATGGATGATGGTGATCTAGTATCTTTCAGTAGAAGAAAAGTAAGCATTTGCAGAGTATTCTTACCATTCTTTTAGAAAGTTGCCTTTGGATGGGGTGAACTTCCCACTGGGTATTCCCATTCAGTCCATTGACTGAATGGGAAGAATGTGATATAGAGCTGTTTTATGACTTTTATGACTTTTGTCTGGATAAATTGGATAACCCACTCATTGATCAAGTGATCCTTTTAATTGGCCCTAATTCTGAACCCGTGCAGTCCTTCAGAATGTACCTCAAACATAAATTAACTGTATGGGTTGTTTTTGTTTGTTTGTTTGTTTTGTTGTGGTTCCTTCCTTCCTTCCTTCCTTCCTTCCTTCCTTCCTTCCTTCCTTCCTTCCTTCCTTCCTTCCTTCCTTCCTTCCTTCCTTCCTTCCTTCCTTCCTTCCGCCCGCATTTGCTAACATTTTAGAGTGGAAAAAAAGATGCACCATTATACCTCTGCTTGCTAGCTAGCATTTTTAAATCGTTTCTCTTTCAGTCATGTCCTCTGAGTTAGGTTTGCAGTTACCTTTCTGTTTAACTTGATATCATTATCACTGATGGGAAAGTGTCCAAAACCAGTGTAGTTTCAGTGTAGTGCCCAACCACAGTGTAGTTTCTGAAGAGACCAAACTGCATTTAAACCAAAAAACATGCAGTCAAGCATGATAAAAACACTAGTATTTACTCTGCAGGAACAAGAGGTTTCTCATTTTTCATTACCACAAATTCTATACACGTTGTTTTGGAATATGTCTGTTTTCTGCACACTTATAATCTTATTTTCATGATTCATGCAAAATCTTTGCTACAGAAAATTTGTGGAAAGACTTCCTTTTGCACTGTAAGTTCTTCTACACATTGGAAATTATTTTACAGTGCTTACACTAGAAGTCTGAATGTGAATTTAATTTTTTCAGCACAGAAATTACTTAATATGTATAATTTGAAATAAATTACTTGAGCAGCGCTGTCATTTTGAATCTTCCCCATCCTTTGAGCTGCCAGTTCCCATATTAAAAAGCTATCAAATAAGAATTTTGCATTTATATGTTGCAAGTGATCACATGCAACAGGAGATGAAGCAGGTGGCAATATATATAATTTTATACATATATGTAATTTATGAACCATCTATTTTAGGTTTTGAGTGTTGATTTTCTCTAATAGGTTGTGTGTCATAAATTATACCTGCTAAATTTCCTGATCTTGTTTCTAATCTGTTTCATTTTTGTGACCTTCAAAACATACACTGAGTTTTATGTTGTGTGAAGTTGGTCTCCTTTGTTATTAATGATTCATTCCTCATTTATATTCTCAAATATCTATGGCAGCATTTGTTTCCGTCGTACTTGTTCACTTTAGCAGGCCCTAGACCACTGTAACTCAGAAAGTGAAACAGAAAATGGGATGTCTCATGCATCTATAGCTTATTCCCCCTTCATTGCACATCACTGAGGAAGTTAATACTGTGAATTATGAGTGTTTTTAATGTTCAGTGAGTGTTTGTGTGTGTTTGTGTGTGTGTGTGTATGCTTTGTGTGCCTGCAGGTCTTCATTAGAACCAGGTCTTATTGGAACTTACAAGTTAAGTGAGAATAAAAAGCACACCAGCACACACGACAGCTTGCAGGCTTCTACTACTTGATGTAAGATGAAGGAAGTAGATAGAAGGCTTACAGCATTTTTAATTGAGTGCTTTAGTATATCTTTCATAAGACAGCACATATTTGCACTGCAAAGTACTTTGGGGGAACTGGGACTGAACACAGTGCCATATGTAAGATAGTGTTTGAAGGGATCAGCACTTCATCAGAAGAGGTGAATGAAGTATTATTTCAGAGCACCATGGCTTCACTGTTAAGATCAATAGCATAAGCTCTATTTGAAAAAGATCACTTGATAACACTGTTGTGAATACTATCCATGTCTGAAGTAACAGCTTCAGCTGGGACTGTTTTCAGGTTCCCTATGTCCAAGATAAAGACAGATTCTGCAGGTCATGTAGCTGCCCAGTAACACTTTTGGCACCACTCTTGAATGCTGGCGTACATCGCCATGACCAAAACAAGGCTTTGTGGAGGTAGAGACAGGCAGGTGGCCAATGTGATTGCCACTCCTCGGGCAAACATGGGCTTATACAAAGTTGCAACTGTAGTTAATACAACGTATTCACTTATACATTCGGAACAGATAAAACTTAGCTGTCAATTTAGTGAGGCATATGCCATTAGTAGTTAAAAGTAATTAAATTGTGAGGAGCAAGCACAGCTACTGTATAAGCCTTACAGTGTTAGCTTGGCACAGTATTGAGCATGAGCCTAGAGATCTTAAATCTCCACAAGAATTTTTCCAATAACCTTGAGCAGGAAGAAGCACAATCCTGAGAATACTTGTCAGGAAATCACCTGATTATAATTTTTCCTGTAGCAGCATAGTGCTAAACAAATTCAAGCTGTATTGCTAAATGAAAATATTAGATCTGTAAAGAATGGATCTGAAATGAGAACAAGTTATTCACAGAGTTCCATTAGCTTTCTGCTACACTGAATACTATACATGCTTTCTCAGCTAGAGGCGTAGAATACACGATATTATTTTAAGTGCCAATTTAAAGCAACACCTGTAGTCAGATAGTCCACACATCTTCTTCGTGGTGATGTTTTGACTGCATTAAAAAAAGCTAAACACCATGAAACATTTTTTTAAAATTCATCCCTCCTATCAATGGATTTGGCCAGATAGAAATAGTGTGTTCTGGTTTGCACTGATATCTTTGTGTTTGTTTTTTCGTGGTTGTTTTTTGTTTTCTAGTCAGAAAATAATCCTCCTTAAATGATTGATTTGATATTGAGGGAGTAGTGGGAAAACATGATTACGGACCTCATTTTTTGGTATTATTGTATTAAAATCTTCTGCTTTCGGTGTGCAGTTCTTGCAATGCATTGCAAGACTTTGATTATAGGGCTGTTCCTATCTTTATTATTTATTTTAAATAAATTGCCTTCTGGAGTAACCTACAATACTATAAAGGACAGTTGATAGCCATATTATGTACACTACATTGTGCAACCATTAATATTGCTTGTAATCTTTAAAATAGTAGATAAGATGGTAAAATTTAGTTCTTTTCAGTTTGTCCAAAGTCTAGTCGTAAGATTCTGAAAAGAACAAGTTGGTTTTATAAGTAGAAGTGAAAAGGTTTTGTTTCTTATGGGTACATCTGCTTCTCTCCCAGTGGTGGCTGTAATGCTTTCTAGATGCAGGGGTTATCAACATGCAAGCAATGGCACTGGGCTTGGTGCTGGCTCGGTGCCAGCTGCTAGCACTTTTGTCACAGTTTGACTCAGGTCCGACAACAATGCTCTCGATCCCCCCTCCCCCCAACCCAGGTAGGGAAGGAGAGAGAGAAAAAGAGAGAGACTTAGCTGGATTGAAAACTAAACTACACAGCTTTAATTAAAACACTAATGAATGATACAAGAAAATACATACAATTATATACAAATATATTCAGGAATGGGCAAAAACCTCTTGCCTCCCCCCACCCCAGCAACTCCCACAGCACTTCCCTGAACTGGGAAGAGTCCTGAGGAATCCCGGAGCTGCTGCTGGAGAGAGAGAGTTATGAGGGTCAGGAGATCTCGAGCCTAAGGGTCGACGGTGATGGATGAACAGAGTCCTCCCCAGACACCGGCCATGGACGGAAGAGAAGGGGAGAAGAAGAAGGAAGGAAGTTGTCTTCTGTGATCTCTGACCTTCCTCTGAGCTTACGTAGATATATGGAATGGAATATCTTTGGCCAATTTTGCTGTCCGTCTAACTCAGCCTCCTACGGGGGGGCCACAGATCTCCCCACAGTGTCTGAGCTGGCAGAGTGCAGGTGCAGCCTTGAAGCCTCAGTAGTTAGAAAAACATTCCACTGTCTTATCAGCCTAGCAGAACACACTGTTGCTAGTTACAAGAAAGCTCACTGAAGGAAAAAAAAATCAGTAAAAAGAAAAATTGGCTTCATCCTGGCTCAAACCAGGACAGGCTGGTGGCTTACCTTCATGGGATGGAAACAGCCACTTGGAGAGGCTTTTTTCCCCAGAGAACCAAATTATCTAGAGGCCACATCTCCTGGCATCCCTGATCTGACTCCAGCTCTAACCACAATCTGATTCCTTGCAGATAAATGCATTAAATTGTGAGTTGACAACCTGTCAGATAGAGATGTGGCATTGTGCTGCAGGGGCACTGGAGTCCAGCAGTGCATCCAGTCCTTGCTTAAGCTTCTGTGGAGCTGCACATTAATGGTACAGCAGATACCCTGCCTTCAGCTGTGTTTTGAGCTAGGGCCAGAATGCTCAGTTGCTCAGGCTGATTGCCTCCAGCAAATTTTTATTCATGTATCTTAGACAGAATCCTTGCCCCAGCTGTGCCCTGGCAGTGTTGCTGGACACCATGTCCCAAGCCCTGTGCTACACAGATTTCTGCACCCTGAGATAATGAATGTAAGGTGTGACTGGTTACAGAAAGCTAGGGTGCCCTGGTAAAGGGGTTCCTCCATGCCCAATAAAGACCTGACAGAGTTATGCAAAGTGTCCTGCTGGAGTCTCTAGGGCAGCACACAACTGGATACACTGACAGCTCAGTTCTCTGTGTTAAAAAATCCTCTAATATCAGGCAGCTGCGATATCCCTGCTCTGGAGTTATACCTGCTTTGGATCAAGGAGTCAGACTCAAGCCCCCTCCATGGTGATCAGTTACTGAGGCTCCTACTACCCACAAGGAATGCTTCTGTGTGTTAAATCCTGACAATTTTAAGTTCACAGCAGTGGCTATGTAGGTAAAATGCAAGTCTGGAGAAATTTTGTGAATTAATCTGTTCCAGGCATGCTCTCGATCCCCCCTCCCCCCAACCCAGGTAGGGAAGGAGAGAGAGAAAAAGAGAGAGACTTAGCTGGATTGAAAACTAAACTACACAGCTTTAATTAAAACACTAATGAATGATACAAGAAAATACATACAATTATATACAAATATATTCAGGAATGGGCAAAAACCTCTTGCCTCCCCCCACCCCAGCAACTCCCACAGCACTTCCCTGAACTGGGAAGAGTCCTGAGGAATCCCGGAGCTGCGAGGGTCAGGAGATCTCGAGCCTAAGGGTCGACGGTGATGGATGAACAGAGTCCTCCCCAGACACCGGCCATGGACGGAAGAGAAGGGGAGAAGAAGAAGGAAGGAAGTTGTCTTCTGTGATCTCTGACCTTCCTCTGAGCTTACGTAGATATATGGAATGGAATATCTTTGGCCAATTTTGCTGTCCGTCTAACTCAGCCTCCTACGGGGGGGTCACAGATCTCCCCACAGTGTCTGAGCTGGCAGAGTGCAGGTGCAGCCTTGAAGCCTCAGTAGTTAGAAAAACATTCCACTGTCTTATCAGCCTAGCAGAACACACTGTTGCTAGTTACAAGAAAGCTCACTGAAGGAAAAAAAAATCAGTAAAAAGAAAAATTGGCTTCATCCTGGCTCAAACCAGGACAACTTTGTAGGAAGGGCAGCAGAAGGGAAAGATTTTAGCAAGGCTTGTGAAATTCTGCTGAGAGCAGGCCAAATTATCCCCAAGGTAAGAGCTGTTCCTGATTTCTGCTGTAATAATACTTGATCCTTTCTGTGTCCCTTATGGTACATTCAAAGAGGAAAGAAACAACACAGGCTTTAGCTGAAACAACACACAGAGCTGAGGTTTTTCCTGATTTCATTTATATATATATGTGTGTGTGTGTGTGGTTTTATGCCTTCAGTGAGAGAATCTCTTCTACTCACTTGCTGATTGCAGAAACTTAAAACCTCTCTCTGCTATCTGTAAGTTTTTGAGGTAGCCCACATATTGAAAAATCTCCTGTGATTGGCAGATAGCAGTCACACAAATGTCAGTTCATCTCACTGAGCTCACGTTCTAATTAATAGGTCTAGTCATGTAGTTTATTTGATGTTAAAATCCACACTTGCACATGAAATAAAATCTCGTATTAGGAACTACTTTTAATGATAATAACAAAACAATTTCCTGCACTAATTACATTGCAGGTGCCTCCTGTAGTTTAAATGGATTACTTCTAGAAGACTGCCCCCCTTTCTCCTGAGTTCAGGGAGGGGCCAAGACGTATCATCATCTTAGTTCCTTGCAAGTAATATATGTGTGAAAAGATGTAGGAAAAATTTATTTTAAATGTACAGTAATGAAATAATTTATTTACTGTTTTAGATGTACTTTTAAGAAAAAAAAAATCAGAAAATACATGCTCTTCCACTCGAATATATAGGAAAGTGTGTAGTATCCACTGTTCTTTCTGCATGTGTGAACTTTTCTAAAAATATAATATTTATTTGTAGACACAAAAATACTTTTTCAAAGAATGAGTGAGCAGAATACCAAATAAAAACAGAAATGCTTGAAACTTCTAGCACTCTGTAGACATTTCAAGTAGATTTAGCATTATAACCCAACAGAAAAAACACCTCAGAGTTTTTATTATAGTCTCAGTCTTATAAACCTAGAACTTGGTTAAGCTGTATTACATGCAATTTATCCTGAGTTTTTTGCACTATCAGCAGTTTTTCCATGATGTAGCACACTTATATTTTCTGGTTGAATTATTGGTGGAATTCATTTAGCAATGATGGTAGCAGCAAAAGCATTTAATATGACCCTCTCAGAGTTTTTCAAGTTCATTGGGCCAGTTGACATATCTTGAATAGCGATCTTCCGTACTCTTGCTTTTAGAGAAGGCGTTTCTGTCAGTCTAATTTAAACATCAGTGGAATATACCAAAAGATGCTTTGGCACAGTGCTGCAGAAAGGATTTGCTAAGCCCAGGAAAAGACATTATTGTGGGCCCTGATAGGTGTTTGAGTGCAAAAGAGGCAGAGAGAATTTGACATCCGAAATAAAGTAGGTAAAACTGGCGATTAAAGCATTGCTCATAGGCAAGTGAAAGTGGTAAAAAAATGTCACATTGCATGAGCATGGTATCCTTCAAATTTGGTAAGAATATGGAAGAGGAGAGGGGAAAACCAGGGATTTTACAATAATTGCTAATAAACAAACAGCATTAAGGTACTAAAATACAAAAAAAATATATACATATATACATATATCCCACATATATATTTCCAGAAATACAATGTAGTTGCAATAATAATTGTTCTGCCAAGGAAGATCACAGCCATAGTTTACCTGCACTAGGTGATTCTGCAAAGACGCTGAGTCCAAGGTACTGACATGACCAGCTGTAAATGGCCATCAATGAAAATCAGAATGGAAATCAACAGAAACTGGCAGCTTAATTTCAGACATTACAACTGAGTATCTGTCATCCTAAAATAATTTCAAAGTAGTTCAGGAACTCCCTGCATTCATGAGGGTAGAGGTGTTAGGGCTCTCCAAACTATTACACTTTGGGGAAAAAGAGGTATATCTGTTTCCATTTAGTTTGAAATTGACTCATTGAAGTTATAATTTAGAAAGACTGTTGAACTACAAATGTTTTACTGGTGTATACCATATGCCAGTGTGAGGCATAGTCTGGTATTGGTGGGCACAGTCTGGCATTTCACTCCTTGTATTCCATGGGGCAGCTCTTCAGAACCTCTTTGGTTTTGGCCCATTTGGGTCATAGAAAAGGGACAAAATCCAAGCTATTTGCTGGTGTTCAGTGAGTTCCATGTTAATTAAATTTTATTTTAATTAAAAGTTATAATTTTTTGTTTAATTAAAAAATCAATATAGTTTAAATGAAATGAGAAGTTAATATGTATTACCTATCTATGTATCTTCCAATGTATAGAAATTGGGAAAATATTACTGTGAATATAATTTATTATTATCCTTAGATATAAACAAGTTTCAGGTCTATTTTTTCATAGTATCCAAATAGTGTAAATTAACTATTTACATTTTTAAAAAGGGATTTTACTTCCACTCTCTATATAATAAACAACTGTGTTGCTACTTCTATGATTAGAAATCTGAATTTTGATTTCTGTTGTAGTCTTGGCTTCTTTATACCTCTCTGCTTTCTGAAGATTGAAGTGACAAGAAAGGAAAAATACACACTACTTGCAGGAAAAGGGAAGGGGCTTTTGTGTTTTTTAGGGTCTGAATTTCCATCCCTTTAAGGCAGTTGGATTCCTTGTAGATGTTTGTGTGTATGTGTGTATGTGTTTGTTTAGGCTAGAAGTGTAGACACTGTGAATTAGAGGAGCTCTACAACAGTCATGTTTTTCTTTCAGAAGAATTTTGCATTCTAGTCAAATCTGTAGCTCCATGTAAGCATGACAAAGCAACAGTAAAACAGGGTTTACTCATAGCTGTTGTTTTTCTTTGCTTGAAAGCTGCTTGTGGGCTTCACTGGCAATGGTTCTGGATGTTAACCACATTTTATTGTTGTCTAGCATGCCACATTAGAGAACATTTCAACTTTGAGAGAAAAACAGAACTATAATTCTCTGCTAGTCATGCAGCACAGACTTCTTTGACAGCATAAAACATAGGTTCACTGTAACTGTGGGCATGCTATGTGGAACCTGAGGTGGGGCATTTTGCAGTGAAATAGCATTGCTTCTGGAAATAGAAATAATGGTTGAAGATCATTGTTCAGCTCAAGTCTTTTAAGTATTTTAGCCAAAAAGACTTAATAAAACAAGAGACTCATTTGAAAATAAACTAAAACCTTTTGTCACGGTTTGACTCAGGCTCGGCTCAAACCAGGACACCTTTCAAAACTGATTACAAATATTAAGTATGTTATTGTATTTAAGGGAATAAAGAATAAAACTTATTCATTATTTTGCTGTGTCTCTCTGCCAGGACTCATGGAATAATTGACCTTATTTTAGAATGCAGAGCAATTGAGATGACTTATTAAATGGGAAAGCTCAAAGAAATGCATATTTTGGAGATAAAATGTAGAAATGTAAAGAAAACAAAAGCTAAAGTACTTTCAGCATATTGAGAATAAAGAAAAAACACCACTACATGCATAGGCTACCTGAGATGGGAGGGTCGAAAAGAGGTTTAAAAAAAGGCATCATATGACTTATCCATTCACCCTGCTTTTATATTCCATCAGTGTTCACAAAACTTGGGAGGCATTAATTCTTTATAGGTAAGATAGCAAGAATGTTTTTGCTGTGGTAAGTTACTTTCTTCCATTTAAGATAAATTTATTTAATCCTTCTGTCATTCCTCTCTACAAGAGCCTGACTGTCTCCTCAGTAACCTCCTTCTAAGTACTGAAAGGCTGCTGTTAGGCCCCCTCAAACCTTCCCTGAAGGCTTCTCATCTTCATCATTAACATTGTGCTGGACCCTTGTTCTGTCTCAGCAATTGTTTTTCCTCACATGAAGTCTTTTTAGTCTTTCGAAGCCTTCAGTGGTCATTGAAATGCAATTAAATCACATAATTAACACTGTGCATCTGTACTGGTAGTATGAACAAGGCAGCATGTGCCTGAAAAAAGTGAATTCACCGTCAGCTGTGATCTAGGTACAAACTCTGAGGGGTCTCCTAAAGCATCTTGTTTGTCCTCAGCACTGCCCTGGGCAGTTAAAGGTCCAGCAGGAACTGTGCTCCTTCAATCAGAGGTCAGAAGCTTCCAGCTTGCCCCATCTTGACAACCTTTTGTTACTACTGTATGGGGCCAAGGCTTCCAGCTGTGCCTGATACCTTGCTTTGTATGGATCAGCTTCTTCCCTCTGTACATTCCTGCAAAAACCCTTGTGTTCCCTGAGGCATGGCCACCTCTCTCTCCCTGCTGCTGCCTTCCCTGATGGCATAGTGCCACTGCCAGCGCACATTGGGAGACCCAGCCACAAGCAACAATGAGAGGCTGAGAGTGGGCTGTGGCACCTGGAGCAGCTGTTGCCAAGGGCCTTGGTAGGGCAGGACATGAGGGCAACACTTAAGTCTTTGGTTTGCCTACCAGCTGGACTCACGGAAGCGGTAAGCCCAGTGAGGTGGACCACACACACCACCCCCAGGCTGAGGAAGCTGTAGCACAGTTTCTGGTGGAAGCTCTCAGGCTGTCGCAGGAGAAGCGCTGCTCTTCGCATCCTGTTTGCAAAAGCCTGTGCCATGGGTGGCTGTTGGAAGTGGCTGCTGAGCTCGAGGGGTCTATATGCAGACCAGTGAAACAGTCCTTGATCTGACCTTTTCACTTCTCTAGAACTTTTTGTCACTTGGCAGATTTAAACAAACATAGCTTTCTTATGACCATGCTTATATACCGTTGTAAGACATCTGTCTTTATAAAAAATAAATAGAATTTCCAAATAGCATTCTTTTTCATGAGAGAGCTCTTTCCATGGGCAATGATGCCTTCTCTTTAAATGTTGTAAGGTATTTCTGATTAAAGGAGTAGTAAATTATGTAGAAGATGTGTCAAGGAAAGAGGAGGAAATAATAGCTTGAACATGAATGTTTTATCCTAAGGTCTAACATAACAAAAAAGAAGAGTAGTAGAAAAAATTCAATAGGCATAGAATTATCCAGATATACAAGCTCCATTTTCCACAGGAGTCTGTATGTTCATGAGCATATTAGAAGTTGTAATTATCTATACATGCCTTTAGAAAACAAGACATACAGTTGTCTAGATCTCAAGAAATTTTAAATTTGAAGGCCTCTGTTCTGAAGCTGAAGAAACTGAAGCTCATTGGAGTGGAGGAAACCCAATAGGTACTGGCAAGAGTTAATGAATCTTCTGCTGTGCTGCAGATCTGCCTGCCCATGTACTTACCCTTGCACTAGGTCTCAAAGCTTTCAACATTCTGACGTTAATGTGAATTCGTGTAAATGGGAATATGTGGAGAGCTGTACATACACTGGGGAATGAGCTACAACTGAAATGATTTTATAGGCCAAAGACCTTTTATGTTTCTTAGGAAGCAAGTGTTAGACGTTCAAAGTGAAAGATAAAATACAACTTCAATTGTTTTTTTTTTCTAAAGGCTTGGGTGATGAGCACTCTGCTTTAGGACATACAGCAGTCTATGAAACCAACTCTTAAGGTCAAATGAAAAAGCTGCATGTAAGTGTAGTTGAACAAAAAGTTGAAGCAAAGCTTACAGTCTATAAAAAGAGATTGTGTACTAGTCACACAATGTGAGAATCTTTATAGATAAAACCACAGCAGTGTTTTTTGTTAATAGCTGTTAGGGGAAGGAGTGTAGCCATTTGTGATTCAGGTAGCACATTGTAATGGATTTCTCAAAAACCTGCTAAATATTCTTCAGTGCTTTCTCATTAACTCTTGCCATCTTTATGATCATAGAGCAATTACAATTTTACTGCAGCCGATTCCTTTAAAAAGCTTTCTTCTTGGCAGCATGAATATATTTCTCATAAGAAACCAAACTGGCCTCAAATCCATGGAATAATGGACTGTTTTGTCTTGCAAGACAGCATTATTTGTGGCCACAGAGAGAAAAAAAATATAAAAAATAAAGTACTATATTTGTCTGCAGCGCTCTGTGTACTTACTACAGTTATGCATACAACGCTAAAGGTAGATATCTCTAGGTTTGTTTGGTCTTTCTTGAAATTTAGTAGGTAACCCAGTCTGGCCTCAGTTACCAGAGTTAGATTATAGGAATAATGAGTAAACTGCTTTGTTCCTCCACTAACCTTTTTTTTTTTTGGTCACCCTAGAAGCACTGATTTTACTCTCTTATAGTGAGATCTAGGGGTTCAGATGTCTTGTGTGAGTAAAGCACTAAAGACCTGACATAATTTTGGCCTGTTCTACTTAGTTATATGCTGAACAATGAAAAAAACCCACAAGAAACAAAACAAACAAACAAGCAAATCCAAACAGAACCAAACAAAGAAACAGCCCCCACCAAAACAAAAAAACATAAATAAATCTCAAAATCTCAGAAGATGCAGAGGACCAGAGGTGCAAAGGAGAAGAAGAGAGGAAGAGAAGAAAGATGAGAGGGAAGGAGAAAGAAAAGAAATGAAGGAAAAAGAAAAAAGGATAAATTAAGAAAAAATAAGGAAAAGAGCAGAAAAAATAAGGAAGGGGAGAAAAATTATTAAGAAGTCCCTTTTAAGTGTACTACTGTGTCATCTGATGGTCTTGTAGCCATGTATTCACATATCTTTTCCATTGAAGTAAGAGCTGCATTTGTCCTGTCCAGGTATGGTGCAGGGTGATAGCGGTTAAGTGGGGTCTAAATAAACCAAACAGACAACTTTGATGTAGTCAAAGGGGAAATTTTCAGCTTTCACCCTAACGACATCCCATGTTGTTTGTTTTAAAATGAGATAGTTGACGTATCTGATTAAGATAGGATTTCAGAATTTAGTTGTGGAATGTCTTCCTCCTTTTCTATAATGTGTGATTTCTGCAAAGAATTCAAACTTGTTCATTCTTGCTTCAAAACTGTGTGAAAGCCTGGATTTTAAAAAACTTTTCTTGACTTATGGGGAGCCAAAGCTGGTAAATATGTTCCAAATTCTGTCATCCTCGTAGTCTTTCCTTTGAGGTGTTCGTCCTAGTTGTCTTCTTAATATAATTGCATCCAATCCATTCTGTCTATTTTGTATAAATTTTCATCATTAGTCTTCTACAGAAGAAAACTAACATCAATTATCAGATTCATATCTGTCTCCTTGACAGGTGTAAGAGAACATCCTAGATATTTGCCACCATTAGCAGAATAAATAAGTGCATGAAGAAGAAACATGTCTATGTAACCTTATATCTCTCAAAATTGTATTTACAGATTTTAGTTACGCTCGCTATTATGGTGATTCTTACCTGGAATTTCGTGGCTTGTATTTGAACATGCAAAATTTCATCCTCTTGGAATTTAAAACCTATAATCATCATGGACTCCTCCTGTATATTGAACAGAGCTCAGAAACAATAGGACATGTTTTAATTCAGCTTTTCATCAAACATGGCACCTTAGAGGTAAGGCATCAGAATCTCCCACTGAAGGCAAAGTGACTAAAAATTAGGATCTGTAAAAGTAATTTTTTTTTTCCTGTTTCCTACTGTAGGAGATAGTAGATAGAGCTACAGAGAGTCCTGTTATTCTTTAGTATTTTAAGGAAAATAGTTCTCAAACTTGCAATCTTTTAAGGCAAATTCATGGTTAATATTTTTAATATGTCTCACAGGAGGTGGTGCTTTAGGAAAATTGAATAATCAGTCTAACTGGAATGTCTCGTAAAAAAAGTACAGATGAAAAAACAAAGCTAAAGAACGTAGGTCTTGTCTTTACAACTTGTATAAATTAAGGTTTTCAGTTTTCTGTATCAAGCCTAATCCCTAAACCTACCAAATTCCTGATCAGGAGGCTGTGGAATGGAGTGAGTTGTTCTAGAGACGTGCAACCAAGCCATTGAAGGATCTAGAGAACAAGTTCTATGAGCAGAGGCGTAAGGAACTGGGATTGTTTAGTTTGGAGAACAGGAGGCTGAGAGGGAATCTTACTGCTCTCTACAAGTAGCTGAAAGCAGGTTGTAGTAAGGTGGAAGTTGGCCTCTTCTCCCAAGTGAATAGTAGTGGAGGAAATGGCCTGGGGTTGCACCAGGGGAGGTTTAAACTAGATGCTGAGAAGAATTTCTTTACCAATAAAGTGTGTTAGGCACTGGAACAGGCTGTCCAGGGAGTTCGTGGAGTCACCATCCCTGGAGGTATTAAAGAAATGTGAAGATACGGCGCTTTAGGACATGCTCTAGTAAGCATAGTGTTGTGTTGTGTTTTGTTTTGTTTTCTATTTGGACTTGGTAATCTTAGAAGTCTTTTCCAACCGTGACAATTCTGTCATTCTGTTATAGGAAAATTTATTTAGGGAATAAAGCGTATCTTTGCTACCACGTGAGACAGAGCAGAAACCTTTTATTTGGTGTATCATGTCAATTCACAGTTCCAGAGGATTCCAAAACATACTTGCTTGGCTTTTGTGGACAAACTAAGTAGGAACACATCTGTTTGTAAACATTAAGGAGCAAAGTCTTTGGCCAATTATTCCTTCATTTCTGAGGAAGAGGAGAGCAGATACTAAGTAGGCTATAAAAATATATTAAAGGAGAAGTTACTTTTCTCATAATGGATCTTCCATTTTTATGTTAAATTATCACAATTATTAAATTAAATTATTAAATTATCACTATTATTATCTGTTTGCAAGGATTGTGAAATGCTTGTTAAGAGCAGCATAAGTCAGTTATATTTGCTGTAACTTTTAAAGACCATGTTCATACTAAAAAGGTATATAAATTTTAGATAAACAGAAAAAGAAGAAAAAAATCCTTTTTATTGATTTTGTTGTGAATTATGGTGTTTTATTATATTATGACTATCCAAACAAATGAGATTAGGCAGGTGCAGGAAGTTACCCGAAGTGTAAAAAACATTGGATGTTTTAAGTCTATCTTCCTTATATTCATCGTAAAGTAATGATGCAGAAAAATATTTTTTAACATACCATAAGCACCATAAAATATGAAAGTACTTTAATTGACAAAAATCTATTCAGAGATCCCAGTGTGCCATGTTAAAACTAATTGAATTCACTTAATCATTCACAAAACCAGTCAATTAAATGTAGATTTAAAGCCCAATGAACAAATGGTTCTAAGCTCACAATCAAGCTACAATTACAAGTAGACAAACCATGAAATCAAGTGCTTGTTCACATCAGTATAGGAAATTAAACGGTGTTCCAAAATGCTTAAGCTTGCATGCTACATTACGTGTTTAGAAGTGTTAAGGAGGCCATAAAATGGTAAGTAACATTCACCCATGGCCAATGTTAATTTCACCTGGGTTGCAGATGGTCAGCTTCTTTGCAAATCAGGCCCATAATATCTGATTGTACAATGCACAAAGATTAAAATATTTTCATGCAGGCTAGGAATCATATATGTTTGCTTGTATATTTCCAGATACAACAGATATCCTGCTCCTCATTTTTAATGAAACATTAATTTTCCTTGATATACATTGTTCTCTGTGTTGGGAAGGTTTCTGTTCTGTCATCTTTATTGATGATCTTGATAAGGACATAGAGTGTATCATCAGTAAGTTTGCAGATGACACCAGCCTAGGCCACAGTGTTGATCTGCATGAGGATAGGGAGGCTATACAAAGAGACTTGGATAGATTAGATCCTTGGGCTAATGTTAATGGTATGAGCTTCAACAAGGCCAAGTGCCGGGTCCTGCACTTGGGCCACAACAACCTCAGACAACACTCCACGCTTGGGGAAGTGTGGCTGGAAAGCTGCCTGGCAGAAAAGGACCTGGGGGTTCTAATTGACAAGCAGCTGAATATGAGCCAACAGTGTGCCCAGGTGGCCAAGAAAGTCAATGGCATCCTGGCATGTATTAGAAATAGTGTGACCAGCAGAAGTAGAGAGGTGATTGTCCCCCTGTACTCAGCACTGGTGAAGCCACACCTGGAGTATTCTGTCCAGTTTTGAGCACCTCAATTCAAGAGAGATACCGAGGTGCTGGAGTGAGTACAGAGAAGGGCCATGAAGCTGGTGAAGGGCCTAGGGAATCAATCTTATGAAGAATGCTTGAAGGAGCTGGGAGTATTTAGTTTGAGGAAGAGGAGGCTGAGGGGAGACCTCATCAGTCTCTACAAATACCTGAAAGGACATTGTAGAGAGGCTGGTGCTGGTCTCTTTTCACAGGTAATTAGTGACAGAACAAGAGGCAATGGCTTCAAGCTGCAACAAGGTAGGTTTAGACTGGACATTAGGAGAGATTTTTTCACAGAAAGAGTGGTTAGACACTGGAATAGGCTGCCCAGGGAGGTGGTTGAGTCACCATCCCTGGATGTCTTTAAGGGTTGTTTGGATGTGGTGTTGGTGAATATGGTTTAGGGGAGAAGAGAGTAAGGATGATGGTTGGACTTGGTGATCCCAAGGGACTTTTCCAACCTAAATATTTCTGATTCTATGATAACATTCTTCATATTTTTATAAAATTATTTTTTTTATTTTTAGATTGAAGATTTTAATCCTATATGTGTTTAATTATTATCAATTGTGTAATAAAAGCATTTTCCCCACTCTGTAGTACCATTTTTTATGCGATGAAGAAGCAGAAATCAAAAACATCACTACTACTTCTAGAGTGGATGATGGACTCTG
This sequence comes from Chaetura pelagica, assembly GCF_000747805.2. NCBI lineage: Eukaryota > Metazoa > Chordata > Aves > Apodiformes > Apodidae > Chaetura > Chaetura pelagica. The sequence goes on from NW_009954554.1 coordinate 576,612, forward strand.
GTATAAAGTGCTAATTAGGTAAGTATGACCAAATATCTGTGCTGTTAGAATCCACAACCTTTGAAGAAAATTAGGCATGAGTCTTATTGAGCAGTCCAGGTGTCTTGTTCTGATTGACAGATCAAATATGTCCAAGTCCTCTAGCAAGAAGAATGAGAGCTTGATGACTGCTTGGAGGGGTAGAGAAGGAGCAAAAGCTTTTTACTGGAATAAACCTTTTATAGATAAATTTGTCCAGACATAGCTAAATTAAGCACTGGACCCTTAGCTTCTGTGGGAAGTTGTGGTGGTGATTATCTGTTATATTGTGCCTTACTGCCTCAGATGTGGCCATAAGGAGTCAGTGAGAAGGACTGCAGTTTGTTGCTGCATTACAGCTGTCATCACTGTCATATTTTTTCCCAGTATGGTTAATTTCCAAGCTGCAAGCTCCAGACCACACAGTAAGAAAATGCAAACTAACACATGGAACAAAACCCAGTAATTCACTGCAGTTGTGCTTGTTACCCAAAAAGCAAGTAATACAAAACCGAAGCTTGCTAGCTAAATTGTCAAGGACTCTGCAAGTCTGTTAAAGACAACCAAGAGAGAATACCTAAAGAAGTCTAAAAATTCCCAGGTGAACCACAGGAAGTGTATGAGGACTGGAGACAGAAATTTTTTAGTCTGTTAGCTAATTTAATCCATTAGAATTCTGTTGTTATTCCTTGGTTGTCCTGAAGATATCAAAACCATGACTGCCTGAACCCTCAGTACTGTAGATGTTAAGAAAAACATCCTTTCCCCTGGCACCAGAGCATTAGAACTGCTATGTCATTGACATTACTCAGGGATGCATTCACAACCACGGTGTTAGTACACCTATTTTATGCATTTTCCCCCAACTGCTTTGTGCAGAAAATAACTTGAATCTATAAATCAGCCTATGTCAATAGCTGGAAAGAAAAACAACCTGATTTCTGTTTATGGTGTTCCTTCTGAGCCTAAAAAAGAAGGAAGAAATTGTTCCCTTCTTTTATTTGCAGAAAATGGTGATTATTTCAGAGCAGCTCAAGTAAGATGAGCCACACAGATTTTTGCTGTTGAAAGAAAAGGAATGCATTAAATTTATGGGATCCAGGCTAATTAGTGAGCCATTAATAGTAAATCACTCACATTGGTAGACTGGAAACAGTTGTGGACATTGTTATAAGATTAAAAATCTTAATCGTGCAGATATCCAGAGGATTTTGGTAGAAGTTACTTCTTATTTTCATCTAGTGAATCTTCACATGTGCTTAAGTTAATTAAGAAAATATATATGTTCTAAAGAATAGTAACCCCTGTTTTACATAGCCTTTTAATTATTAACAATTAATTTTCTTATTAAAAGTACATTATTGATTTTTAGATTTTATAGAGTCATTATTAAAATATGTGTTACTTGCTTAATGAAGTTAACATTTAATTTAATCAACTGTACTATAATATGGCATAGTAAAACTTAAAAGAACTTTGGTGAAAAATTGCTACAGCTTGTTCAGCAGCTTTCTAGAGCTTTTCAAACATTGTTTAATCTTCACAGATCTGATTTGCAGTAAGATAAGATAATGAAGTTTTAACAATGGTATCTGGGAAGTTGTTGAAGTTAGGGTTAGAATATAGGAGATATTAAATACTGTAATTCAGTGAATATGCACGATGTGAGATTTTCTCTGTTCTGTAGGTGTTAAGAATTATGAATAGGCATCAGAAGTAATTTAAAAAAATATATATTTTTTTGTACTAGTATGCTGAAAGAAGCTGCTAATTGTGAATGCTTCCTAATTGTTTATAGTCCTTCTTATGTCGCAAAGATTTTTCTCAAAGAGCAGTGCATTTCAACCACTGAAGATAAGGCATCTGCAAAGAATATACTGCCTCTACAATATCATATTAAATTAAAGAAACAGACTTAAAAGCAGTGTGTGTTATGTAATACAAGTTGAAATACACAGAAAAATAGATAATGATAAAATCTTTTTCTGCTTACAGAGGAACATTTTACTGCTTCCTTTATCCCACAGAAATAATTCCTGGTGTGAATAAAAGGAATGTCACACCTTTTAATGTTTGCAAATAAACGTGCATATTACTGTCATACATTACACTATATCCAGTTATCATAGTTCACCAGAATATTCATGCTGCAAGTAAAATAGCAGTATTGCTGAACTATATGTTTTTTGGTGAATTTAGTGACTACAATTGTAACAATTTAATAAATTTAGATATGATAAAAGGACTGGATTTACATTGAGATCTTGGATAGCTGGATAATTTTGAAGAGGATAATAACTTTTTGTATCAGATTAGTCTTTATTTATAGTGTTGGCTGTTAAAACCAACATGTTGCCACGGTTTGCCTCAGAGCAGTGCCTGAGAGTTCTGTTTTATATGTAAGCAAGTTCCAGTTGTTTACTAAGTCTATCTATTAATGAAAATCATTGCAGCTGTTTCACTCACATATCTTGTTTTTCTTAAGAATGTTACCAGGGAAAGA
>NW_009954554.1:579477-582160 GCF_000747805.2 Chaetura pelagica
GAAAGAGCTACAGTGAAAACTGGCTATGGGCAATATCCCACAAGGATTAAATCTCTGCAAGTATTATGAAGGGAAGGGAATGTTAAAGAGAGTCAAGCACTGGAAAGTTTACCTGTTTGGTTTTGTTATGAAGATTCAGTTACCTTACTGGCAATGCTGGGGATGCTCTACCACAGTCTTCTCATTCCAGCCATTATAAATCTGCCTTTATTAACTGCCTTAAGATTCATCTTCTTCAATCTTCATCATCAAAACAAGTTCATAAAATAACATGTGTTATAGAAACAGGCCAAACTGCAGCAGCTGTATTAGAATTTGTCTTTTTTGTTCTTCTACTATGGTCCATTTCAATGATTATCACATTACTGATAATAATAGTGTCTTCCCTTGTTTAAATAAAAAGTGCTTTTTATTTTACTCTTGATCTCAGATCATAAATGTCAATTGCTTTAGCAAACTTATCATCTTCTAAATTTATTATGCAGTAGATGTCGTCAATAGATCTTCTTTAAAATAAGTCTGCTTCTTTCAACTTTTTAATTGACTATGACTGTTAAGATTAGAAAACCAATGAAAAATGTGGCAATTTGCTTTTTTAGAAAGTGCATTATTCTTCTTCCTTAGCTCATAATGTTTGTAATTTGAGGTTTGCACTAGTTAACTGCAGGACTTTCAATGATTGATTGTCTTGTTTTTGGGATGTAGATGTTTTCTCAATCCTCTAGTCAGAATAAGTTCTTTCTAATCCTGGCATAATGTAGCATATGCTTACTCTGGAGGTTGTATATTGCTTGTTTTTGATAGATTTTTAAGAAGGCCTGAGATAATCCATATGGCACAAAGTACACTATAAAGCTCAAAGTTTCCCTAGGGCTTTCAGGCAAGTAAGATAAGCAGATGATAGAAGAAGTGGTTGGAAAAAATGGCATATGCTTCTGATTATTTTTTTATTTGGTTTTATTTAACTTGGTTGTAAAGTCCTATTTTTATTTTCTCACAAAGGTGCTGAACATTTGCCTTGATTATTAATATAACAGTGTAGAGGTGAAGAGGTCATCCATCTGTTGTTTCTTGTATTGTGTAAATGATTTATACTCTGCTTTATTGAAACATGCTTAATGGACCATCTCCTCCAAAAACACTGTAAGCCAGAAGATACTAGTAGCAATAGCTGCTGCTAATTAGAGTAAAAGTGTATGCAGTTATTAATCTAATGCCATAAGAAGTGTATTCTTGGTATAAGACAGCTTCATGTTCTCTTCATTTTCTGGGCCTCTCCCAAGGAAGCTTATTTGAGGACTTTAAAAAGCTGCCAGACATTTGTTGAAGTAACTGGACATACATAGGGTTAAGCCTGATTTATGTTTATTACCATTGCAAATTATTTAGTAAGTTGTTGGACCTCTGAACTGGCCACTGACAGGGTCCTCAGAAACATACCCTGCCTAGCTATTGCTGTGTTGGTCTTGTATTCAGTCCCTCCTAAAGTGCCTACTACAAAACTAGGAGTGAATGAAATACAACACAAGTGCTGACTTATAATGTCACATTTTTGTATAGTCTGATACTTTTCCTATCTCATTGGTCTTAATTGGAAAAAAGTAGTTTATTGCATTTAGTAAAATTTATTTATAATTCATTAACACTGGTAATAATACTTCTTGTTTCCTAAATCCCACTATATCTTTATTCTTATCTAGGTTATATTTGCTGCTTACTGCCCAGTATCCATTGCAGTGAGGCTAAATCAATTAAAACAACCTAATTTGAGAATATAGTTTAGATGTAGAGGCATTTTTATTTGAAATGGAAAAAAAAACAACCCAAACTTTAAAAATAATTATACTAAAATCAAGACATCGATTTGTAAGGTGGAAACTAGGAATGACTTGATCATGAAGCATCAAGAAAATCAGAAGAATTATTTTTGCTTTGGTTTTGGTTTTTGGCCAGAGATAAAGACAATTGACCTAAAATACTTAGGGTAACTATCAGGCAAATGAATAGGAAGAAGTGAAGAATATACCCCCAAAAGGGTATTCCAGTATACATCTGATAAAAGGTACTGACTTTTCAACAATAAAGAGTTGCTATTGGCACAAGTGTCTCAAAAAGTGGAAAAATAACTTTTGGCACTGAAGATTTCTGTTGCATGGTGACACTGCCCACTAGCAGAGCATGAAAACAAGGCACAGAATTCGCAATGCTGCATTGAAGTGAGAGAATAAAAGGATATTCTAATTTATGAACAGTGAGATTAAAACCAAATATGAATCAAAGAACAACAAATAGAGAAAAAGTTGAGAAATCTTACTATTCATAATATACCTTTATGTGTTTTCCAGTTCATTCTGCTAATCTGCACAGTACATTTAGAGATAATTAATTTGAATTTAATCCTTTCAGAGATAAGTAGAAGGGAAGCCAGGCTAATAACATTCCCTCCTGTGCCTAATTTTATTCATTACTTTTATCTCATAAATACTTCACAATTTAAATGTAGGTTAACGTATCTTTCCATTTGGAGGTCAAGTATTCAAACTAAATGGTGATGCTTCTTAAGAATAAATGTTCAATCAATAACAATTTTCAAAATATACTTTTTTTTTTTTTTTTTTTTTTTGTCCAAAAATTTAATCCTCCCTTTTTAATTACTTAAAAAACTGTGGAAATAATTACTTTG
>NW_009954554.1:582210-616803 GCF_000747805.2 Chaetura pelagica
TTTTTTTTTTTTTTTTTTTTTTTTGTCCAAGAATCTAATCCTCCCTTTTTAATGACTTAGAAAGCTGTGGAAATAATTACTTTGTGGATGCTAGAGAGAAGTAGCAATATAAAAACAAATACAGCATCTCACTAAAAATCATCAGTCAGTTAAACAATAATAAACTTAGATAAGGGAATAGGTTAAATACTGAGAATGCATTGATGATACCTGCTACTGAAGAAGTATTAAAGAAAGTGATAGGAAAACAATGAAATTATACTCACCTTGTTTGCTTCTTCAGTAAGGACTGATTTATGTTGCTGAAGATTAGTTCTGTGTACAAATACCAGAAATTAGTTTCATGTACAGCATATAAATGCATTTATCTTCTACTAATTTTAAGTAAAGTAAATGTTTATTTTTTAATTTTGTTTTCCAAAACCAGAACATCTCAAACTTCAGTATTAGGACTACAGTACCAAAACTTTTTTCTATTCTTTGAAATGTCATTATTGTGAAAAACAGAACTATGTTTTATTTCAAGGTTTGCAAACTGCTCATTTTTTCCTTACTCAAAATTGCTTTTCTTTCTCTTTCTTCAGTAGAAAAAACAAAGAAGCAGCATGCTCTCTCTTACTGACCACTGCATATCACTGAATTCCGTATCTTTTTGAGATACTGTCTTAGCAATTTATGTGTTTGCCAGAGGCTTTTCCTCAGGACATGTCCTTAGCTGGTTGTCTGTTTAAGCATATTTAAATAATTTTCTATCGCATGTGAACTATGCAGTAATTCTTAACTCCATTCTACACATTATTAATGTCTCAGACTGTCCATCGTTTTATTCTCAGAAGGGCCTAAATGAATAAGTTTTAAAACAAAGTACTTACAGTATTGACTGACATATTTTATACATTTGAAAAAAATGGTTTCTGATAAAAAGTAATAGAACGCAACAGTATCCTATTTCTGAATGTTCAGAAACCCACAGACTTCAGTTAAATCAAGCCCTTATTTTCTTAAATATTTTCCTAACATACATTCTACCACGGTCACCTCTTCCTAAACCCATAGTATCGGTGAGGAATTCATATATCCAAATGATTCTGGCTGGCAGATTCCAGCAAGTACTTCAGTGAAAAGCTGTAAATAAAAATTGAGTAAAGATTCCTTTCTAACCCTTTCCTTAATGCAAATTGCTGTTCAATGAATGGAGGAGGAACATAAGAATGCCCATGTAATAAAGGCTAGAACTTACTCTTTTGCCTGAATTGCTAGTCAAACCACACTCACACATGTATAAGAAGTGCCAGTGAGATGATCCAAGGTCACAGTTTCAGAATTTCTCTAAAATATTTGCTTAAAGTTTGTTTTCTTAAAATGAGCAATTTACCCTCCTTTCAAAAATAAGTGTGTTGGTTTTTTTTTTCCAGAAAAAAACCTCAATGCTGCTGATGTTTCATAAACAGTATTCATTTTGAACATAGTGTAAGAATAACCCTTGCTATTCTGAAGTCTCTACAACAAATGCTTTATTCATTCAACAATAACTAAGATTTCACAGAGAGAAAAGGAATAGTAAAAATGGGCAAACCCTAGAAATTATGGTAGAGAAACTTGGCATTCATACTTCTAGATCATGCAGTTGGTTTCCAGAAATTGAGATTAATGATAGCAGACTTTGTATATCTGTCTCAATATAAAAAGAAAACTGCACTGATCAAATCTAATAAAACAAAACATTAAAAGTAAGTGCACTTGATTGAAGCTAAATAATATTATCTTATTTTGCATCAATGTAATGTAAAAAAAAGATTATTTCAATGAAAAACCATCAAAGCTCAGTATGTTGTGCATGATTTTATACTCCACAGAGTGACATTTTTTATAAACTTCATATGAGTCAACAGGGAATAAACAACTGCCTTTTTCTAAGAATGTAATTGACTGCAATGTATTTAATTATACTAAATTGATCATAATAGCAGTTAATAGCAACTTAATACCACCAATTTGTTTGATAAAAACTGTTGTTTTACAACCTCTTTAAGGTAAAAGCTCAATTAGTCATGCCATATCATGGGTACAGATCAGATTCTACATCCTTTTAGAACTCTGCCATCAAAGGAGACATTCAGAAGTTAAAATTTAGACTCATCAAAGAGAAATCTGTAATGTATACTGATGTATTCTTGCTCAGATTATTTAACCAAATAAATACTAAAAATGTTTCTGTCATTGCTACTTTATTTTACTTTGGATCTCAAAAGAGCTCATTAGTCTCACTTCTAAGAATGAAATTTTTTTTACTTGAACTTCTGAAACCACTTATTGCAGGGAAAAAACTATAGAAAGTTATATTATAAGAATATTAACAGGCAATACACCTAAAACTTATTTTATTTTCTGAGAAACATCACAGGATGCTTACTGATACCAAAAGTGGGTTCAATGTTCTGTGGCTACTTTTAGGCCCATGTCACAAGCATGGAAATGTTACTGTGGAAAACATAGACGGGATACAGAGATGAGAACTAATGCTGGTCTGCAGAGTTCTTGTAAATATGAATTCCCACTGTGTAACTATCTTCTTATTCAATGCAGTCTTTCAGTTTCACTTAAAATAAACTGTCAGTGTTGCAAGTCTACGTCCAACTCTAAACTTCCCACTGTCTGAATGTGTGATGTGAATACAGTATTCTGTATTTGGGCCAAGCTGTTCACTAAATGACACTTTTTTTACATCTACATCAACTTGAAGTAAGTGCGTTTTGTTTTCTAAGTTTAATTTCTGTTAATAGTATTTAAGTTTGTTACACTATGAGCAACTGGAAACTTGAAGTTCTCCCAGCTAAAAAAGCAGTAGTTGCCGGAAGTACAGCTTATTGTTTTTTCTCTAGCTAAATCTCCTGCAGTAAATAAAACTGAAATCTGAAGACTGTTCTCTGGACCTGAGGCCAGCTGGCAGGACCCAGCTCATGTCTATGAAAACATGTATAGCAAAATAGGTTGGCAGCATTTAAACTAGGAATGATTTCTGAATTAAATTAACCAGTGAACTTTTTCAGTTTCAGAAAGAGAGGTCATAGCTATCCTTGATGGCAACTCTAACAACTATGATAACTTCATAAAAATATGGATTACTATGGGTTAGAACTTGAACTCATGTCGTGAACGTTTTTAGTTTAGTAGTGTAAATGTAAGAATAAGAAGGATACCATATTTATTAATTCCTTAGAATATGAAACAGATTATTTTTTTTTTTTCTCCTTGTATTCTTGGAGCAATTTCCATGATGCCTAATCATTACCTTAATAGTCTTCATTTATTTTTTTAAATCACTTTCTAAGACCTGTGTCTTAGGAGTCACAGTCAGCACCAACAGATGTGAGCAGTCTAAAATGGTACAACTTACTGCAGAGTGGAAATTTAATTATTCTGAGAGTAAGTGGTATATTTTCAATCCAAGTTAATCTGCTGAGGGTAATATGAGGCTGTTCTCTAAATGTTATTACTGTGAGGTTGGGCTTTTTTGCTACATAGATCTTGTAGAGAAAATATCACAGGAATTTAGAAGTGTAGGATAATTCAGGCTAGAAGGGACATCAGGTTGTCTCTAGTCCAACCTCCTGCTCAAAGCAGGGCCAGCCAAGGGGTCAGACCAGGTTGGTCAGGAGTTTATTCAGTTAGATTTTGAAAAGCTAGCATGAAAATTGCACAACCTCTCTGATAAGAGAGGTCCTGATATCTGATCCTAAAGTTGTTTCAAACAACCTTGCAAAGCCTTAAGGTTTTTAAAACCAGTACTGGGTCAAAATTGATCCCACTTTTAAAATGTGCATTAAGAAAATTTCACGCTCAGTTGTCTCTGTCAACAGGTTTATTTTCTGTTGCAATTTTACGAACAAACATTCTGCTGCAGGAGCACTTGGAGTATAAAACCATAAAATGAAATCTACTGGATACTGAGTGAAAGCAGAGGAAGCATGAGTTGTCTTTGATTTTTTTAATCCTAAGAAATCTGTAAAGTAATAATCAAACACCATGAAAATGAAATATGTTTCTCAGCTTTAATTAATCAATTTTCAATAATATCAGGGCACTTAGGGATTGTTATTTAGAATGTAAATCAAACTTTTTATTCTTATAGTTCACAAAACATATTTGATATAGCTGTTCACAAACCTACTGTTGTATTTGTTGAGTGAATGCTAACATTACATCCTAAACAGCTTAAGGGTAATTAGTAAATTGTTTATCATTGTTTAGCATGATTGTGTTTGAAGTGAAATTGCTAGAGAAGGGTGAAAGTTTCAATCTCGTTTCCAGAACAAGAAATTTCCCTTTCTTACCAGGAAAACCAGATTTAAGGAGTTTATTTCCAGCAAGACAGTGTGCTGTGGCTGACATGTAATAAATACTTCATCTAGATACCCCTTTTCCCTCTCCTCTTTCCTTATTTGTTTTGTTACATTTTACCATTTTTCAATAATCTCCAACATGTCATTTCATCATCACTAATAAATGTCAGCAACTAAGGTCCTTATTTCTTTTTCATGTAGACATTGTCATGTTTAGGTACTTTTATCCCAACAGTTATCAAATTATTATCTGACCTTTCCATCCTTCCAACCTGCAAGGCATTGGGCAATGGATTTAATAGTATTTAGACAGAACTCATCTGCAGGTTATAATTAATAGGCCAGTATTTAATCATTACATTTATGCGAGTACAAATGAGGAATCTGTGAACTATTACTCCTGGGTTGTACTGAGGCACAATTATTAGTATCTTACCCAGCAAAAGTGCTTCAGAGTTGCTGTGTACATTTCCACATTTATAATTATGCAAAAAGCTCTGTCTTCTTACTTGACCTTTAAAGCACCCAGTGTGCTGATTGTAGAAAAAGTATTTTTTAAACCTGATGGAAATTTAATAGAGTGCATATATGACCCAGTGATTGTATCATCAGCGAATGCTAAACAATAATGGTTTAAGGTTGTTATTCCAATTTGGCCAGACCCTGCTAGATTCAATCAAGCACAATCAAAGGAGCATGGCTGACATTCTAACAAGCTTAGGCCAAAGGCGGCTCGTGCTCTTGAATTGCAGTAGCTTGTTTTCTGGCATAAAGTACTGGGAACTAATTTCAAAATACATTTGTATATATGCATCGAAAAATACTTCTACATACCCATTGTATAAGCTATTAAGGGCAAGATAACAAATATATGTCTAAAGCTAATGTGAAAAGGACTACATTTGTAAATAGGTGTAATAGAAATATATACATGATCACATACCAGTTACAGGATTAGCACAGAAAAATGTGTAGAAGAAATAACATTTAAAAAAAAAAAATTCTTTGGGCAACTTTCCTTTACTTAGTACATCTGTTAGTGTAAAAACAACCAAAAAAAGCCTGTCTATTCCCCTCCTGACCATCTTTTATTCTAATCTTAAGAATAATGTTGTATTAAAATATGTCATTTAAAACATTTCAGAAATAATTTTATCTTACTGTTGTGCCTTTATTCATAAAAATTATATCCTTTTATCAGAAAGAGAACAAATTTTAGATACTTTAAAATCAATATTTTTTCTTAGAGCTCTCACCAAAGTTTTATGCTAGAGAATGAATATACCCCAGATGTCACACTGAGTTCAAGCCTTAGGAAAAAAAATGCCTGACCCTTGCAAACAGAGCTACTGAGAATGCAAACTTCCTTTGTAACCACATGATGAAAAGGGTGTGCTGCGAAACCTTGTGTATGTGCTCAGAATTACAACCATTGCATATCACCTACCCAGTGTGGTAGGAAAAAATTCTGTTCCCTGATACCAGTTCTTGCTAGTTTTATCCTTCTTTTTCTCATTCATTTGCTGTTAATTGGCAAGTTACAATAAAACTTTGTAAAATCTGAAGTGAAAACAAAAAAAAAACCCTTGAGAAGTTTATTTTTCATTCACAGAATTAAGACATCAATTTATTTCTCATCTTTAATGTTGATTAAAACAAACAAACAAACAAAAACACACAAAAAAACAACACACAGAATTTAGTCTTCTCCATCTGAACATATTTACTCCAGGATGGACCAGGCATTTTGTGGCCGAAAACACTTGTAGTCGTGTCTGCTAAAGGGCTAATGCCATATTTGCATATTTTTCTGAAAGTATGCTGGTTTGGTTTGCCAGGATTTTTGGCAGATGGCTCCGATAGGAAGCTGAGAAGCTCCCCTTGCTCCAAACAGGGCCAGGGAGCCATTGGAGAGACAATAGATGCGCCTCAGTGATTAACATATGACAGAACTGAGATAAGACCGGAGCAGACCGAGCACTTAGTAGGTAGAAAAAAAAGAGCTGTTCCTTATGGAGGAACGCGGTGGAACATTCACTGAGGTGCCAGGAGGGGTGAACTTGGCCAGGGGACTTGGATTTTGTGGCCAGTGGATTTGCTGCCTGTGGACTCTGATTGTGCAGCTTTGGAAGACGCCGGGGCCAGGGGAGTTTGTTCCCGAAGGAGCCCGTGACTCTGTGGGAAGCCCAGGCTGGAGCAGCTCCAGACCTCGCCGGAAGGACTCATGAAGGAGAGGTTCCTGGAGGACTCTCTCCCATGGGAGGGACCCCATGGGGAAGCAGGGCAGGACTGTAAGGAATCCTTCTTCCTGAGGAGGAAGGAGTGGCAGGAACCACCAGCCTGTGAACTGACTCCAAACCCCATCCCCTGTCCCCCTGTGCCGCTGGGGGGAAGGAGGGTGAGAAACTGGGAACAAAGGGGAAGAAGGGAGGGGTGGGGTAACATATGCAAGCTCTGCTCTGTGTGTTGTCTGTGTCCTCTGTGTGTTTGATTAGTATGAAATTGAATTGGTATTTTTTCCCCAAGTTGAGTCTGTTTTACCCAGGACCTTAATCGGTGAAGAACCCTCCTTGTCCTTTGTCTCGACCCATGAGCTTTGTCCTCCTCATCCCAGTGTGTGTGTGTGGCGAGGAGTTGAGTGAGTGGCCATGGGGCTGTTCCTTTGTTATCATGTTGGGCCCAAACTGTGACATTATTGGCGATCCAGGCAGGAGAGAGACAAGGAACCACGACAGTATCACAAAAACAGAATTATACAGAAAACAAACATAGAGAACTGTTTGCAGATGTTACTAAAGTTAAGCCTCCGTCTGCTCAATTAAGAAATTAGAGGCCATACCAAGTAGTATGTGAGAAATCATTTGTGTATCATTATGTGACAGAAAACTAAAGAAAACTTCCCATGCTTTTTTTGTAACTAAGTTTCAGAAGCCAATTTTGCATTAGCCAATTTAAACTGAATTTATATTTTACCTATAGCATCCTAGCTAAATTACAGACTGTTACTTTTATAATAAGTTTTCTTAGGCATATGCTATTTTCACGCATTTTTTGTAGCACCTATATTACAAAGGCTCTTGAATATTTTAAAACATGGAGCTGGCTGAACACTGACTGGTTGTGTTCTGATATTTCCTCACTGCTTTCTTTCCTGAAGGCAGAGTGCTTGTTGCCAGTGGGTTACAGGAACATAAAGGAGCTTTACATCATTAAACAAACAAACAAAATAATCTTTACACTTTCTGTCTATTGTTAACAATTTATGCATCCTGTTAAGAGTGACACTTTAAGTGACTCTGTGGTCAGGGGGAGGGAAATTTTATTAATTTAAGGGCTTAATCTTGCTACCTTCAGTTTTAGGAACAGTGCTTTTGGTAGGTATTATAGACTATTAATAAATCTGCACTCACTAAGACACAGCTTTTTAAAATTGCTTTTCCAAGTTATCTTTACTTGTCATGAAAAAGAGGGATATTTGAAATATTTTAAGTCAGTGGATTTTATTTTTTTTTTCTGATGACAAAGTTTATTATTGTTAAAAATTGCCTAACTTCTTTATGCTGTCATTATTATGTGGTTTTGCTTTTTTAGCAATTGCACTGCTTGGATTTACAACATGGCTTCATTTTAATGGAAGTTCAATCCCCAAAGACATGCCAGCTTACAGCTTGTTAAACAGCTCCTTTTATGCTCATAGTCTTTAATGTAAAAAGAGCTGTTTACTTTATTTTCTTTCTTCATTTGTTTAGTAACAGCCTAATTAATTTGTCAGATTGACAGTAATGTAAACTATATATGGTGATAAATGTGCCTATTTCTGGATTTATGCAGACAAAGCATGGTACCCTGTGAAGCAGAAATGTCGGTCCTGGGGATATCTGCAAAGACAAGTATTCCTAGTAAATTCTGGTCCAGTTCCTATTGGCTTGAAACAGGATCCATATATATTGGTGGTCTGCCGCATCATTATGCAATAAACAAGGTATTTTATTTTTTTTCTTACTATTTATTTTTATTTAAGATGTTTGGTATTTTGGGAGTGGCATTTTGAATAGGATATAACTGAAAAGATTTACACTATGTAAAAAATAAGATTTACAGCTTTTTGAGGATTACATCTAAAGGATAAGTATGATCGCTTGCAGAAGTTTGCTGGTGCTTGGGACCTTGGTAAGTAAACAGAAACATCATTCTGGCCTGAAGTTATGACCTGCATTTTTGTTTGTCTTGAGTAGGCAGCGGTTAAGGAGCAAATAGTTTTAGGTGAGGTACCTGTTGCCTCAGGTGCTAGTTTTATTAAAGATCTGAAAAGAGTAACTGCACTGGGTTCCATAACCAGAGAGACTAACGTATCTGAACAATGATCTTTGGATAGATGTCACCCCAAAACTGTAGCAAGTGCATAGAAGAATCATGTAGTCACAGATGGACCTATGTAGTCCAGATTTCATTTTTTGAGCCATACTTTTCGGTAGGCTTCACCCTGTACAAATTTTTAACCTTTTTATTTCTGTTCTTTGGTAAATGAAGGTCATCTTATAATGAGGTAAATACAGTAATCTCAAGCATAGATGTGGATTGGATACCATTACTGTCATGCAGCATTTCTAGATTGCTTTCACCTTGAATTGTACAGTAACCAATGAAATGACAATACCGTTGAAACACATCTTCAAAAATAATTGTGAGTACGTGCTTTCAAGGTTGTAAATTACTCAACCAAAAATATACTTCTAAATATCACATGCTGGCATTAAAATAATGCATCAAATAGTATTTGTGATTATATAACTTTCCCTTAATTGAAATGTTCATAGTAAAACTACCCATTCATCTGAAATATTGTATCCTATTATTTGCATATAAGATTTTATTTAATGTAGAAATGTATCTTCAAGAAAGGTTCCATACTAAGAAGATCTATGAGAATGATATTTTTAGTGTTTACATTACCTGTCTTCTAGAAGCTAAGAGAAACATTTTTGGGGATTCCCCAAAAAATTTATGGCAAAGCTTACAGAAGGTCAATCCATAGTGTTTTTAGGATCAGATAAGATTCAGTTTGTTTTGAGGGTTATACATAATAATGTGTATTGTGAGAAGTAAATTCGAGATGGTAAATGTCCCTTCACTAGCTAAAGGCAATATAAAATCCAGAATAATAGCTTTACCTTAGATAAGTTAAAATAGTGATAAACCTCAATGGTTTAAGGGCAATTTAATGCTAAAAAACTTTACCTATATATGTGTTAGATTGTCATACCAAGATGGGCTTTCTTCTTTAATGATGTTGCAGTTCAGTAGATTATTCTGTTCTTATTAATCTTCAGGATAATTAGGTAAAATGTTACGGCCTATGCTTGTTACTTAGATGAAGTAATAGATGTGAAACATGGGCAAGTGCTCAAGCTGGTGATATTAACCTCTACTTGTACTTGGAAAGCATATGTTCATGTAACTTTCCCAAAAAGCAAAACTACATCCTTGACTCTCAGTTGCCTCTAGTTTTACATGAAGCTTTTTTGCAGTTCATAGCTTTCTGTTTGAGATTGTCTCAGACTTCTATTTAATTTCATTTCCCTTGCTCCTTTGTGGTTTTTGTTCATTTTTATCTCAATGTCTCATTTTGCTTAATTTTTACTTTTCTGTTTCTTTTGGCAAGTTTAATTTTCCTTGGCTTCCCTATCAAAGTCTATTGGCTATAAGCCACTTACAGTCTATAAAAGCTGTATTTTTCCTTTTTGTCAGGGAATGAAGTAGGTTCTGTCCAAGTTCTCTTTATGTGGGCTTTTCAATCCCAGAAGTAGGAAACCACTCCAGGAAGTTTCTTTCTCATCAGCTTTGACCCAGGCAGTCAGGCTTCTATTGTAAAACCTTCATCATCCCTGAAACAGAAAAGGTCTGTTTCTGACCTTCATCCTGCAGTTCCCTTCAGGGGAGATTTCTACTCCAGCTGAGACTCAGCTTTTTCTGGCAAATGCTCTGATCTCTCTTGGAGTGAAGTCTGATAATGGCCCTTGTGATATCCATAGTATCTGCCTAATAATACATTGTGTTGTTTTGTATGAGCTCCTTGACTCACTGGAGTAGTAGTTCACTCTGCTGTTGGCTCTCCTGCCTTCCAGTATCGTGGAAGTTTTAGAGAACTGTGACTTCAGACCTAGACTCTGGTTTCTGCTTGACAGGAACTTATAGCTGTCAGTACCAGAAACTGTTGACAGAAGATTTCCATGTTACTGTAATTGCCTACTGTTACACTATTAATTTCTAGGCTAGATTCCTCTTCCTTTCCTTACGAACAAAGCTTAATATGATCTGTGAAAACCTTAGTGTAAAATACTGAATTCTCAGGATTTCCTATACTGCAAGTTTCTAACCAGCTCTCAAGTGTTAATGCATTTTTTTCCATGCATATATTTTTTTGTCTGTATATTTATTGTTTAGTATTTCTTAGTCAGAGTTCCCTCAATATTTAAGGCCAGGTGTAACAAATATTCTCTGCCTTTCAGTCTCAGAAAGTTGAAGCTTTCTTCTCCAAAAATGAGAGGAGAATTGCCTTTCCATGTTGACTGTTCTTCCTTTTGTTCTTTAATGCCGTTCTGTATAAAGAGTACTATAAGGGGTAGCCTTTTACTCTTAATTTAAAGGAGGAAATTGTTTCAGTCTTCCTTAAAATTTGATTAGGAAACCATAGGGTCTTTCAGGAATTCTTAAGAGAAGTTACTCTTTCTCTGTATGTACTCATAGAGGTGTTTTGTGTCTGTTCTGAACCTGCATATTATACACTACTTTGAACAGAAATATCAAATAAACAAAGTGCTAACAGTTCTAAACTGGAAGGCTTGATAAGTACCAACTATGTATGTTTCCACTGCTGAAGGTAATAACAGTTAGCACACTATCAGCGGAAGTTTGCATTTCCATCCTAGTCACCCTCTACTGATTTCCCTCATTACTGCCACAGCTTGGGAATGCACTTCAGGATAACAGATTACAGCCTTACCCTCAAATCAGTGATATATTTAAAAGAACATCTGTGACATCTAAGGAAGTGATGCCAAAATACCCAATAGATTTCTGCATTAATCAGAAGCTCTCAGACTCCCCAGGTCTGTGTGCCCTGTGACAATGGATGGTTGGGAAAAAAACTACCAACAGCAGAGAAGTATAAAGTTATAGGCTACTTAAATAAACCAGACATGAAGTATCATGGGTCCAGATGGGATACGTACAAGTACGTGGCACTGGCTCATGTTATCACAAGGCCACTCTTTATAAACTGAAAGACTAAGCAATTGGAGGGAGGTCCCTAATGACTGGAAAAAGAATAATGTGATGCCATGTTAATCTTCAGGAAGACCCGGGTGAAAGATCTGGGTAACCATAAGCTGGTCAGGCCAATGGGCACAACTCAGTTCCTGACACAGTTGTAGAGACAAATGAAGGGCAAGCAGGTCCTTGGGAACCATCGGCATGGATTAACCAAGGGGAATCTCTGCCTGACCAGTATGGTTACCTTTCCTGTTGAGATGACTGGCTCTGGACAGAAGGAGGGCAGTTGATATTTCTTTCTTTTTTCTTAGATTTTTTTCAAGCATGCTTCAAACTCATCACATCTATGAAACAGGTAAAAAAAATCAGTTAAAGAATTACATAGCATCACCTTTTACAAATACTGGGTTTTAAAACCTGTTTATTGTAGCTGTTTTCTGAGACATAAAAATCATCAACAGGGGAATAGGAACCTCATTACACACAGAAAAGAAGACATTTTAAATCAGAAATTGAAAAAAATATATATTTCTGTAATCTCTACATATGTTTCAGAATAATTTATTTCATACTATCTTTAGTATCAATAATTGTTTACAATAGTTTCTTCCTCTGCAATGATAAGACGGAAACACTCCAACGGAAATTAAAGGCTGTTTTCCAATACCTACAGCAACAGTTGATTGCAGTAATAGTGTTATTTCTGCTGCTATAATTACTCCAATAACTTATATTTATAGGCTTATTTGTATTTTAGTATTAAGAATGTGAAATATCATTATGTCTTCAGATTCCTTTTTGTCATAAGCACTTGTCTATAATTAAAATCTGCAAGTATTCAAAATGGGAAGTTTCAGAAGGAAAAGAAACTTCTGTACTAGGAGAAAAGTCTTCTAAGTAAAATAAAGATTAAAGATTAAGTGGAAAGCCTAAATGTATATGTGGGCATTGGTGTAGCATAAATTCCTTTTACAAAATTTTATTGTTTATGTCATACTGTTCTGTTTTTCCTGCTTATATTCTTCATTGCTGGGATATAGATTGCTTCAATTGGCCTTTCGTTGTTCCTTTTAAAAAAATTTGCATTGTATTTAGAATCATAGAATCATAGAATGGTTTGGGATGGAAGGGACCTTAAAGATCATCTAGTTCCAACCCCCTTTCATGGGCAGGGACACCTCCCAGTAGGTCAGGTTGCTCAGAGCTCCATCCAACCTGACCTTGAACACTTCAGGGATGGGGCCTCTACAGCTTCTCTAGGCAACCTGCTCCATGGTCTCTGTCACAGTTTGACTCAGGTTCAACAGCAATGCTCTTGATCCCCTTCCCACCCAGGTAGGGAAGGAGAGAGAGAATTAGCAGAGACGCTCTGGATTGAAACTAAACTGCACAGCTTTAATTAAACACCAATGATAAAAGAAAACATATGCAATTATATGCAAATTTGTTCAGGAAATGTATAGAACACCTATTGCCTCCTCCCCACCCCTAGCACCTCCCCCAACACTCTCCTTAGCTGTAAATAGTCCCGAAAAATCCCAGAGCTGCCAGAGAAAGCACAGAGAGATGAGGGTCAGGAGAGCTCGAGCCTGGGGGTCGACAGTGATGGATGGACGGAGTCCTCCCCGGACGCCGGCCATGGATAGAAGAGAAGGGAAGAAGAAGCAGGAAGGAAGTTGTCTTCTGTGATCTCTGACCTTCCTCTGAGCTTATGTAGATATATGGAATGGAATATCTCTGGCCAGTTTTGCTGTCTGTCTAATTCAGCTTCCTATGGGGGGAAGGAGGGTCATAGATGTCCCTGTAGTGTCTGAGCTGGCAGAGTAAAGGTGTGACCTTGAAGACTCAGCAGTTAGAAAAACATTCCAGCATTTGTTATCATTCCTAGCTGGAACATTGTGCTACTAGTTAAAAGAAAGCTTATGGAAGGAAAAAAAATCATTAAAAGGAAAATTGGCTTCATCCTGGCTCAAAGCAGCACAGTCTCACCACTTTCATAGTGAAAATTTTCTCCTGATGTCTAACTAAATCTCCCCTCTTCAAGTTTTAAGCCATTACCCTTTGTCTTCTCACTACATGCCCTGGTAAAAAGTCTCTCCCTAGCCACATTGCCACATTCCTGTATTTTGGTAGCAAGTGCAGTTTATATGATAAGTTACATACTGTCTAAGCAATTCCGGGCTTCCTGCATTTCACATCTTGGAAAGTTTTGAGTAGTACTGGAACAACATTCTTGGAACAACAACTCTGGATGTGGTGGAGTCCTCATCACTTGAGATTTTCAGTATGCCACTGGGCGGGGTGCTAGGTAATCTCATCTAAGCTACCTTTCCCATGAAAGGTAGGACCAAATCATCTTTCAAGTTTGCTTCCAACCTGGGCTGTTCTATGATTCTGTGTTTCTAGGATTCTATGGTTCTAGGAGAATTTTTTTTCATCCTGAAATAAATTATATCCCGGAACCTTTTTGAAAATTCATAGTTGTAGATTTAAATTACCAGATAAGTTCCCTTTACACTCCCTACCCTTATTTCACCCTGAAATATGTTGTCTAAACTTCCTCTTTATTCTGCTGTTTTGTCATTTTAGCTCCTTTTAAAAAAACAAAAAATGAAAACACAACAATTGATGCTTGATTATTATTTTTCTCCTGCTAGAACATGCATAGTTATATGAACTCTATGGAAGTGTTTTTCGGTAACATACAAACATTCCACACATTAATTTGGCCTTCTCTTGTTGTTATTACTAAATATGTTTTGTTGCAGTTAAACTATTGTTGATGGATTTTTTAAGTGTGTTTTGATCCCAGAAGAACACTGAAGTTGAGTATATTATAGTACATTATTGTTTTCAAATGTTGGGGATTTTTGGTTATTATATATCTAAAGAAATCCTGTGCCTGGTTTAATGCAAAACCAGGAGTTATCTCTCTTGGGATTTCTCTAATGGTTCCGAGAAACCATTATTTACAGCATCTAAAAATGTAGTCCCTGTATCATATATTGTCATGATTTCTTACCAGACTGCTTGGCAGTCATTGAACTCTCCTATTACTCTTTTTTCTGCCTTACCCTTTCTAACCTGCTTTAGTATTTAACAAGCACTAACATAATCGTGCTTAGGTCATACATATAATATATCTCTAACACCATACTTTTCTTCCTGCATGAAATTTCAGTGTAAAACGATTTGTGCTAGTTTATATATATTTATTTGACTGCTTTCTTTATATTGGCTTTTTTCTGGGAAAGACTACACCTTACATTGTTTTGCTCTTGTATCATAGTAATTATTGTAATGTAAATATTATATAAATGAACTATTGATACTAATATTAATATAATCAAAGAATTACAGAGTGATCAGGGTTGGAAGGGACTTCTGAACATCACCTTGTCGAACCCCCCTGCCAGAGCAGAATCACCTACAGTAGATCACACAGGAACATGTCCAGATGGGTTTTGTTTATCTCCAGAGAAGGAGACTCCACAACCTCTTTGGGCAGCCTGTTCCAGTGCTTTGTTACCCTCACTGTGTTAAGTACACAGCCCAGAACAAATTGCTGGTGAGGAATCAAGATATTTTCTCGTGATCATCTGCATCAAATCAGACACTTAAGGTTATCTATAAAGTGATACATTTTCATATGACTGTGCCTCACAGATGTGCATAACTCTCATTTATATCAACAACTCTACATGAAAAAAAATGTTTGCATTCTCTATACATAGTATGTTCTCAGTCCACAGTGTAAACTGATTACTGTAAGCAAGATTAAAAAATGTAACTCAGTCTCATTAGATAATGCAGAATGACAAGTTCATTACAATTCGTACAGAGCTACAGATAACCTCAACCAGTAATATTGTATTTACACTCCATGCTTGTAGGGAAGAAGGCAATGAACTTTTAAAAAGTTAATGGATCCAGCCATCTGTGCAGCAGGACTTGGCTAGGAGCAGCCACACTGAATCACAACATTAAAATCAATGAGTTTGCACTCCAAAAACTCCAGGCAGATTCAGAATGCTGAGCCATGTGTATTATTCCTGTTTCTTATTTGTATGAGAGTCTTGATATGCATGGCTTTAGTCAAGTTATCTAGAAGATCTTTTCTGCAGTTATAAATGACTAGACCTCTCTGTTCGTACATGGGGAAATCAAACTACTGAAGCTTCTGAGTCTGAAATTAAAGGAGTGCAGGAAGAAAAGAAAAAAACCCAAATTATGATGACTGCCACTATCTTGCTGCAGACCCCTCAGAATTTGACTTTATGGAAGTATTTTTCTTAGAAGTATTTTTATTGTTTCATACTTACAGTGCCTGAATTCAGATTTGTCTTTTCTTTTGCTTGAAGCAAAAAGGTAGCATCCCCAGTAAATTGAAAGGCACACACGAATGCTTCACTGAAACTTCCTCTATCTTGTTCTCTTGAGATAATTTTTTAAAAACCTGATGGGGAACAGGATGTATACAAACTGTATTTGGAGAATTTAATAAGGGAGCCGAGTTCAGATTTCTGTTTAGTAGGGAACAAACTTTTTTTTTGCTAATATTTCCTACAGAGGGAAATAAGGACTAAGGAAATAAATCATAAATTAAAAGGAAAATAGCATGTTACCATTCAGTTTCTAAAGGCAACTGGTGGGCACGCTCCAATGAATTGATATACCACTGTAAAAATACATATATATCTGTAAAAATGAATATATATATTTAAAGGAAAGTACATATTGTGTATTCCTGTGTGACACCAGAAGGTTTTCTGTTGTAGTGCCTCTTGAGGACCTGCTTGATCTCTTTCTTCTTGGTCAACATGCGAAGTATAAGAATATCTGCAATCATTTCACACTGTACAGAGATGAAATGCTCTTCTACTTCATATTTCTTGCTTGAAAGAAATACCCTTTGCCTTTTGTGTTTTAGAAACTCAGCTTTGACTCCCTTTCAACTTTGTGCCAGCTGTGGGCTTGTACCTCGTTTTCTGTGACAGTATGTTTTTTGTACTGACACTCATGATTCAATTCTTAACATGAAACACAGGTCCATTCTAGGCATCCACTTTTTTACCTCTTAGTGAAACACTGGAGCAGAGGAACTGGTTACATATGGCATACAGAAGGCCGAGGTGCTCAGTGCCTTCTTTGCTTTGGTCTTTGCTGATAAAACCAGGAATACCAAGCCCGTAAGACCAGAGGAAAAGACTAGAGCAAGAAATACTTATCCTTAGTGGAGAGGGACCATGTTAGGGAGCACTTAAACTCCATGAATGAAACCTGACAGGTGCACCCATGAGTGCTGAGGAAGCTGTCTGATGTCATTATGAGGTCACTGTTAATGATCTTTGAATGGTCATGGAAACTGGGAGAAGTTCCTGAAGACTGAACTAGAGCAAATATCACTATCTTTGAGATGGGTAAGAAGAAAGATCTGGGAAACTATATGTCGGACACTCTCACCTCTGTTCCTAGGAAGGTGCTATGGTTTGACAGGTTTACCTATTCTTGGTAATTCACTCTATTGAGTCCCCTCCCCTCTTTTGCTCTGAAGCCGAAAGCTTGAACTTTCCTTCAGGGTGTGTTGTGTGCCTTGCCATATTATGGCACTGTGACCATAGTTTTCCCAGCAGTTTCCAGGAGACAGACAGACTTGACACACATCTGTTACTGGCATGCAGACCGTGAGATGTGTTGTTCTTGGGCTTTGGAGATTTTCAGGTTAAGTCTGCCTTCCTATGCTAATCCATTGTGCTGTTTGATCCTGGAAACTTCAGTCCAATGTGCAAAGAGTGAAGGCAAACACAGTGTAATGGAAATTTTCTTCTGTATTAGGCTATACAAGATTATTTTCCATCAGTCAGGCCTTGTTGGAGCCTGACCAGGCTGTTTGGCAACTATTACCCTCTTAGTGTCATCTATAAATTGAATGGACTACAACTCCTAAACCCCTGGAAACACTCAGTAGCTATATGTATTCTTCTGTCATTTTCCTTTACTTTCATGATTGCATCAAAGGAATATTGAGGCATGTGTCTCACAGGAAAGAAGGATAAGAGACTGACTGCTAGAAGAAAAGGCTTACTCTCCTGTATCCCTCAGATTTAACTAGTAAACTTTTTAGGCTTTGTTCACCAGTAAGAATTCATCAATAAAGTACCTGAAACTGCAGAATCTATCTTGAGTAGTGCCTTAGAGGACTTTAAAGCCACTGTCACCAATTATTGCATAGAGCTGAAAACTGTTCATGATGTATCAGGTACCTCCTGTTGGTATCCTTCCTAGTTCAGGTTTTTCACAGGACTCTCAAGGGAAATGGAGGGATCTGCAGGAGAAAACCAATTTAAGTTCTTTACTCCTTTAAAGCTGTGTCATCCCATATTCCCTCATAATCTTTCTAATGACTCATAGGAATAATGAGACAGTTTGTTTCTACCTCCTTCCCTTAGGTGCTTCTCAAGGTCAAACTGAACAGTCATTTTCCAGCCTCACAGATGGTAGCTCTTATCTATCATGAATTGTCTGCATTGTTCCCACGAGCTCGTTCCTGCATAACAGCAGCCTTAAGTCTGTGTTGGATTACTTGATACTATTTTTCTCCTTTCTACCTTTTAGTGCATGCAACTGCAATATCATCTACCATCTTATGGTCCTCTTATGATCAGTGTTTGACCTTAGATATCAATGGTCATTTGATGAACTTCACCATCCTGCTACCTTCTAAGCCTGTGTCAGTTTTCAGGAGTGTGATGAGTGAAGACTGGATAAGTGCCAGCTGATCACTCACTCCTCCACCTCAATTTGACAGGGGAAGAAGTAAGATGAAAAAGCTTATGTGTTGAGGTAAAGTCAGGGAGATCACTTCCCAATTAACATAATGGCCAAACCAGACTTGACTTGAGGAAAATGAATTTAATTTATTGCCAGTGAAAATTGATTTGGGAAGTGAGACACAAAGACAAAATTAAAACAGTACCTTCTCCCTGACCCCCAGCCCACCTCCCACCCACACATCCTCTTCTGAGCCTGAACTTCATTCCACACTCCTGCCCCAACCCCAAGTGGTGCAGGGGGAAAGGAGGGTTTTGGTCAGTCCATAACAGCTCCTCTCTGATGCTCCTTCTTCCTCATACTTTTCCCCTGCTCCTCTGTGGGTCCTTTCCACAGGCCACATTTCTTTCAGGAAATATCCACTTTCTCTGGCATGGTCCCCTTCACGGGCTGCAGAGGAATATCTACTCTGGCACCATGGAGCAGATACTGACCTTGATGTTCACACCCGTTTCTCTCTCTTTTTTGCTCCGTGCTTCCTCTACCTTTGTAGCATTTTCACAGAGGCACCATCTTGTCTGAGGGGCTCAGTTGTGCCATGTGGTGGGACTGTTGGAGCTGGCTGGAGCTAGCTGTATCTGGACAACACCAGCTCTCTCCTCACAGAGGTCGCCTCAATACCCTTTCCACTGCCAAAAACGTCATACCTACATGCTAAACAAAGAGACACTAGTTTTATTATGATAAAGATACTGGTTTGGTGATATGGAGAGATATCTTTTGGTGATGTGCAAATACGTAATTATGTTTCTGTAGAGATTATATCCTTATTTTGAATAACATTTTGAAGGGATGTCAAAGTTTTGAACTTGCATGCAAGTTGCTTTTATGAATTTGCAAGTTCAAATCCAGGTAATCATTTCTCTTTGAATATATTGGCAAGCCTGCACGATGCTTTTTGTCTTTCAACTGTGAAGGCACTTGTTTTCCCAGATCTGGCAGGCTGACATGCTGTGAAGATCTTCAGTTTGTGGTTGATGTTGCCACTTAATTAGTCCACAGCTGCTGCATATTCAAGAGGACCCTGGGAACAGCCACAACTCATTTTCACTGGCAAGGCATCTCCTCGACACCTTCTCTTGATATGTGGGCTGATATGGGAATTGTCCTGGGAGAAAATTTTCAGTGTCTGTGTGATGCTTTCATTCTTGAACGACCTGGTTTCTTCTATTAACCATTTGTCTCTTCTTTCTAGTCAGCGTGCAAAATTCAGGACAGTTGCAGACATTTGGGATAGCTAGATAGATATCCCCTGCTGAGCATATTCAGCCTTTTTATCCAATAGCATTTTTCCATGTTCTCAAATTGTCTGGCCTAACTGGAAATGTGGCAGTGTGTTTGTGTCTCAAGTACCTTGTTAGGCTCTTCACCTTTCTGTGTCTATTGTTGACGGTCCAGTCTGGAAGCTACTTTTTCAAAAGTAATTGTTATCTAAAAAGTGGTGGCAAACACCATTATGGGATGGGGAGAGCACATTCAAGGAGCCTGCTGTGCAGAATCTGTGGTGGTTGATGGAGCCAAGGCCTCACATTGACATCTTGGAAGTCAATGCAATTCATAATGTACATATGTTTGAGAATTGTAAGTATAGGTTTGCCACCATATGTTATGCAAACAACGTAAAGGAATACTTTTCGTCTTGAATCACTGAAGCGCAACAGATGGCATAATCTGTGAAGATGACATTTCAGTAACCCCTCTGTGTAACTCCTTGAGATCCTTTTTGGAAAATTTCAGTATGTCTGGTTGATAAGTGAGAAGTAAGGCATGAGCAGTTAGTAGATAACTGTCATGAGCCCTTAGAGGATGTGTTTGGTATCAGTCCCTTCAAGCAAAGCTCAAAGCTTCAAGAAACTATGGTAAAGTGACTTAATACAGCAATGGTCTTCAGTGTTCGCATCCTAGACATCTGCTGTTTGATCACTTTGAGTTCCTTCCAAACACTGAACTGAACTGAAGAGAGGCTGCTGTTCCCAAGCAGCATCTCGAAGCCTGGGAGAATAGACTGTAATAATTCTTTGCATAAGTGTACTCTGGGACCTTCTGCAAGAAGCTTGATGGCAGACTATCTACTTGGACTGAAAATGTATACAGGCACAGTCTCCTGAAAAAAAAGGGAAAAAAAAAAAAACAACAAATAGAAAAAAGTATTTCACACAGAAATTTCACATGCACTTGTCGCGAGCCGGTACCAGAGGGCTACAACCGCATTTCATTGCTTATCCCTCCCTTTCAGCCTCTTTTTCAAGGCAGAATTCTAAGACACTTGAATGGTGGACACTCATTATAAACAATAAAAGAATGAGAAGAGCTAGGATTTACCCCTCTGAAGAGGGGTTGTGTTTACCATGTGTATCAGCAGATACCAGTTATTTGCCTGTGATCTTCCTTTGTAGTTCTTGACATTAATAAGCCTGATAAACCTAATAGGAAACTGTGCAACAGCAGTTACTTGTATGTAGTTTAGGTAGGACCCTTTCAGCTTCAGAAGAAACCAGACTACAGCCCATTTGACAAGGCAGAAAGTTATTTAATAGAATGTGTGAACCTGTCAGGCAACTAATGCACTAATTACCCAAATGACTGTATCAATCAACAGTTCACTAGAGTAAATTGCCCACTCTTTGTGTGTTCAGGACCTGAAGGTTCATCTTTTGCAGGCTGGTTCTCTCTGCACTTGATGAGAATGCGTAAATCTTACCTTGTGTTTCTTAATGCATTCCCATAACACACAGCTAAAATCAAGAGCTGATCTCCTTTGGCTATCAATTTACTCTTCTGTTGACTTGTTGTGATAATAGTAAATGTTTACACGACTTTCAGTACGAATTCACTTAGCCTTATTTCCTGAAGTCAACAGAGCACCAGAACTCACAAAGGTTAATGAAATTTCTGTTCCTCAGCAAAATTTATAATGCAGTATTGCAGTATTTGGAGGTTCACTGACAAAATGATGCAGTGGTTGTGATTTTGAAGTGACTGACAAGCTGGATAATTAAAAAAATTGACAATGTATGATATAAATATAGATAAAAGCACCTATGCTAGCTTTAGGCTATAATCAGCACACCTGAATGAGCATCTCCTTTGTGTAATTTTAAACCTGTAAACTCAAAATCTGACTATTCTGATCAGGAACTATTTTACCTGTGTTAAGATCAGGAATGTGTGGGTGTAACAGACCGCAGATGTAGTCATCAGTTCATAGGCTCAGTCTGATTTCAGAGCAATGAATCTAAACCACAGACTGTTTCTCACCCCAGTTTTGGTGGTGTGGTTTGGTTTGGTTTGGTTTAGTGGGTCAGAAACTCATAAATCAGCAGAATAGGTCACAAGTGACAAGAATTGTTTAGCAGCCTATTTCTTGATTTCCCCTCTCCTGAACCTTGTCATTTCCCCAATTTCTGCAGCTAATCATCCCTCCTTCAGCAGGTGCTGAGAGAGCATCTGCTTCATGATCAATATGCAGCTATTCTCCCATCTTTTAATGCATATTTCTTTCCTCATGTGAGGGAAATGTGTGCATAAGAGAATCAAGATACAGGGAATCTTAACAGCCTATCCTATGGCTAGCCATCCATCTATTATGTAGAGGAGGATGCCTGTCTTGTGGTCATGGGTTAGATATATTTCAATAGAATACCAAGTCTGATGAATCCTGTTACCTAATTATTTGTGTTCTCTCTCTGTAAATAAATATAATCCTAGCACATAGCAGTAGCTGCTTACAGCTTCCTAAAAGATGCCTTCCTGGTCATGAGATGGAGAAAGAATTTAAGTGTGGTGTTCAAGAGCCTCTGAAGAGTTTTTGTTACCTATCCAGGTTGCCTGGGACAGAATTAATACTATCTTTAGCTACCACATTTTTAAGTATCTTCCTCAAGACATACTAAATACCATCCTCAAGCCTCTAGGAAAAGAGGAAATGGCCTCAATTTGCACCAGGGGAAGTTTAGATTGGTATTAGGAATTATTTTTTTTTTCTTACTGAAAAAGTGGTCAGGCATTGGAACAGGCTTCCCAGAGAAGTGGTGGAGTCACCATCCCTGGAGGTGTAAAAAAAAGCGTGTAGATGTGGCACTTGAGGACATTGTTTAGTTGATGTGGTAGTGTTTGGTTGATGGTTGGACTAGATCTTTGAGGTTCTTTCCAACCTCAATAATTCTGTGATTCTAAAATCCTTCTTATACAGTATTTCTATTGCTGTGACACATATAACTGAAGTTCTTCAGAATGCTGTATGCTACAAGCACAATATTTATAGGTTCTTCATGTCTTTACTAGAATTGTGGGAATTTAAAGAATCTTACAAAGCTAATAGCTCTACTAAGGAGGCACCTTTCTTAAGTACTAAAATAATAATTGGCAGTAATACTCAAGCAGGAAATTGTATTATTATTTTTAGTTGTCTTATAAATATTCTTGTTAAACTTCCTTTTTGCAACAATTCATACAAAGGTACTTCTTTTGAGGGGGCTTTTGTTTGTCCCAGATTTCTCTGCTGACGCACAGTCTGCTACTTCCCTGCTATGTCTTGTCACCTGCCATCTGTCTTCTTCTTTGGAACTTTTTTTATAACCAGAGTCCACTCTATGGCTTCATGTGGAAGTACATAATATTTTCTCATTCTAACGGGGGTAACTTACTCTTTGGGGAACATAATACTAACTTAAAATATAAGCAATAATAACATTCAGCCTATTGCAGCACTACACTGATAGAAGACAGTCTAGGAGAACCCTAGAAGTGCTTCTCCATTGTTAGTAGGACAAAGATTTTTGGTGACAGCTGCAGTATTTGCAACTTGGACCCTCTCCTCACTTGTAGTCAGTCACTCTTCTTTCCTCAGTATGCTTAAATTTTGTGTAAGGTCTAAATCAGTTTGACGTTTTGGCAAGCTTTATTTCATCTTTATGCTTTGTACTTCTAACATGTGTCATTCTTTGCTGTTTCTTTGTGTGTTTATTTGCGCATGTTCTTCAATCGTTAGTCAGTCTTCAACCTCTTCCAGCTGGTGATTGCCAGATATTTCTGCCACTTTAATTAAGGCAATTGCACACGTTCCATCTTTGAAGTTTTCAGCTCTTTAAATTATTCCTTTAATTTAGTGCTTTTTCCTTTCAAAGCACAAAATCTTCATTAAAGTTGCAGTTTCGATTGTCTAGGCTCTGTTTAAATTATTGTAGTTACGGTTTGGCCCTTCCAGAATTAGTCTGGCTAACTAGTGTATCTCTGATGTACTCAGTGTTTGTCAAAAGAAAATATGAGGTATTGTCATCTTTTTAAGGCTGAGTGTGTACTTGGTGAATAAAAACAAGTCAAATGTTTTGCTGAAGAACAGAGACTTCATTGATACCAAAAGCATTTGTTCTGTTATGGGTGCCAAGTTAGTCTCATAGTTGTGTGATTTCCGCTAGGACCTACTTAAAAAAAAAATGTTTATGATCTCTCTCCACACTCATTCTCAGTCCTGGGATCTTCCATGCTCATTGATCTTCTGCATACAAGTTTCCATTATTTCAGTAAGAATAAATTGACTTCATGTATCTCAGCAGCTTTGATATTTCACTTTGTTGTTTAATTTCTTTCCCCACCTGGAAGCTGTGTAGCAGAGGCAGTTTTTACAGAAAACGAAGTAGATGGAGGCCATTCCTGATCCCTGGCAAATAAGCCCTTCAGTGCTGTTTGCTTAATGGCTTCACTCTAAACTAAGTATCTGAATGTACCTATTGGGCACGCTGCAAATAGCTGAGCCTAAAAAACAGTCAAATAACAGTTATTTACCAAGCCAGCAGGAAGTGCTCTCTACTCTAATGGTAGCAGCCAATTAAGCTACTGTAATATGAAGAAAGTCAGTTTTAAAAGAGGAACATGGTTATCACAGTGTAAATGATAGTGTGTGTGTGTGTGTGTGTGTGTGTATTACAAAAACAAGAAAGGAGCTGTTGTGAAACAACGAGAAAAATAACTCTTATTTTGTACTCTTCTAAATAAAAAGAGATTTGGAAATGAAAGAACAAAGGAGGAGGAAACATTTAATAAAATAATTTATTTCTCATTTAAATAGTATTAATGCTATGGTTTTTGAAGGCAAAAGGGAGTAAAGATTAGTAACTGTATCAATGCTGGCCACTCTCTTCTGTGGTTTAAATCTCCTTCTTACTCTCCTAGCTTCTACCTCCTGTGGTGCTGTTTACTAAATCTGAAAATTATATATACAACTAACGGAAACAGCTTTCTCTGTATATAATAGTAAACAGAAAAAAACATAGTTTGATTGTGTCACTGGTTCATTATACAGGTTTTAATTCCAAGTGACAGAATGCTGGTTTATAGACTTATTCACAGTACAAGCAGAAAAAGGAAAAAAATAAAACCAAATAGATTTTTAGAATGTATTTAAACATTAATGCAAATTAATTCTAAGATCAAATGTTAATATAAATCTGAAATGGCAGGAATATCCTGGCTTTTCACATCATCGTGTATTGTTTACCATTTGTGAGCTCACCTGTACTCAATACCTGAAAGAAAAGGCTATTGATTTTGCCTTTTAGTGAGTTTGTGAAAATGGCAAAACCTGTTAATGTGTGCTGCAGACTTTCTGTCTGTCTTCTTGTAGCTCTCTTGCATACAGTAGAGTATTGTTGAACCCTTTACTGGGGTTGGAGGAAAGGAATTGAAATTAACCAGATGCATTTAGTTAAAAGAGTTCCTGGTTAACAGCATAAATGATAAACCTGTTTTTGTGCACACAAACAGGCATGTGTGTATGTATGTATTTATATATAAAAGTTCATCCTTTTTGGCTTCTGATATAGCTGAACCAGCATGTGACATTAATCATTTGATAACCAGTATGTGAAATGTCTTCTAACTTGACAAAAATTCCCTACTGAAGAAACACGTGAGATCATTTGGCTTCTACTGAGTTGCAGGGTCT
This sequence comes from Chaetura pelagica, assembly GCF_000747805.2. Lineage (NCBI taxonomy): Eukaryota > Metazoa > Chordata > Aves > Apodiformes > Apodidae > Chaetura > Chaetura pelagica. The sequence continues at coordinate 607,600 of NW_009954554.1, forward strand.
TTAAGGGGAAGAGTTTGTAGAGTTCTGGTAGAGGAGGAACTGGGGGCCCTAATCAGTCTCAAGTTGAATGTGGGAGGAGTGGTCACGTGGCTTGTTCTTTAATTTTGGCTAGGACCAAACCATGACATTGTGGCAGTAGAAGCCTCAGGTGCTGCAGAATAGTGGAATTGAGCGTTCAGAGCCCTCCAAGTACCAGATCTCTATATTGTTATTAATGACACTTGTAGTATCTGTGAAGACTGAATATCAAACTAAATGCTGCAAGCTTGGTATTGTGTATGTTGCATAAACATGTTTTTTATATTTAATTCTAAAGCCTTTTATTAGCTTTAAAAATGTAGTGACAATTGGAATGTACTAGAGAAAAAATACAAATGCATTAGAACCTTAAGAAGAAAGGAAAGGTAGCTGACACTGTGGTGTTTGCCCTGAATGGCAGCCTGAGGTATGTTGAGAGTAAAAAAAAAACTAGGTAAGATTTCATTTTTAGAAGAATAGAGCAGGTCAGCATTGAGGCTTAAATCAATGCTAGGCAGGGAGAGGAGGGAATACAGTTGCAGGGTCTGAGTGACGGGAGCAAGTAAGGAAGCTGTTTAGAATCTGCAATGCTTGTCCATTTGTTTTAATACTTTTTAAAAAAAAATTGTTAAAATTAGGGGCTTACTTAATATTTCCAGTTTTTGGAATATTGTTTTATTCTCCTCTAGATCATCTAGTGCATAATGTGGATACAGGTGAAGCTGATGTTTTTGTCTACTCTGGCTTTCTTGAAGACTATAAATTAAAAAACCCAAAACAATACTGAAGACAAGGACTAAGTGTTTCTTTTGACAAGTATATTAATAGTATATGAGTCAACGTGGGGGAGATAGAATTGAGAGCTAGAACAAAAGGGGATGTTCCACATTAACCAACATCTGCCTCTGGCAATGAGTAGGCAGTACCAAGATAGTTCATAGCTCTGGGGAAACACATATTGTCATAAATCTGTCAGGACTATGATTCTCAAATTGGAAAAAATGTAAAGCTAAAACAAATAATTCAGTAACTGAATCCAGTGGTTTACCTCACTCCTTTGCTATAGGTTTTTGTCTCCTCAGGAGAGATGTGAAAACAGGTCATGGGTCCACTTCTCAATTCTTCCAAGTTTAACTGCCAGAAATTGCAATCTATGCTAATATAATTAATTATTGATGTATTTTCCTATTCTATTTGTCACAGGGGTGCTCACATCTAGCTGAAGAACAATGCAGACAACAGTGGGTAGTAAACTGTCAGTTGTCTTATAAAATTTTAAATTTTTTAATCATTGGTATCGTTCATTGGTTTTGGAAGACAAAAATTAGTATGGCCTTATAAGAGAATTAGAGGCATTTTGGAAGTGTATGGATTCATTACCTTCTTCACACATCATGGTTAACATGTTTATGTGATCTGTGTACTGTAGGTGCACCTCTGATCACATAAATATGTGGGAGTAACATCTTGGTGACCTTCGAATTCACATGTGTTTATAAACACCTTGTTTGTGTCAGGCATCTCTCCTTGTTGCCATTGTACTAATACTGCAAACCACCACAATACCAGTTCTCACCTTGTCCTGTAGCTTAGATATGCCAGACTGTTAGATTTAGAATTGTTTGAAGTGGTTTTGGAAAGCAAAGGGATTTGTTGAAAGCCAGTGTGCCAGCTGATGGATTGCTTACATCTTGTGTGAGGAATACTGTGTTCCCATTTAGTTACCTTAGAACCTCCCTTGCCTTAGAAGAGACTGAGCTAGGAAAAAAAAAAAAAAAGTTTTACATATTTACAATATGCATAGCCTGCCAATCCAGACAAAGATGTTTACAAAATATGTACAGCCATGACATAAGAAAGCACAAAATAATAAAAATTTATTCAATAATTTATTTTCTTATCTTCAGCTGAGATTCTTCAGCTGTCTTAGAACTCTGACAAAATCAACCTCTTCTTAATACCATATGTCTGTTCACTCAAGGTTACATTTACTAAATGGACACCTTTTTTGTTGGAACATTTTAGCTTTTGTAGCCATTTTTTCCTTCTAAAGACCTCCAGGTGTTCAAGATAAATACAGTCATTCTTCCTGAAACATAGGTATTTCCTCCTTATCCAGGAGGTAGTCTGACCATCATATGGGTATTAATTTCTTTAACATGCAGATGTCTTTGTGTTAGACAAGATGTTAAATCTTCCAATTCAGAAATGTACAATGTCTTGCTAAAACCCCTCCCTTTTTTAAACTCAACATTTATGATTCAGTAATCAGTGTTTCACACTGAATCTTATTTCAGATGTCATAGAATATCCTGAGTTGAAACCGACCCATGAGTATCATGAAATCCATCTGTACATAATACATATACTTGATACAAACATCTCTTGGGTTAAATGTTTGTAGGTCTGAGCTACTGTTTATTGATTGGACAAGAACTAGAGTTACAGAAGTTAATTGGCTTGGACTGAAAACTAGTTCAGGGTTATTGAATTCAAACAGCTTCCCTCTAATACACTGCAATACCACATTATACTAATGTAGCACAAAATGCTTAACTTCAGCATCGTTCTGAAAAGGGGAAGTACTCTCTTTGATAGGGGGATGAGTTGATTTCCATATTTAGTTGATAGAATCTGTAATAGATAAGAGACAGAAGCCTGTTTTCCAAATTTCAGTCTACTTTTTCTAGAGATCTCAGGCCTGTATATTTTCCAGTTTGTCCATGGGCAAGGTATGGTACCACTTCAAGAAGAGAACATTTAAAAAGATACGTTACAGTTGAAATTTGTAAGAATTGCAATAACAAACACTGTGAGTTATGCATTATGCTTATAAATATAGAGACCCTAATATTGTTTACAAAAAGGCCAGACATTGCTAGCCATGAAACTCCTCCCTTCTTTATAGTCTTCATATCACTTCTGAAATGCAGCATTGCACTTGCTTAACTGCAGGGCAAGAGCAAGTTAAAAGAGGAATCTTAGCCAAAGATGATTTTCCATAAAAATTGAGAGTTTCTCCATAACCTTGATTCTTTCAGACATACTCATTTTACTTAATCCTTTGTGGCTTAATTTACCATTCTCAACCAGAACAAACTAGCAGAATCATGAGAAATTGACAGACAAACACCTATGCTCGAGTTTTACACTTCCAGTCAATTTAGATGAAGAAATTATGCAAGAGGAATGTGAATGTCTTTTATATGTTGAGCTGGCTCCATCAGAGTCTGGGACCAATCTGATTCCCACTGTAAAGTACAACAATCCAAGGGGTGTTTTACCACTACTGATCCACTCACAAATGCAGTGTGAGAAGATAGTCTCAGTTTCTTGCCCTAGAATGCAGGAGACTAGAAGGACTCACAAATTACTGAATTCCTGTAAAAGAACTACCAGGGTAGCAAATTTTGCAACCTCTGATTTGAGTTGAAGAACAAAAGTGTTAAGATTTTTTTTTGTAAAGGTGATGTCTGAGTGACTGGTGTTGATTTTTAACAGATCTTTGAAAACTGGTGGCTTCAAGAGACTGGGGAAAATACGTATCCTACCTGTAGCATGTTGCCTTGAATGCAGGCAAGCTTCAGTGCTCACTCAATAGCACACAAAGGCAGAACTCAATCCTGTTGGATTAAGCATGTTTTGTTTGCCTTTGTTCTAATTTGGTAATCTATATACTTTTATTTTGCACTGTATTTAATTCAATATGTAATACAGGAACATAGGTTTTAAAATAATATTTCTCTAAAGAACTAATTATTCTTTAAGGATCAACAACAGCAACCATGGAATTTAGGACTTTTTAAAAAAAAAAACAAAACAACTGTTATTTTGAGGGGTTTGACTTTTATTTAGTCGGCTTGATACTGAAGTTCAGTTGCTGTAGGATTCAAGCAAGTTAAAACTGAGATGATTAATCAAATTTGTTGCTGTTTGGGCCATCTGAAGTGAATACAGTGTTGAGAGTTGAACTTGCTTAATTTTAAAGTTCATAATGATAACTTCATATGATTCTGATGACTAGCAAGAACTAAAACTGTTAGAGAAACTGTCATCTCAAGGTTGATTTTTACCTTGGAGGTAAGCATTGTTTTCCAAAACTTTTTATCATGTTGCTAGTATATATAAATTAAATTGTTATTAGAGCATTGAAAAATACATACCTCAGCCATTTTGTTTATGTTTAAAATACTGTAATTTGAAAAGTTTCACAATCTTTTACAGAATTCCACAAATTGGATGGCAAAACCAGGCTTATTTCACAGGAGTCAGAAAAATGTGAAGGATTACTGAATAGTGTATCTTGGTACATTGTGATATCTGTAGTGAGAATTTTTAAGATACATGAAGTTTATGTGCAGGGGCAAATGAGGCAAGAGTGTGCTATGCTTTATTTTCTTTTTAATTATTTTTCATGAATACTCTGATCATAAGACAAAACGTAATTATATTATTTATGAATCTGTATTGAAAGGACAACATGCAAGATCTTTTCACTATGGAACTCAATTCTAGGTTAATTATGCCTAACATCAGCTCTAATTTGGGCTAGTCAGTAAGGGATGTTAATAAATGCTTTGGCATATACGTGTGAACTTTTCCTAGCAGGTAAGTAACTATACTCATTTTTGTCAAGTATAAAGGGCACTTAAAGACCATGGTTACTATATGTCACAACATATCAGCATAGTTTCTGAATCGTGAATTGTATTAAATTAATTTTCTGGTGTTGCTATGACCCTGACATTTTCAGGCAATTTAAGTATTAAGAGTTTGTTAGCATGTTAATGTATTTTTGAAAATGGAAGGAAACCCAACTACATTGTGAAGTCTACAGTTTACTACTCTGGTAATCACAAATGACTATCTGGTCTCAAAAATAGCAGAATAATAGCTGCTAACTTTTAATTATTTGTATCAATAGTCTTTATTCCTAAATATGTCCTAAGACATTATGTTTTTGTATAGATAACACAGCACTCCAGAAGCAAGTAATTGTTTGACCAAAATGCTTATGATATAGTTAAGATGACAAAACAAAGAATACATCAGTGTAGGAAAAATTACTAGGAGCCCAAACAGTGTTTGTATTTGGAGGGAAAGAAATAATGCTGTTTAAATACTCATTTACAATAGTTGTTAAAATGTTCACTGATAGTAGTATTTGGGGGGATATGCAGATAAATGTTTATTCGCAAACTAAGCAATTAGTTTGCTGTTCAGTGTGCAAAATGGATCATAGGTTGCCATTGTGAATTTTCCCTGCCAACCTGACATTCAGTCTTGAAAGAACTTATATAGGCACAGTAGCTGTCAAAAATGTTAAAATGATGTTGTATCTGACCTTTGGAATTATTGGGTTATTTTGTTTTCTATTTTTTGTTTGTTTGTTTTTACAATTTCAAGAATGAGGGGTTTTGTTGACTGGAACAATCTTAACTAAGCCTAAGTGAAACTTCGTAAGAGAGTAAAGAAGAAAAGAATAAGCAGAGCTGTAACAGGTCTAATTATGTGATCAATATCAAAATAATGTTCAATTTTTCAATTTTTTAGAGAATGTTATGGGTATCATATGATTTCCAACTCTGTAATTGTTTCTGTTCATGATCACATTAAATTTGCAACAGAGCCTGCATCCTGTCAATTTGAAGGTTGTTTTATTTGTGATTTTAAAAAGGCAGGATAAAAAGTGCATCTCTTATAAAAACTAAAATGTGAAAATGAAAAAGACAATACATTTTCAAGTATTACCTTGTATAATTTGTCGTTATAATGGCAGCAAGAGCACACTGCTGAGTATAACACTTGACAGTCCATCACCCTTATTTCCTTGCCAAAGTTACTGGCAAAAGAGGAAGAGAGACAGTCTTCTCTTGTCCATAATCCATATCTACAGTCTGTGTCAGCCCTCATGGTATATCAAATAATATTGTTCTCTTAATATCTGAAGCATAACTTTGAGGAAGGAAGTAATCACCTCCAGTCCTTGAATGAGGTTTTGGTTTCTATGCTCCAGGAAGCCTCAGTACCCTCTTCGAAAATGTGTTTGCTACAGAGAAGAGCTGACCTTCCCCATTCCAGCAGCTGAACTTTGCCGACTTCAAATGCCTCCTTAAACAGTTACATAACTTCCCACATTGTCATATCACAGTGATACGTCTGTTTTAAAGTCTTAACTGCCCATAAGCCTTTGCTGCTAAAGAAATAATCCCTGAACTTTGAGCCCTCCCATGGGTTCGAAGGCTGGTTCATTTTGTTGCTTGTGTATGGCATGGCAGGGTGTGTTAGGTTTTAGAGCAGTTGAAAAGTGCAGAGGAAAATAATTCACCTTGCTTCAGCCGTGTCGTACTTGTGCAGCATATCTCTCTGCTGGGAGAGCACCACCTCTCGTTTTCCTAGAGTCTGGGAGCAGCTTTAGGCAGCCCCAGGCAGAAGGCCTGTGGGAGGAAAGGAGACTGGCATAGTCTGGAGGGGAACAGGGTTCTTTCTTAAAGCTTGGTGGTGTCCCAGCCATCCTGTAGAAGTGATGACAAAAAGGACATTTTCCTTGGGACACAGAAGCAGCTGTTATGCACCTGGAACACCAAATGTTTTTGGTATCAAAGCCACTGAACTTCTTAAAAAACAAGATTAAAGGACAGAGAAGAAAGGTGAGAGATTTTATCTATCTCACCTGGCACATCAGAAATCTTTTTAAATGGTTCTAATTTAATTTTTTGTGTTCTAGTAAGCAGAGTTTTGAAATCTTTCACTCTTTTGAAGTCTCATTTCCCTTTTGTAGAAAAGGGCAGGTGGTTTTACCCCGAGGCTCTTGACAGGGCAAGAAGCTGTCACAATATGAAATGTGCCATACTGACTTGTAAGGTAGAAGGCAAATATACTACCTGGACGTCATCATTCTTTTTATGACCTTTAATGATAAGAAAAGACATAGAGAACTTCTTTGGAAAAATCTCTTTCCTTTAATTTGACCATTTTTTGACCCCTCTTAGACTTGCACCATCCACAATATCCTGTGACAGAATCCTACAGCTTAATTTTGTGTCATATGAAAAGTACACCTTTTAGCTTGCCTTCATCTTCATGCTGATTTATGTACTTTTATGTCCTTTTGATCCTGTACTGTGAGAAACTGAAAACTCCCTATTTGGCTGTGCACTACTCTATTCTAATTCTCCTTGATAGTGGGTTTTCCTAAGCAAAAATTCCCTGTCTATATAGTCATTCTCTGTTTCATCATACTTACTTTATATTTTTTTAATATTGTGGAATTCTCAGGATTTTGTTTTTGCTATCCTAAGTAATGTAGGAAACTTCGAGCCACTTGTGAATATGCTGAAGAGACTGGACCTAATACAGACTGCTGAGGGAATTTCTAGGGACTCTCCATATTGAGAAAGTTCCCAGTTTTTCTGCTTCTTTTTTAACCATTCTCTTAATTTATTGAAGTCTTTCCTTGTTATCCCAGGGTGACTGAGTTACTTTATAATCTTTTATCATAGAAACTTGTTTAAAGCACTTCGAAAATCAAAGACTTGTGCTAAGGCACACTTTTTTACATATTCAGTGTTGCTCCTTTGAGTTTCAGTTACTGTTTCCCCTTTTGGAAACCATCTCAGCTATTCCCTAGCACATTATGTTCATCTATATATCTGATAATTCTGTTCTTTAATGTAGTTGTTAGTATTTTTTATAGAATGGATCTGGGATTTCCTGATCCATAGTTTGAAGTGTGCCTTTGCAATCCTCAGTCTGTCTCCCTTTCCCAAATCATACAAAGCAAAGCAACTCAAAACAACCCAAACCCAACTCAAATGAAAACCCCCAAAAATACACACTTACCAATCCTATTATTTGGATGCCATTTTAAGTGATGACCTGGGTAATTTCTTTTAGGACCTTCAGGCAAACACTATTTGGTATATTTTTCTCCACTACTGTTCACTTTCTTAATTTATTTTAAAACATTTTTTAGTAATATTTCCATTTGAGACAGATCTCTGATGCATCCCTGCTAGAAAGAGGTTCGGGCATGAGAGCCTCCCAGAGCTCTTCTACATTAAATTTTGATTTGGAGAGTTCATTTACATTTCCTGCTAAAGCCTTATCTCTTTGAACACTCCTTTTGTAGTTTGATGGTCTGTTGGCCCTACAGCCTTTCTGGCAAGCTTAGCACTACTGTTGGATTTCAAAAAGCATTTAACACTTGCCATTATGCTTTTAGCAAATTGTTCCTCAAGATTGTATTTTTCTTTATGTGGCCTGCTTTATTGCTTTTTTACTGCCAACATTTATATAATTTCCTATTTTCCTTCATTTGGACATGGCTCCAACTTCTAAATGATGTCTTTTAGCCTTTGTAAACATTTTGTACCTTGCTATTTAAACACTCCAGTTTTGGAGGGTCTCTGTAGTCTCTTATTTTTCCTAGTAGTTTATTTACATTTTGTGTGAACCTCTGAAAGCTTGTTTAAAGTATTCGTGTGTATGTGCTTTACCCTTTGGATATTCCTTTGAATTTTATTTTGAAAAGTCCTTTTATTCTTATGTAGTGCTCCTGTACAAAATTATTACTTCAATGACTTTTGTTTTTTCTTTTTGGTTTTGCAGGCATCTAAACTTGCAGGTATCTAAACCTGACTACATGGTCAGTTTTAGGAATTGGTGCTCTGCAGTGTTAAAAAAACAAAGCCAAGACTTGCTTCTCTTCTAGTAGTCATTTATGTGCCCTAGGTCATGTCTTCTTCCCCTCTTAACTATGTTTTTTTATTCTTGCATAGTCTTCTCAGGGCCTATTCAATTGTGTCAAAGAGTTTCATCTTCACAAACAGTCCTAGCAGTACTTTTTTTTCTATTTTGGCATGAAATTTATTATATAAACTATGGAGTTGTAACTGTTACATGGTCCCAAGGACAGGTACACATGATCTGGTGTGACCAGGAACTTGTCCTAGTCCAGTAGTCCAGTCCATAAAGACTCAGTTGCAACATTTTTTGTGATTTGGTCATATATTATAACACCTGTCAACATACCGTGGCAGTGTTACTTGTTCAGCTGGCAAGATACACATATCAATTTATTTTTCTGTGTTGTTTCACTGCTTCTACAGTGATTCCCATTTTTAGTACATCCTTAGGCATCTTTGAAACATGATTAATGGAACTAAATAGCTTTTGAGCAGGAAT
>NW_009954554.1:616816-629999 GCF_000747805.2 Chaetura pelagica
CAGGAATGCAGTAAACTGAAAAGCAGACTTTTCAAAGCTTATCTCGCTGTAATTCTTATTTTTTTTTAAATAGAGTTTAATTAGAGAAAACATGGAGACTGGGAGGGTTCTTCCAAGAGTAGGGTTAAAATACCTTACAAACCTTTTACAGAAACTTAATTATTTTAAAAACTGATTACAAAGTCAACAAGCAAAAGAGCTGTGTATTTTCTCCTTCCTAGGTAACTGGACCTGTCTGCAATTTCACTGGCTGTATACAAGTCATAGAAATCAATAATGTGGGACCTTTCAACTTCTCTAATGCTGTGGGAAGAAATAATGTTGACAATTGCAGGTAAAGTACCCTCTTTGCCTTTTCAAGTTAGAAGAAACTGTTGATTTTGCTTTCTTCCTTAAATAGGGTGACTATTTTAGATGATTTAAACAAAGGTTGCAAGAAGTTATTCTATATGTGGATATTGTGCTTTCTTTTATGCTTCTGAAGCCTTTTCTTTATGTAAATACTTTTTGCCAAGTAGTTCCATTATGTTTGACAGCTTATTTAGAATAAGTTTTCACCCACTGGATGCTGAAGCATAGTAAGATAATCTGGAACAAAATACAGGAATTGGGAGTGGAGTGATGTGTTGGCTGTGTTTTCTATTTGTGGTTTGGGGGTTTCCATTAATTTTGTAATACTAGTGACTTGCTACTATATATAAGATTGTGGAAAATGCTGCAAAGCATTGCTTCTGAATATTAAGAAAAACCCACTTTATTTCACTTTTGCATATTCTTATTGCTTCTTATCATACAGTAATTGAAATCAAAGACTATACAGAGACAGTGGTGTAGATTAAGATTCTATTTTGGCATATAACATGTCTGGACATGGGAAAGTGGAAAACAATAGAAAATAGAGATTAATTGCCTATGTAGATCATTAAGTCTTTAATAACAAAGTATGATTTTAGTATGATTTACAGAGTAGCTTAATTAATGTTCCTTTTTTATTGTAACAGCATGTTAGAAAGCTAGTGGTGGCTCACTAGTTTGTTAGTTAAAAGATCCATGAGAACTGGACTCTGCGTTCACTTCTACCACTAACCTCTTAATGAATTTACTACACACATCACACTCAAAGGTATGAAAGAAGTGTAAACATCAAACCCATTATCTAACCAACCAGCTGCCTCTAGTCCTAGGTATCAAAGCTTTTGCCAGTAAAACTTGCTGTGAATATGAATTTCAGCTTATTACACCTGCCACCATTTTTATTTAGAATAGCAGCTCAGTGTGATCTCCTGTCCAAACATGACAGAAAAATAATCCTTTGCACTCTTTTAAGACATTTTGTTTGGAAGAAATTATGTGGGTGTGTTGTGGGTGTAGGACCTGCACACAATACAGAACTCAGGCCTCTGTTGTGACAAATGCAGCTAAGAAAGAACTGATGGCTCCACTTTTGCTTTTCTGCAAAGTTTTTTCCTAGTCAGAACTGTGGTCTCCAAAATGGGGACACATACTTTTTTATCTGTGGAACTGTGCCTCCATGCAGAAAAGAAATTCATGGAGATGTGAGTAAACAAGTTAACTGAGTTAACTAGATAACTATTGAGTAGTTTATATAACCAGTCATTTAAGAACCAATAGCATTCAAGAACCTGTATAGACAGGAAGAAGACTTATTGACAAATTCAGCTTTGACTCTTAAAAATTGTTTTATTTAGAATGCTGTATGTTCTGCTAGCCTATACAGAATTATTGGCCAAGATTTCTTGCATTTCTTACTGATTCTGATACTTCATAGTTATCAAATTAGGATAGAAATATGGCTGCTACATTGAATATAGATGGTAAAGATTTCTTTATTTGAATCAGAACCCAGTGATTATAGTGTACGACTGCTTCTTGAACACACTTAGCGGGTACACATAACTGATTGAGTTAGTAAAATAATACGAGACTTTGTATAGATATACTTTGAAAATAGTCTTACAGATAAAAGGATGCTGGAAGGATCTATCCTGGACAGCATGTTCCTTTTCCTTCTGTTTTTTGTTCCAGAACTGCAGATGAGCCTGGCACTGGTCAGCCTCATGCAGCCTACACAGTTGGCTCCATCCTGATCCAAATCACAGCTATTCCAGTCTGTGAAAAGCATGGAAACATAATTGAAATTAGTCTGAATTTCCCTTGGTGTCATGGTTGTCCCATAGAAGTGGACTGCAGGGAAGCCTGGCAAGCATTCTCCCTACATACTCCCTGCCCTGTGATACATGAATTTAATATCTACACACACATGGCAGCTTGCATCACCCTTTGATCTTCACTTTAGGCTTAACTCACATGCATCCTGACTGTCATCAGTCCTTACATATAAACTCTGCTTCCCAGAAAGCACTGGGGAAGTCCAGCTGCCACTCTCTTTTTGCAAGACAAGCTTCTTCAAGAAGAAGCATTTGTTTTGAGAAGGAATGAGAAAATGCTTGAAGAAAGTTGCTTAAATAGGGCTATAATGTATTATATGTGTTGCAAATACAAGTAGCTGGTGAATGCTAGAATGCCTGGTGTGCTTACATTGTGTTTGCAGAACTGGCATGATTCTGTAGTGCTGTAGTTATTGCTGCCTGGCCGTAACAGGATACTCTACAGTGTGGCAGACAAAGTAACCCAACTTTTTATTGTATTTATCATCCACTGGCACCGTGTATTTCTTCAGTTGACCTTCTACCTATCATCACCTGTTTTTTTACTTTAATCCTTTTGAATGCCCCTTCATTTGCATATTTAGCTATTCTGTAGTCTTATTTATTCTGCTAGGGTTTTTACTTCTTGGTGCTCCAGCAGCTTGGATTACTTCATTATTGTGGTGTAGGTCAGCCAAAGGGAGGCATACAGAAACTTCTTAAAGTGTATTGACTTGTGAGTAAATTTTAAACTTATGAATTTTTAATAGGTTTGAAATTTACTTAAATGTGTTCTGCTATTTTTTTAACTGGATCTATTTGAATTTTAAAATGCCAAAAGAATGAGTTAGTATGTGCAATGAATATAGAGATATTTCAAAAACAAATGTTAGATATAGTTTATTAACATTTTCAAAATTATAGGCGTTGCTACTTGAGGACCTTTCATATTATATTGTGTACTTTGTGTTTGTTATCTCAAGAGATTAATGCAATTTAGGCTACTTTTTAAATTTTTTGAGAATTAAGAAATGTAAAAAATGAAGCCATAACATTAATCTCACTGGCATATGTATCTGATTATTTGCTGTCTGAATTACCCTAAATATATAGGGCAAGAATGCTGTTTGTTCATTCATATTTTGTAATGCAAATATACACTGCAAATGAGGGTAAAGTATTTTAACCTCGTAGGACTAAATGGGAGATGGGGGCAACATGGAAATTGTCTTTCATGTAGTATTGGAAGTAGGTGCTAAATTCATCTTAAATTCAAGAGAAGGATTGATAAAGGCAGCACTGTGTAATGGGATAAGATCAAAGACCATAAAATTTTCAGTAATCCTGATCATGCTGAAAGATGCAGGATTTCTGTGCATACTCCGAAACACTGAAGTTTCAAGCATGAGGCTTTAACTCAGTTAATCTTTAAGGTCATGGCCCAGATCCTTGTGCTAATAGCATGCATCACTGTTTAAGCCTGGAGTTTGCAAATGCGCTGTAATACATGATATCCCAGGAAGGAGAGATCAGCTAGGAGGGATGTATCACATGAGGGCTCATCAGAGCTTTTGGACATAAGATGTAACCAAAGTAAAATAGCAAATGGCAGAATAATATTTTGGTGGGAGAATGAATTTAAACTTGACTCTCTGAGATCAGATTTGCAGCCAGAAAAGTCCTCTGAGCTACACAGCTTTTGCTTTCAAGAAGGGTTGTAACAGGGTTGTATTAATTAGTAAAGGTCACCCTCCAATATGTAGTTTTCTAGAATTACACTAGGCTATATACTTATCTAAATCTTGTCAAAGTTTATATTATGATACTGTTTAAACTATTAGTGTCTCAGAGCTATGAATATATAGGCAATTTTGAAAGAGATCATATGATGGCCAACATAAGTAGAAGAGACAATTGGAAATAGCAGATCTCTGATGAGATCTTTTTAGAAATGAAATCTTTATTTTATTTTTTCCTTCTTTTGAAGCAAGTAAGATACATAGGAGGTGTTAATGCAATATAAAGCTCCTGTAAGTATTTCAGAAATCATTACTGGAATGGATTTGCAGGAAAAATGACTGTCACTTCCAGGTAGAGTTCAGATGATAGATATAAATGAAGCTTTGGGTCCTGGTATTAAAAGTTGATGTTTACTGCAGCTTAATTCTGGTTTAGTGTCTGGGAGCTAGGTCTGCTTTATAGTCCTCTCAGAGTTTACTGCATGTAGTAAATTCAGAGGTTCCAAACACACACATACACATACACACACACAACTATATAAAAAAATATAAGCGTATGTGTATGCATCTCAATATGCATGTGTATATGCATGTTCATATACATCTATCCAAGCCATTATTCTTTTTTTTTTAGTACCTTACTGTGATACAGAAGAATAATGACGAATGCAAATCTACAAGGCTGGTTTGCACTCACAGACAAGAGCTAGTAAGCTGAGTTCTTCATTATTGCCCATTGGACATTTGATTTTTTAAAATTATTTTATTTTGCTGTTAATTTATCATAGGATGTTTTTTCCAGGCTGAAACTGAGCTTCATTTCAGCAAAGACCCTGAATGCCATTTGAATTTAGGAAAGAAGCTCTTGAATGTGCATTACCCATGTTCCATTCCATCAAGAGGACTGATGAGTTTCCTTATGCATTAGGCAATTTTCTCAGGAGCGGTGCAGCACATTTTGGAGATCTCTGTGTGTTTTCAGTAAGCCCTCAGTTCCATTTTCACCTCACTAACACTATTTCCAACAAGCTCTAATCCCCTTCCTTATGTTTTTGTAGTCCCTTTTTCATTTGGTATGTTTTGGTGGTATTTTAAAAAACCATAATAGAATAACAGAATTTGAGAATGGTTTGTATTGGAAGGAACCTGATCATATAGTTCCAACCCCCCTGCATTGGCAGGGACACCTTCCGCTAGACCCGGTTGCTCAGAGCTCCATCCAACCTGGATATTTTTCTGCTGTCTTTTCTTGCTCTTCTGGGATTCTTGTTCAGTTGACTTTTCAGTTACAGAGACATCAATGTTGAAAAAGACTAAAAAAGACTGAAGTGACAGTTCTAATCTTTCCTGCTGTTACAAATCCTCAAAATCACTGTAAATTGTTGTGTAAGCCTTTAGCTCTATCTTTTGAAGTATTTATGTAAATTATTTGTGATGGATATTAGACAAATCCGTGTGTCAAATGTATGCAGAATCACAGAATCCTAGGGGTTGGAAGGGAACTGGAACAATCATGTAGTCCAACCCCCCTGCCAGGCAGGGTCACCTAGAGCACATCACACAGGAACGTGTCCAGGCGGGTTTTGAATGTCTCCAGCGAAGGAGACTCCACAACCTGTCTGGGCAGCCTGTTCCAGTGCTCTGTCACTCTCACAGTAAAGAAGTTTTCTGTGATGTTTACGTGGAACCTCCTGTGTTCCAGTTTGCACCCATTGCCCCTTGTCCTGTCATCGGACATCAGTAGAAAAAGCCTGGCTCTGTCCTCCTGACACTCACCCTTAACATATTTGTAAACATCAATGAGGTTGCCCCTCAGTCTCCTCTTCTCCAAGCTAAAAGGGACCTCAGCCTTTTCATGTGCACTACATTATTTTATAACATATTTGTTCCATGTGCTAAATAAAAGGTTCCGGTCCTAAAGAAATGCTATTTTGTACTCATGACACACCTTTGTGTCTATTTTAGTGCAATTACGTAATATTGAATATCTCCAGTTACTGGTGATTTTTACTCTATATTAGATTACTAAATTTATTATTGGAATTCATACATCTTCTGTCACCCCAGATACTTAACCATTGCATATAAACTGATCCCTTTATACATTGGGAAAATAAAGTACTAAGTTTTAATCAGAACATTCATAGTATAGAACTGAATTTGTTACATAAATACTTTAGGAAGTAGAAGTATTGTTGCATCAAGTATTTATAATTTCCTAGAAATTTCATCAACCAAACAAGAACTACGCTTGAACTTGATTAACTTTTGAAATGTAAAACCATGAAAAATAATTATATCAAGAAAATACATATTTAGGATTTATAGGAAAGACTATTTTTCTCATGAATTCATATAACTTTCCCATTTCAGATTTCAGCACAGCTTCCCCTAAAAACAAAATAATATTATAAATATGAAAACAGAAGTTTTTTTCTAGAATTAAAAAAAAAAAAAACATTGAAAAATGGCTTTCAATTTAGTTTCTATTTTGTATCAAAGTTCTTAAAACACCACTACATGCATTTTTCACAGCATTAAAAATATTGTGTGCCATAATCATTGCAAAACTCTTTGGAAACTTAACCTTAATGCCTAAGAAAAATTATCTTAGTGACACAAGGTATCAAGTGTTACGGTTCAGTAGCTTCCTGAAATAACCACTTGGGCTTCTATCCAGACAGGTGTGTGAATAATAAACCTTTCTTCTGCTGGCTTAGAATAGAAAAAATAATCTCAATTTTTTTCTTCCTGTCTAAACTTTGAAGATGTGCATGTGGATGGTTTGACAGAATTCTGCTTTAAGAATATATAACTAGTGTTAAATTTAATATGAGCAGTGGTTCAGAAAAGCTAAGTGTATGACAGGAAGAATTGTCTAAAAACAATTAAATAGTAAAAGAACTTACCTGTCATGCTTTTCTTATTGGAATACAATCACACTTAGCTTTAGTGTTAGCATTTGATGTCATTCCAATTACAGAATCTAGAAATAGAGAAAAACAATGTTTTGTTATATACTCACAAATAATTAAGCTTTGGAGCAGGCTTCCATGACTTCCAAGTTATGTGCAGGGAGTGCCTCATAGTGGAAATGTGGTTGCTCTTGTTGTCATACCAGACTGTATTGTGAAGAGGGGCATTTTCTACAGGAAAATAAGAATGAGAATCATACTGAAAGGAATAATCTGACTACTGGAAGCTTCAATTGGTAGAACACTTTGTGCTCTCTGACTTTTGTTATATTTGAGAATCACTTTTGAATTTGATACAGAAGTAATAAGAAGTCGTAAGCATTGCCTTCAACTGCTGACAGCCAGAATGTCAAGAGATAAGTTTGGAAATTCAGTTTTATTCTGCCAGCAGATCTCTGTTGGCATCTATTCGGTCTCCTTCATTATATCAGTGAATAGACCACAGGTCTTCATGACTTATGAAGTCTCTGTGGGTTTGGAAGAATCTAATTTACAAAGCTAAAAGTGCAACAATCAACAATCTCATAAAATCGTATGTGCTTTTATAGAAAATAAAATCCATCATAAATAGTATTCCATGTTTTTGAAAAAAAATTGAACATTTTTTGCAATTTAAAAGGTGTCTTGGGATTCTCTGGCAGAGCATTTTTAATAACAATTGTCCATTTCAGATCTAAAAATTATTTTAAAATCCAGATTTTAAAAGCTTCTTTTTTTAAAGTCCTTTAATGATATCCAGAAGATGGCCATTGTAGTGATATATATTGTTATCCTATAAATAAAAAGGTTGTGTATTAATATGCAAATAACTTCATACAAGGTATTTACAATAAAATCCCTCTAAAATTGCTCAAAACTAGTCTAAAAAATGGAAAGCCTAAAAAAAGGAAATGTATAGTAACTTTTTAAAAATTAATTTTGTACAAAACTTCATATATCAGGTTTTTCTTTAAATGGGCCAAACCCTGAAGGAAGAACACTGTCCTGAAGAGCTTTTGGTTTTTTTGCTAATGCAGACAAGCAACTCAATGTTAGCTTCTGGAACAAAATGATAAATGTGATTTCTGTGTGTCTGAACAAGAAGTAGCACCATTTCATTTCAGTGGACACTATTGATTGTGATTTTGGTTGTGCTGTAATTCATTGTGTAATGGTGTGCTCTAAAGCAGGACCTAAAAAGATGACAGGTATAACTAAAAAATCCTCAAAGAAATTGGTGATATGATTTTAAAAGAAAACAAAACAAACAAACAAAAAAACAACAGCAAAATACTTAGGTAATTTATATTATGTTGTGGGTTTTTTTGTTGTTTTGGTCTTGGT
This sequence comes from Chaetura pelagica, assembly GCF_000747805.2. NCBI lineage: Eukaryota > Metazoa > Chordata > Aves > Apodiformes > Apodidae > Chaetura > Chaetura pelagica. Next base: position 625,022 of record NW_009954554.1, read on the forward strand.
TTGTTGGGGTTTTTTTCCTGTGTTTTTTGTTTGTTTTCTTGTTTTTTGTTTTCTAAACTGTGGCTGAAGTGGTTATAGTGCATTTGAAGATAGCAGATATATTTAATGAGGAGGTACACACATGGAGGAGGTTTATTTACCTCAGCAGAGACCAGCACGTTAGAACCAATGGTTAAAAGTTGTATCCTGAGCATCTAAATTGGTAATAAAACAAACAAACAAAAGTAACACTAATAATTATTATAATTGGTACAAAGTGCCAGTTGAAGTGGTGTCTTCATGTGTTGCTATATGAAAATTAGACTTTATGTCTTTCTAGAAAGGATTCTCAAGACAGCCATAACTTATTAGGCTTATTAGTATAGTTATAACTGTGGGACATAGAAAGATCTGAGAGAAACAGAGGAGATAAAACTCTGGTGTAAGCTACATTAAAAAAAAAAAAAAATAATAATAAAAATTAAAGAATGAACAAGTAGTACTGAATGTGAAATAGATGATGCAGGCAGAGTTGTGTGTCTACCATACATTGCTGAGTGGTAAATTTTCGTAGATTCTTATTATCAGGAAATCTTTACATCTTAGATGCCATAATTCCTAGCTCCTAAGATAAAAATATTTAATAAGCTGATAAAATAGATAGTATTTCTCAAAATATAGAATTCTTTCTTATTATAATACATTCTTAATTAAATGATTCTGTAAATCAGATAGTATCTGTATTGGCTTATTAGTATATAAACATGTTATCATCAACAACCAATAAACATCCTTCTCTGGGGAGAAGCTAAGAAAAATTTTATTTTCTACAGGGAATGAGGATTGTTTGTTTAAGGCTGTAATATTGAGTAATGCAATACTAGAAAGATGTATCATCCTTCAAGAGACCTTGGTTATGAAGTTAAGGAAACAGTCTTATCCCTACAACTACTTGATTGCAGCAGAAAAACATATATTTACCACTAAAAGAAACATTAATTCCTCACAAAAAAATTATATAAATATTTTACAATTACCTAATTCCTCAAAAACTAAATTGATTATTTATATGTTTTTTCTGTATCTGTAACCTGCAGGACTATTTAATCATATCTTGTCTGACTCTTGCTCTGCAGTACTGTAGATTTACAGTGCATCAGTGCCCCCTACAGCCTTGAATCACTAGTAAAATGAGTTAGAAAAATATGCTATTGATCTTTGTTAAATAACTATTCAGAAAAAAGAACAGCTTTAAATCCTATTACATCCTGACAATTTTTACTCCTTCCTTTAAAAGTGAAATCAGAGCTCTTGGCAAATGCTTGAGAAATTTAAGCTAGAAATCAAGACAGATTGTGACATATTTATGAGAATAAAAAAAATCCCTTTTTTTTTTTTTCTTAAAAAAAAAAGGCATATTAAAAGCATCAACCATAAGCATTGAGCAATTCAGAATATATGTTTAAACTTTAAAGTTAATAGTTACAAGAAGAAACTCTGGCTCTCAGAAGATCAACTTCTATAATGTGTAGACTGTTCAGAGTAGAGAAATCACTGCTTTGTCTGCAAAACTGCAGTTAGGTGTTCATGTATATTTTTGACAATTCACTAAAAATCACACATAAGTTTGGGGTTTGTGTTGTCACCTTCAGCTCCTCCTCACATTTTTCTCAAGTCACTGGTAAGTTTCTAGAAACATTACTTATGGGTTTGAGAATATACTTTGAAGCTCTGAAGTTTAAAGGAAGCAGTGGTTGGTCATAGCAATAGTGGAAAACTTAAGTAATATATCTGTGTATGTGGAAAACCAGAAGTAGAGCTTCAGCTCATGAAACCTTGAGCTGTTAAAATTGCAAGCAGTGTCAAAAAGAAGACCTCTACTCCGCACCCATGAGACCCCACCTGGAGGCCTGAGGTCCCCAACACAGGAAGGGCATAAAGCCCTTGGAGCAAGTGTAGAGGAGGGCCATGAAGATGATCAGAAGGCTGGAGCACCTCTCCTATGAAGACAGGCTGAGAGAGTTGGGGCTCTTCAGCCTGGAGATGAGAATGCTCCAGAGAGACCTCATAGCAGCCTTCCAGTACCTGAAGGGGGCCTACAAAAAAGCTGGGGAGGGACTTTTTACAAGGGCTTGTAGTGATAGGATAAGGAGGAATAGCTTTAAACTGGAAGAGGGTTGATTTAAGCTAGACATGAGGAAGTAATTCTTTACTGTGACGGTAGTGAGACACTGGCACAGGCTTCCCAGGGAAGTTGTGGATGCCCCGTCCCTGGAAGTGTTCAAGGCCAGGTTGGATGGGGCTTTGAGCAACCGGGTCTGGTGGGAGGTGTCCCTGCCCATGCAAAGGGATTGGAACTAGACAATCCTTTAAGTTCCCTTCCAACCCTAGTCATTCTCTGATTCTATGATTATAAATCAATTAAGTTCAAAAAAATGCCTGTCTCTATGCTGTACAAGAACTTGTTCAGATATATATACTCCAGACCAGCTCTCTGAAGCCAGATTTCCCCATTTTTCCTCTCTTCATCCACTCTTAAATTAAGTGGTAGATAGGAGGAGATGCTGCACTTCTAGCACTCATACGAGGTCCTGGTTGGCAAGCATGACTTGGCATTTCATAACCATCAAAAAAAGGCCTTATTGAAATTACAAGATGTAATATGAAATTATTACATCTGTAAGGAGCAAGGCTGAAGGCCAAATGACATCAGCCCATTGAAAATTCAATGATTTCTTAGACCTAACTGCCTAACATATTTAACTGATGGTATAAAATTGAGTAAGTGGTGTATGAAATGAAGGGAAGTGATTAACTCTCTTCAGTTTCTGGGCACTATAAACACAGGTGTGACATCAACAACTGGCTTCCAGCATTTACCAATTCTAAAATCCATTTCATAAATCAGAAGATACAAAACATTCTTAATGGAATTAAAGTATATTACAGAAATGCACCAGAGGTCAGAACTCTTCAGTGACAAGATGGTTCTAGTTGCAAGTCAGATTAATTTTATCTACAGCAATTTTTTTATTTTTTCCTTCAAAATACATTTTCTAATATAAATAGAGTAAGGTAAATTCTCTCATTGGGAATATGGCCATATAAATAAGCCTTTGTTCGGTTTTCATTAAATTTTACTAATTGAAGAAACTTCTTATATTTTACTAAAAGAGATGTATTTGTACCTCCTAAGCCCTGCTAAGCCCTTTGCAAATGACAAAGCACGATCTTCATGCCACGGTGGATTTTATTTTCATCATTTAAATCAAAAGGTTAGATATTTTTAATCTTGAATTCTAAATTTGGTCTCTAAATTTTAATTTTAATAACTTAGAATTACTGAAGAAAGAATGGGAGAAAAATACAGTGCAATAGTATTCACTCTGCCTTTGAGAATATTCTCCTAGTTTTGCCTCAGGTTTCTCTTTGTCTCTTGCTTTGAAACTTGTTTTGTATTTGAAAAGATCAATGACTTTTGGCAGCTAGCCTTTCCTAGGTCCAGATCACAACCACATACTTGAACCTTCAAAGACATAGCATTTGGGTTCAGATAGTGTTTAAGAAAACAAAAAACTTTTAGGGTCAATAGATGGGAAATATCAACTTATTTAAGTGTTACCCTGGCACAGGTTGACCCCCTTATAATTTCCATATAACGCTTTTAGTTTAATATGTTCTCTGCCTCCCTGTGAGGGACATCTTGCCATGTCACAACCTTTAGGCTGATAAGGCAATGGGAGGGTATGAATAATCCATTTTTAGAATTTTTCTGTTAAGTAATCCAGGTCAAGAAAAGGTAGCTCCTTAATTATTCCTACGCCTAACCAAAACTGTGTAGTTCAGTGCAGCACAGTGGCATGTTGTTCTTCTGTTGCGTTTGATCTTGATTCCTCTGCAGATAGTTTTGAGTGCTGTTTTGCAATTTGGAAGGAAAGACCAAGATCTACTGACAAGGCATCTGGAGTTTCTTGTTTGTGAACTGCTGCACTTTTCTTGCAGTTGTTCATATTATTAATAAAACTTCTCAGTTTTGATAATGCTGCCTCTTAACTATCTTTCCATGTCTTAATATTTTGATAAATGAGAGTCACATTATCTTACTAATAATGGAGTCATATCAGTGTCTTCATTACAAACTTAAATTGCTTAAAAGTTTAGAGTTACCAGTTTAGGTTGTAACAGTGTAAAGATCTGTCCTTGCTATAAAGGTATGCAGTTCATAAGGAGTACTTTTAGCAAATGTTTTGAATACCTAAAAATGGTTTGGGATGTTTTTCAGTTATATAATCAAAATGTATGTTATTTTAAGTGTGCCATAGTGATTAGAACTAGGAATTTGTCCTCACTGGTCGGAGTTCATTTCTTTAGTTTCATCTGTAGTAAATGGAGAAAGGTGGTCACCTATCTTACAACGGGATGAGCTGAAGATGCCTCTCTTCATGTAGATCATCTACAGAGAGAACCAAGGTGATGACCTCAGACAGTTTTCCAAACTCTTAGGCAGATAGTGTTTGACAAACTGAATTCTGTCCTAAGAGTTTTTTGGCTGATGAAATGACTTAAATATTTAGGAGGGAAAAGGCCATTTTGGGTGACATTCTGATGCCTTGGAGAATTTGGAACTGAAAAGAGGTTGAACATGAGGTCATAAGTATTGAACATGTTAATTACTATGTTAATGATTTTTCTTGTTTCTGCTGTCATGGTAATTGTTAGACTGTTTGTTCCCTCTTAAGTAAAGTGAGAGTGCTCACTACAGAAAAACATTGTGGCTGAAATTTAAATAGTTTTCCAGTTGCTTGAAAGAAAATTATTTGTACAGCAGCATCTAATAACTTTCCTTTAGGAAAATTCCATTAATAAGAACATGCCTTTGTTTAGTGTGCCCTTACAATCATTTTTATGTTATTACAAGGAAGAAGAAAAAGATATCTACCTGCATTGCCTCTTACACTAGGACACTCAAAATATGATAGTGCTTTGGGGCAGGGGGGGG
>NW_009954554.1:630325-649991 GCF_000747805.2 Chaetura pelagica
GGATTATAAAACTGTAAACAATAGGAGGCAGCACATTTTTGCACATGCACACACACAAATATCCAAAACTAGACTTTCGAATTATCAAACAGAAGCCTCCTAGTTGGTAGCTGCAATCAGTATGAAGTGGTTGTAAATTTTCGTAATGTTTGGACCAAACAAAAGTAGCATATCCTGAAACTTCCAATTTTTAAAAAGACATGAGATAAAAGCACCATTTAGGAGGCTGATCTCATATTGTGCTTCAACACAGAGAGTAAGTGCTGGGGTTCTGGAAAGAAAAATGAGTGCTGAAAAACAAGAGCTCTGTAAAAGAATACGTGGTCTTGGGGCCAGAGAGGAAGGAGGTCAACATTCTGGCTGGAGGAGAAATCCTGGAAGTGGGGGAAGTTACTGAAGATGAGAAAGATGCATGGAGATAAATGTCAGGGGCTGCACAGGGACTGTGGCTGGTAACAGTCAAGACGAATTACTAAAAGGAGTGGGTCCATGTGAATCAACATGACTTTCCACCTGAGTTTCCTAGACCAGCTGGGAAGGAAGTTGGGAAGGAAGCAGAGACCTAGTGAACATAACAAGGCATGGGGTGGAGTGAGGGCATGAGGGGGTGCATGAGATAATCAAGCAGGATAAGAGCCCTTATGTTTTTTGAGTAAACCCCAGTACTCAGATTCATTGTGAGAGGTTTTTAACTTTCTCATCTGTGAAACGTGCTTCATTGACTATAAAATAATTTTTTCCTCATTAAAAAAATTATATGTAACAGCCTATTATTTTAATTCCTTATCTGTTATCTTGTAAAATAGTGTTGAGGAAGTTCTCAGCAGTATAGTTTTTTTACTCTTACCTGTTGCTGTCATGGGGGTCTTTTTGACCTGGCATATTTGCAACATTCTTTCTTATACACTCAATGAGAATGCAGTAATATTTGAATTAAATGCCAGATTACTGATGAATACATGATGTTTGTGTTTATGCATGCCAGACTTTCTCCAGCATTAAGATATAATTAGAAATTAAGTCTAGAAGAAAGACTAGATAATATATAACAGTACTCTGCATTTTTAACTCTTTCTGTTCTAATGATTTCTACATGTCTGTCTCACCTTGCTCATCTTGCTCAGCCCAGCTCTTACAGTAGTTTCAATATGGTGTGATACATGATGCCTTTTTATATTCCGATCTCTCTCCAGTCACACAGTCTTTGAATAGCAACATGCTTTATCTCCGACAATCTTTATTAATATTTATGAAGAAATGTAGGCCTCTCCTACATCTATTATGTAGGCAATAACTATTTTCAGCACATAAGGAAAAAAATGCAAAAAGAGATTAAGGACTCTGTTTCTGAAAATTACTTAGATGCCTAAAATCAAAAGTACTTCCTCTCAAAACTGCATTTTAGCTGTAATGTAATCAGGTGGAATTGATACTCCAGAATGCCAAGGTGTGTGTGTTATATGCATTTCTGGAAGTACTTTGATTCTCTTGAGAGTCCCTCTTACTCCTGTTAGGTTCTGAGAATGGCTCAACTCATCCTTCATAAGTGTATATCAGAGAGGGCAAGATCTACTAAGCATTCCCAGAAGAAATTGAGTTGAGAATGTAAGAAGACCTATCCAGTGGTGGTACATACCTGCTTTCCTTTTTTATTTTTTTCAGATCAGCATTAAGAGCACTGTTCTGCTTTATCAGATAGTGGACTTAGTTGTGTGCTCACCTTGATGGAATTACAAACTTGACAGTCTGCTACCAGAGATGCTGTAGGAATTCTACAAACCAGTCCCTTGGTCTATTCTGTCCTGCACAGAACAAGCATTAGGTTGAGCAAAGAAAGAAAAAGTCTGCAACATATGGTTCTTATCCCTTCGGTTAGATTATTCATCTGAGTACAGATTTGGATTTTTCCTCTGTATCAACTGTTATTTTTAATATTTCTCTTGAAGGATTTTGGTTCCTTTCTTGGGAGGCAGGGCTCCAGGCATGTGGAGAATCTTCACTAAGCACAAAGACCAAAGGCTTGGCCACTACAGTCCCCAAAACTACAGTGCAGAAGCCTTACCTGAGGTGTATTAGTACTTTAGAAATCAATTACATATTTAGGATCTAGAGGTGATTTTTCCTTTGTCCCCCCCACACACATTGTGCAATGATATGCCATAAGTAATCTTCCATTTTGGAGTCTGAAGTTACGGATGGTGTCACAGAGGTGGAAGAATGTCTTTAGTTCTTGAAGCTGGGTAGAAGCTTTGATAAGCATTCTGGAACTGAGATTTTTCAGATAGCTTTCTCAGCACTTCTGTTACAGGAATTCAATTTATCTAGTACAATGTACTCAGCCGTTTCAGACTAGGACAGAATTGTTACACTCTAATCTTGCAGAAGAACAAGTACAGTGCCATGTTAAACAAACAAAACAAAACAAAACAAAACACAACAAAAACAAAATAAACATTTCTTATCTCCTGAGAGAAGCTTCAAGGAGGAAATGAAAATATTTTTTCCATTCAAAATCACTTCTTTCAAGAAACAATGAGTTGCATAAATCAACACAGACAGTACTCAGGCCTTTCAAGTGTTATTTTCCTAAACAGCAGCTAAGATGAAACTGGAAGAGGTTTTCTGATATTGACTAAATGTAAAACAAAAAGGTGAAGTTCAGGCAGATTCAAGATTTGCTGCAGAAAGTGTAAGATCTGCACATTGGTCCACTCATTGCTCCTTTGTTGAGTTTAGTGTTTGGATGACAGAAAATTGAGAGGCTTAAAAGGACAAATGGGGAAGGCTATGAAACTGCAAAACCAAGCCAAAGTAATATCCATGTGAATAACAGAGATTCAGTGCTCCCTCACTTCTGCAAGCCAGCTAAGTAAAAGGAGGACTGGATTTGGTACAGAAATTCAGTTCTAACAAAGCTATTATTTGTTGGGTTCTGAACTTAGGGACTAAAAGGTGGTTGGTTTTGTTTGTTGTTTTGTGGGTTTTTTTCAGATATCATCTAAGGGAGACTCTTCTGTGGAAGACTTTGATGTCTTGTTTAAGAAGGCTTCTGCTATTACACTTTTGACATATATGGTTAATGCAAAATCTGTGTCACAATATCTGTTGTAAAGTCTATGGAAACTACATGCTTTCAAGCAAGCGGAACAGGAGTCTAAGTATTTTGAATTTCAATTCCGGTGGAAGGATATTTCCAGATGGCTCCCTTGAGAGGTCTCTTGAAGGTCTCAAAGGGTTGGAAATTGAACAGACCAAGCTGTATCTGTGGTATATAGGCTATGTGATATGCTCCTTTGTAGCTGCTTTGAGTGGGTTTTTTTGTGGTTTATCAATGGTAAGAGCTTCTTTGCAGCTGCAGTTGGGGTACGGTCAGTAATGCTGATACACGTTGCACTACCTTTGCAGTGGTGTTTCATGGAGACATACAAAACTTTGTTGATAATTGCCCTTTCAGTTTTACCTTAGTCTATCTACTTCCTTTTCCTCTTTCACTTCCCTTTCCATATCTGACATTTCTTCCCAAATCTAGCACCACTAGGCATCCTGGAGTTCATGATTTTTTTTCTTTGGATTTGTAAAACAAGCTTTTATAAACTTGGTTGTATCTCGTTAATTGCATTCTCACACCCTTGGCTGCACTGTATATCAAATATATTATTTGCATTGCTAAGAGTTTGCACCATTAAATGAGATTCTGTGTGTGCAAAAGCAGTTACAAATGATATACCAACTGTGAATTTTTAAATGGAAAGCTGCAACTACAGTATCACTGAGTTCTGCTACCAAGTGTTGTGCTTAGTAGGAGGGAGAAGCTGGGCTCACAGCCTGGAACATATATTGAGAACTGAAGTTTTTAGAGAGATATGCCTGATCATAAGTTATCTTTCTTTTAAAGACAGACACCCGATTCTTCCAAAGCAAACAAAGATAGGGATGGGGGAGGAAATAAGATTCAGATATAAACTGCTGCACAAAAATAATCCCCCTCTGGTAACCTCTTAAATTGTTTTCTCAGTTACTGTGTTGGGTGATTTAAGTGGTTTCTCCAGTAGGGTAAGTGCACAGATCTACTGTTCTGTAGATTCACTGAAGTCAGTGAAATGCCATTTAAAGTATTATTCTTGACATGCTTGGAAACAGTGAATTAAACAGCCTGTGAAAGGCTTTGTTCATTCTTGCTAAATTACATGCCAGGTACTAGGTTTTTTTAATTCCTGTTTAAACTAACATTTCCATGAAGTGTAGTTGTTTTCAGTTTCATAGGGAAACTATATTGAAATTATATTCTACCATGCATGCTAATGTCCTTGAAAAATCTTTCTTCTGGCTCCAAAATCTAAAACATTTGCTTAAAATAATCTGGCACAACCTAAGAAAAATGGCATGTACACACTTCTCTGATGAAGAAAATTGCAAATAAAAGCAGTTGCTTCCCAGCACAAATTACTTTATTGACAAGCTAAAAATACAAACTTCCTTATCGCACTCATATCAGGTAGGGCTAAATCCAATACTTCAGTAATAAAATGTTAAGTGCCTAAGTACCAGAAGATACAGGCAGTAGAGATGTTATCATATCATTGGGACCCCCTTGCCATTGCATGTCTCATCAACCTGCTTCAGGAAAAATGTCAGAGTGCTTCTGCAGACATGACTGCCATCATCCTGATAATGAATTACCTTAGGGACAAGTCTGCTCTTCTTGCAGGTCTCAGTTGGAAGTCCATTATACAGACAGATCACCCCTATGGGGGGTCGGGAAGCTTTTTCTTATATTTAAGTGGGATTTTATTATATTTCAGTTGGTATCCATTGCCCATATACTTTTCACTGGCCACCAGCAAGGGGAGTCTTGATTCCAGTTTTTCCCCTACCTTCTTCCTCAAGCACTTATACAAATTGATAAGATTCCCCTGAGCCTTCTCTTCTCCAGGCTGAACAGTCCCAGCTGGTCCAGGTCCTTGGCCCAGGCAACCCAGTGTGGCTGAGCTCTTGCACTGTCCAGTCAGCACACAGCCAGTGCTGTGTTAACTTCTTGGTTAGTGCCTCTAACTCCACACACTAATAATTTCAGACTGCTTTTGGAAAGGGAAGTGTAGGAAGCGCAGTCAGTTAGGCTATGTGTGTTTTTATTTAACAACATAATGTCAAGGGTGAACCCTGAGTACTATATCACTGCCATTCAGTTGATCATTTATCTGCTTGAGTGGTAAAGAATGTAAAATAAAATAAACAAGACTTCAAATAGCACTAACATTTATATTTAGACAAGCATTTCCAACTTACATGCACTCAGCCATGAAACACAAGGTTACAGGCCTCTAAAACTCAGCTGTTTGACCTCATCTTAAGATTAAAAACAATGTGTTGATGCTTGCAGCAAGTTAGAAAATCTTTGTTTACAATATTGACCTGAGATGTAGTGACAGGCTGGGAAATTGAAAAGAAAAAAACCCAGAAAATTGTGACCTTGTTGTGTAGTATCAGCGAATCAATTTTTGGCTGATTTATTTTTCTTACACTTTGTCGAAGCTTCTAAACGCCTCAATTACTTAATTACTTTAAACTCTTCCCGGCTCATTATTCAAATAAATGTTTTAGTTAAACTGCATTGAGCCAAGGTCATTGCTAATTCCCTGCAGTGGCTGGAATGGCTGCAGAGGTCTGCCCCACTAACCAGCCCAGGCAAACTCTTCTCTTATTCTGCAGCACGGCAGCGAGCTGCAGGGTGCCTGGAAGCCATGCTGGCTTGCAAGCAGTCAGGCACTATTTAGAAGCAAAATATCCAGAACAGCACTGTGAAGGGTGACACCCTGCGGAAGACTAGAAAACGAACCAGAGAGAAATCAACCTGCCAAGGAGCTTTCATTTCTTTCTTCACCACCGATTAGGATGTCAGCCGAAAAGCGAAGCAAGGCTGTGTCACTTGAGCTGTTTAGATTTCATTTGAAACAGACTCCCGTCATTCTAGAGATAAACAGTAGCTTCCCATCAGAAAGGGGATTTGCAACTTCCACATCTGGAAATCTGGACACAGGAACGCGTATTTTGCCAGTCAGGCAGATATCCCTCTGATTGATTCTTTTACCTCTCATGGTAGCTGTGACCAGATTCAGAGGAATAAATTTTGCTATGGTCACCTACAGGATTATCTGTGATTAGAGAAATCATCTTTCTAATAGCTAGAAATGAGAACTTTCCCATGGTTTATTTAGTTTAGTTGGTGACGGTTTGTTGGTTTTGGTTTGTTGGTTGTTTTGTTGTTGGTTTTGTTGTTTGGGGTTTTTTGGGGGTTTTTTGTTGTGTTTTGTTGGGTTTTTTTCAGGAGAAACAGAAAATTCAACCCTAGATCCCAGGAATAGCTGCCAATAAATTTCTCCTGTAAAATGCTTGATTCTCTGTGTAAACCTACTATTAGTTCAGAGTTTGTAATACATTTAGTTTTGGTTTAGATAGAAAAGAAAAATTAAGGTTTTGGGTTTTTTTAATCAGTGTTTATAATCTCAGCAGCAGGTGACTAAGCATTTTTAATTTGCTGTACTAGCCTGATAGAGGGTAACACACACATTACTGCACTCGTAATGTTGCTCTGAATGGAATAGCTCATATGAATATCATGTTAGTCATTTCCCTTGAGAGAAAAGGATGGTTATAAACCTTGCAATTTCTTTATTGTAATTCTGTTCATATAAATAGAAATAATATTATTCCATTCGTGTAAACAGAAATAAACAGGAAATCACTTATTTTCTTAAAATTCCAAGCCTCTTATCAGCAAGTTCTCAGCCTGCTTGTTGTCTGCCATCTTTTTGGATGCTCTTCTCTAACCATCACAGTGTGTGTGTTTTGGCTATGTTATGTATTGGATGAAGTCTGTGTCACTGCTTCAGCATTCCGTTCTAATACTTCCCTCACTATACTTCCCTCACTCTGCATGTCTCCTCTTTGCTGTTGGGACAGGGACGATTTCTTGCCACCATCATCCCAGCGGCCCCGTACTGGTGCCTTATTGGCCCTGGGAAGCTGGTGGTGCCAAATCATCCTAGGCCCCTGTCCAGGTTCTCTTCCTTCCTACCTACCTCTCAGCACATGTAATTGTTTTTGTACATGTGCTGTATTAATAATTCAGAGTACTGATTTTTCAGTAGTGAGTTTTGCACACTACACGGGATGTAATACATTGTTTTCTTTCTGAATATTAGTAAGATTGTTACTAATTTCTAAAACACGGATTCCAAAAAGTAAATTATTGAAATCAGTTCTCAGGTTCTTCTGACTAAATGGGCTATGCTGGAAATTTGGAAGCTAGATTTGAGAAGATACATGCCTGAAGTGGTGAATGCGAAGTTACACTCAAGGTGTCTCAGCACACCACTAACTCCCCATCTCTCTTGCTTCTGCAGACACACTATTCTCATGATGCATCATCCCTTTCAGATGCTTCTTTTTAAGACATACTCCAACCTCTGCAGTAGGGTGAAGCAGAAGTTTTAGCTGATTCAAGAGCAGGTGACAAGGAGAGAATGGAGGGTGCAGCAGGTGGCAATACAGAATTTTTTTAATTTTATTTTTTGTAAAGCAGGTTTATACTACTGTTTTTACCAAAATAAGTCAGAATATGGCTGTTGATGCTTAATACTTTGCCAAAACTGCTGACTTGCATTGTATGGAGTATTTAATTTCTATGTACTGTTTTGGACAAAATGTTAGTGACATTTCAGTTCAGCCTAGTCTCTCTTTCTCTAATGTGCTTCTTATGACTTTTGATTCCTTTCAGTCTGCCCTCATTATAGTAATTTGTGTGATGAACGTAAGTTGTTTTGGTTGGTAAATTGGTAGCCTTAAATTTGCATGGTTTTAGTGAGTCACAACTTTTGCTCATAAAACAAAAAGCAGTTATATACCAAGTTGATAATTAGGACAAACAGATGGTATTGAAACTAATTTCTAGTAACTTTGAGATAGGAAATTGTTAAAAAGGAGGCAAATTATTAACATATCAGTATAGTAGTTAATGTGAGAGATCAGAAAACTGAGAAGAGAGATACAAAGTTATTCTAAATAAGACAACTTATGGGGGGAAAAAAGGAAAGCAAAGTATCTCCCTTTCCCTCCCGTCTCGACAATTATTTCTATGAATTAAAAGATGCTTTATTGCTGTATTACAGGATTTTCCTTCTGCATAAGCATGCTTAATCTTCTTGTATGGAAATCATGTATTTAGAACAGTCTTACAAGATTTGGTAACTTCAAGCAATAAAATATTTACTAATACAAGCTTGTATTTATTTATCACTCTTGTTAACATCCACTGAATGGGAGGACTTAGGAGAACATGTACAAAATGTGCTACATACATGGAGATTATTTCTTGCTCCCTCTCAGAGAGAAAATATATTCATTATAGTTTTACTAGATTTCAGGATGGGGACTTGATTTGGGAATTACTAATGTACTCATGTTTTCTTAAATCTAATCTGAATTTCTAAACAAAAAAGCCTACTGTTTTTAAATTAAGTTAAAGTACAGTGACAAAATTAAATCTTGTGATATTGGTTTTGTTTTGATATGTTGTCTCTCTCCTTCCAGGATTCCTGTACCTACACATATGTCAACAACATTCCCTGTGGTTTCTTCAGGTGTGCCTGAGTTACCTGAGCCAGTTGTGCCCTCTCAGATTTCCCCTGAGTTGCCGTCTATATGCCAGGAAGGACTGTGCCATAATGGAGGGACTTGTCGTCCTCTCTCTCTGCCTACTGGGGCCTCCTCATTTTGGTGTGACTGCCCACTACACTTCACCGGTCGGTTCTGTGAAAAAGGTAGTCATAGTTCATTCTTTCTTTATTAGTTTTGAAATGCAAATCTTAAGCTTATTTGGAGCAGAAAAAGGGGAGGAAGTAACAATCATCATGTTCCCCTTATTTTCATTCCAGTTACTGTTGATAACTCAAGAACAGATTAATTGAGGCATTAAGATTAATACTTACTTGCAATGTAAGATAGGCAAAGACAGAAGAAAGTTAACTTTAAAAAGGAGATTTCCTCAGAATATTTTGTTTTCCATTTCTATAGCTTATTTTATTTTGTAATGAATTAATTAATATGTTTTCGAATTTTCAAATTGAATTCTGTTAATATCTTCTATGCACTTGGTATCTGGGCATTCTATTTGCACTTGTTTTCAACACATGGGACCCATGCAAACTGCACCATAAAATAGTGGAACCTAAAAAGACTGCTTCCTTCAGACATAACAGATTTAGTTTCCATTCAGTGTGCATTTCAATGAAGAATGTTTAATATTTTTGAGTGTTTTATTTATTTACACACTTTTTATGTGCCAGAATTCCCTTCTGTGTTCCAAAGAATGCAGTTAACGTCCTTTGTATCAGCATCATCTGCAGTATTTTGGATGGGAACAGGTTTTGGCCTTTCTTGAGGATTAACCCAAAGAAAGCAGTATTAAATATAAGCAGGAGCTTGATAGACATACTGTGGTAATAGGCCATATCAGCGTATATAGACAACTCTCTCTTGGCATCTTGTCTGTACCCCAGTGGTGCCTTCCACCAGTGTCTGATTGCTGCCTTCTTCTGATGGTTGATCTGTCAGTCACCAGTAGTCTTCTAGGTTTGGTGTTTTTAATTAAAAATGACATATTCTATGTTTGAATCATATTATCTGGGCTGAGTAGTTCTTCCCTGTGCCACTAACTTTGGTAGAAGTATGTTTCAGTCTGTTGACTGAGACGGCTGTTTTTGAGTTGCTCTTTCAAAAACGTGTCACACTGATCTGTTTTCTACTTCGAAGCTTAACCAGTACAGGCCTGCTGAGTTAATACAATGGGGTGAGTTCACTGTCTTCTAACTGCATTTCCAAGGGACTTTCACATGTGTATCATACCTGTGTAATGAAGTGATCTCTCTCTTTCTGTGACTCGATTTCAAAAATCATGTGTGAAAATATGACTAAGTTATGATTACCTGAAGAGCAAATTAAAAGCAGGCAAGTATTACAATAAGTCACAGTTGTAAACAATTCTCTGATAATTAGGATTGAAGCATCCTGTGTTAGGTACACTGATAATTATTCTATTCAATAAAATCAGAGTACAGGCTTTAAAAAAAACTGACACAAGTAGCTCCTTTTGAGAATATAACCTCAGCTGTATAATAATATCATGCGTTTAATGGTTGACTGTCTAGTTTCCATTAGCTTTTTTTTTAAATTTATTTTTATTGGAAGAGGTGCCATTTGCTTTGCTGAAGCTTGCAGACATGCTCGGTGATGAGATTTTAACAGTGATCCATTTTTTTTGCGTAGCATGTATTTTTAATAGTTCTGGCTCTGGAAGAAGAACATTTCTGTTTTCCCTTTGTGTGAAGGAAGCAAATTAAAGAGTTCCTCTTTTCACAGAACTCTGCTTTTATCCTGTGCAACCCCACCATCCATACAGGGGACAGCTTCCTGCTACAGGCTTAGTGCTCCCAGGTCAGCCAGGGCTGTGATATGTGACAGGCTCATCAGCAACTCACTGGGGCAGCTACAACCCAGGCCATGTGCTGTCATATTGCGTATTTATATAGACCAGGATCAGACTTGATGTGTTCTGTATTCAGCAGCTGAAAAGTAACCAAAGCATTATGTTATTTTGTTTAATCCAATAAATATCAACGAGGTTGATAATTTTCATGTAATGAGACCAGAAATTACCCAACTGAACCACAATTATATTATAAATTCAGGCAGCAGTTCTTCCAGAAGTCTGGAGAGAACTCATAAATACAGGAGATAAGGGCATCTGCAATCATTTTGCAATTTACTATAGACCTTGCAAAGGAGAAAGTAAATTGTCATGTATGCAATCCAGAAACTGTTCTAGTCAAAGAATTGTCACTTAATTCATTTAAAATAGCTGTGAACTTTTTAAATCATGCTGTAATGTATACCTGTACAGTTCAGAAGTATGTACTTACTAATAATCTGAGTGATCTATCTTGTACCTACCATTAAGTACATTTCAGCAAGAAAATATATCACATACTCAACTGGTGTAGTAATGGTCACACGACATGCCACAGGGTCTTATAGACAAATCCTGTGTAGGCATCTTGGCTTCAGTAGAATGTGTGTATTTGCTTATTTCATATCTAGGTTAAGATACACCACTTAGTTTCTTAGTCACAACTGTATATTTCTGACAGCATAGAATACCATCTTCTTGAGTGAAAACAAGTGAATGTCATTATCTCAGTTACATGGTTCAACTCAATAGTGTTACTAGATGCAGAATTGCATTTTACTATTTATTGTTCCTTAACTAATAAACTGCAGCATTTTGTTCTGCCATTATGAGAAATATGTTAAAGTAGTAAGTGTCATCATGGATACATAAGGCCAAGACAGTTTATTTAAATACGTTGTGTATTTACTGTAAACAATCCAAAATCAGAAATGCCCATTTTGAAAAATGGAAAATTATCTTTATTTTTCTAAGGAAATGGAAAATTATGGATACATAATGCAGCTTAGAAAATTTGCTGCCAGTGTAAATTTAATCTTTATTACTAAACAGTAGTGCTTGGTCATCCAATAGAAAGGGAGGGTTATGTAGATATGGAATGCAGTGAAAGGTAGCTAGTGTACCATTTTTTCTTTTTCCTTTCTGGGTAAACATATTTTTTACTGTAATATGAAATGTATCATTCTTTCCTCCATCAAACAATTATTTATTAGCTAAGCTGTTACATCTGCTTCATTGTGAAATCCCTGCACACATGTGGAAAAAAATGTAATGCTTCCGCTTTAGCACAAGGCAGATGGTTGTCTATTACTGTAAAGTTCATAGCAATAGCTTTGGAATATCACTGTCTTGCATGTGCAAAGAAAGCATGTCCATGACTGTTAATTATAA
The DNA here is from genome assembly GCF_000747805.2 of Chaetura pelagica. Taxonomy (NCBI): domain Eukaryota; kingdom Metazoa; phylum Chordata; class Aves; order Apodiformes; family Apodidae; genus Chaetura; species Chaetura pelagica. Next base: position 642,240 of record NW_009954554.1, read on the forward strand.
GATTAACATTTTTTAAAGTCTCCAAAATTTTTAGTATTCTGTGAAAGTTTTTTAAATTGTTCCATAAAAAGAGTATTTAAATGTCATGTGTTAAAACCAGGAAATATGTTTAATTTTATATGTTGCCTGTGTATATTATGTACAATACTTAAAGGTCAACTCCTTTGACAAGGCTGAAAAACCAGGAATAAAATGAGAGGCTATTACAGGCATTTATCTTGCAACAATCCCACCTGGACACTTAGCTACATTTTTTTCCCTGAGAAACACTTGTTGAATTCCTATTTGTTGAGCAATGTTTGTGTCACCTCAAACATTAGAGTTTTCTTTTACTAGCTTCTTTTCTAGGCATTTTTCCTAACTTAACATTTCTAACTTGTTTCATTGACTAGTATAATTCAGCTCTGCTGATAGGTTGGGTTTGATTTATTATTTTTTTTTGTCTTTATGTTTTGTGTTTGAAAATAAATGTGATTAGTCAAATTTCTGTGGTTTCAGCCGTACTTAGAAGGACACAATCTTATGTCTGCTGTAGGAGACATTCAAGACTCAGTTTGAGGTACCCATAAAGAACAGTGTATTGTTACCACATATCGTCTGTTTTTCCAGAATTCAAGTGTCCTTTCACCCATTTTGTCCTCCCTCAAAATGTTTCATAACCTTGAAGGACTCTGTAAATAGAAGAAATAATATGCTTAGATATGTTTAAACTTTGGCAATTCTTTTGATGTTCTAAACCACAGCCAGTGTCTAAACTCTTGAAAATACCTATTGGTTTTCCACAAAATCACTTGTTTGTATATGTGACATCAGCTCTCTAGTGCTTCGGCTAGATGGAAAAAGAAAAAAATATAGTAAGTATTCCCTTCAGATTTAGAATGGTGGTAAGTAATGGCTACTTAAAAAGTAAGAACAAAGTAGGCTAATTAAGATTTAGCCAGAAGTCAAATAACTTTGTACACTGGCTTTGATTCACTAGTTGTAATTATAGCAATTTTAAAGTTGCATGTAGGAAATAGCTAGTCATTCCTGATTTACCTAATACAATGACATTCAACAGAAGTAGTGTTTTGGTGTGCAGTGCAAAAAGGAGTTATCTAAATGAACTTAAAAATTCTCCTCTGCACTTTCACTCATGGATATAGTCTTGAACTGAACAGTGTCAGACTGGGCAAACTTTATGAGGTGTAATTTCATAGCACTCTGTAACTGCATCTTCAAGTAATCCCATTAGCTGCCCAGTCACCTGGACTTAGCAGATGGTCCCTAACTTTTTCCTTTTCTGAAGATATCTAAAATATCTCCAGTCTCATGCCATCTTGTTTTGTCAGGTACTACCTACCAGGTTTTTTATTTTATTGTTTGTTAATTTGCTGAAATGTTTTTGAAATTGAAGGAAAACAGGATTTTGAGGGAACAGCAGCTGGGTTCACATGGAAGTGATGAAACCATTTTCAGTTAATCCTTCTTCTGCCTTCTTGAACAGTTTTGTAGAATTTTACCACCTCAAAAGCCAAGTGTCAGTGTAACTGAGCTTTATTAAAGGTTAATATTATGTTTTCATCTAATTTAAAATTACATCCAAGATCCAGTGGAGTGTGTATGCTTTACATGCATTTAATTGTAAGAGTGTAAGAAATCTGTGTGATTCATGCACTTAATATATTCTACTACATCAGGTTCTGAATTAGAATCTCTCTATTCTGTTCCTAGTTTGGTCATTTGTGTAGCTTTTCAGTTAAAAACAATCTACAACTCAAGCCCTTTGAGGGGACTTCATGAAATGGTAAACAGATATGGCAATCTTCTATGTTTATTAAGAGTAGATTTAAAATGTGATTAAATTACAGCCTAAGATACACCTTAGTTATACCTAGAGGAGAGAGTAGCCTTGCTGAGTTAAGGAAAGAGCTCTTCAAGCACTAGCCAACTAATAACTGGTGTTCCGGTCTATGTAAAGCCATTTACCATTGCACTGCCACTTTCCCCTAAAGCACCATCTTCAAAACAGTTTTAAGTTCTATCTCTATAGGGCATAATACAGAGCTTTAGGGTTCTCTTACTGAATAGAGACTTGAGAAATATTCTGGAAGTCTCTTCTGGGAAAGAATGTTATGGAACTTCTTGGATGCCAGTTGCTTTAAAAGATTATTGTGAAAACAGGTGATAGTGATAGAAACATTTTAAACTGTTGTCAATTTTCTAGTACATTCTCTGTTTTGTATTTACATCCATTGACATCCAGTCATGAGCCATTTAAAATAATCAAGTATTGTTTAAAATTTATTTTTTCATTTGGATGTTTTAAAAAATGAAACATCTGTAGCATTTTGTTACAAAGGTTTGCATGGATAAGCACTTTTTACAGTTATCCTTTATTTCTGAGAAAAGCAGTTGTTAAAACCTGTAGAACCTCTTGTCTCCTGATGCATCTAAGACCTATTAAATTTCGGCATTTCTAACATTAGGCATCCAAATCAGTATTTATTTAATGTGGGTCAAAGTTTTCTTGTCATAATAATCTTTAGAAGAATTGAAACAATTAGAGAGCAACCGCTATTTTGAACAGGAACATGTAACAGAAAGTAAAATAATGGCAAGTTTAGAATTTGTTGGGAACAAGCTTTCTTCCCTTCATTTTCTGCTTGAAAATGCTAATATAAAAATTTATTGTTTCTTAAAGCTTGTAACCTTTTCAGGTGCTAATCTTCCAGCTCCTTAGAGTAATTTTTCATTCAAAGAAAACCATTTCTGCATAGATGACAAGTACTTGCTTTTTTCATTTGTTACTTCTCCATTTATACCATTTTCAGGAAAAACTTTCATTCAGTAACACCTGAATTGCTGCCATTTTTTTTCTGTTGGTGTTAAATTGCTGATAATCAAGTCATCAGGGGTAATGTTCTGTTTCTCCCCAGGTGGTATGGCAATGCTTATTTTCTGACCTTGACTCATTTGTGCTCTTTCACAGGAAATACCGTGTAATAAAGCAGGTGAGGTATTAAATAATGTCTTTGAGCTTTATTACAGAGCCTGCAGGAAGGAGACACAGAAGACTGGGTTTGCTTTTATAGCACAGAATAAACAGTAGTTAGTTAGGTCTTTTTCCAATTAAATCACCTGTGTCACCGAGTTAGGATAATAGTATATCCTGCTATCTTAACACTTCGATTTCAAGAATGCTGCAATTATGAACAGAGGGACTATTTAGTTCCTGGATGCAAAGGTGTGCAATGACTGCTCTACTCACAGACCACTCTCAGGAGATTCAGCTAGCAAGCATCAGGATTCTCTAGGGAGATGCCACTAAAGCACCTTTCTTCTCTGTCCTCCTAGAGGGACATTCCAACTGGCAGACCCTTCCATGTCACCTCTCAAAGGGAGTTGTCATTTTTTATGACACTGTATACTTACATGATGTGGTTACAGAGGAAATTACTGTATTGGAGAAACTGGTCTTGCAGACAGTCACTGTCTGGGAAGTTTCCTGGCCAAAGAATAAAACTCTAACTTATGCATGAAAAAAGAAAAGACTCCAGGAAGACCATATAATCGCCTCCCAGGACCTGAAGGGAAGAAAGTTGGGGAGGAACGTTTCAGAAGGGCATGTAGCAATAAGAAAAGGGGTAATGGCTTTAAACTGGAAGAGAGTAGCTTTAGTCTAGACATGAGGAAGAAGCTTTTCATTGTGAGGGTGGGGAGACACTGGAAGAGGTTTCCTAGAGATGATGTGGAAGCCTTGTACCTCGAAGTGTTAAAGGCCAAGTTAGATGGGGCTCAGAGCAACCTGATCTAGTGGGAGGTATCCCTGCCTATGCAGGGAGGTTGGAACTAGATGATCCAAACCATTCTGTGATTCTATAAAGATATCTAATTAAGAGTGCCTGACAAATGCCTTTTTATGCATCATCATAGAATACTGGTGGTTGTGTTTACATAAAATCTCAAACTATTTTTGTTTAAAGGAGAGGAAAATTTCCAATACAAGTGTTAGAAAGTCACTGCTTTGAGGCTCCTCAGGACAGCAAATCTCCATTTGAGGCTTCTATGATACAAAAAGCTAGTTTTTCTTCCCACCGTTGTAGCTTCTTTACATATTTGTAGTAACTGTTTCTGCTGATAAAATACGCAAGTAATTATATAGCAAAATTATTTTGGATATTTAGCTATTTTATCTACCCAGGAATTTGCAGATTCATACATGCATGTAGAGTAGTTCTGTGCAGATAGTGTGAGAAATGTGAAAGCTTGGGAACATGTAGAGTCCCCTCTGTGTGTCAGTGGAATTCATGAAAATACTGAATACCTCCTCAAACAGAGCAAACACTTGAGGCATGGCCCAAACAGAAATTCAAAATACTGCCAGATTCCTACTTTCTGTTAGATTCATATTTAAAACAGGAAATTGCCTAAATGAAATCAGTGTTCCTATGTGAATTGTTTTGTCCTGTATCAAGAATTTTTTTTAATTAATTCTTTAGGCCTGTAAAAGACAAAATAAAACCACAGCATTTTGAATAAAAAATAAAATACTCTTGCCTATTGAATACAATGGGAAATATGCAAATGTGGGAAAGAAAGCAAAGACGGTGAAGGCAAGCATCCTGTTAGCCTGTACCAATCACAACGAAAAACTAGTAATAGATTCATCTGACTTCCAAAAATGCATGGCATTATTTTTAACTATTTTTCAGAAACTATCGTAGTTGTAGAGACTGTTGATGTTTATTCCTATGAACAATCTGTTTCAGCAACTGGTGAACTCAGCAAAATTAAGAGCATCAATCAACCAGAAGTCCATACAAGTAAAATATGTACTATGTGTGGTAAAGTACAGAACTTAAGAGTTTCTTTTGGAGTTTAACAGTGAAAGCCTAATCTATGTTGGACATCTGTCTCTTCATGTGCATTTTCTAATGTATCGGAGAGTATGTTACTGGTTGGTGTTTTTTGCAGCACAGTTGCAAAGCAGAAAAGGTGTAGCATAACAGATTTGTCTGAGGTTTAAATTATGTTGTTATTTTAATAGAAAACAAAACAAAGATAAGAGAAGATGGGAATATTCATACTATATAAGTGTGTACTGGTTAAGAGCATAGTAGATCCAGTAGGTAACCTTTGTTCCTGGAGATTCTAGTATAGGAGTTTTATAGGAATTCCTATTATGTTAATTCTGCTCTGGCTATAAAAATACTTTAAATCACTCATAAAAATACTAATGCATAACAAAGGTCAAAAAAATCAAGGATTTATACACACTTTAAGGCATCTTTCATTAACTGCTCTTTGAAGTCCAGTGGAATCCGTAAGTCTCTTATTTTAAAGTTTAATGAAAACAGACTAAAGACAAAAAAATTATGAAATTTGAGTCTAGATGATCAGAATCAGTCTCCCAATTTTGACAGTTTTGGATACCAACCTGGGTGCAGTTGAGAATAAAGGGAAGAACGTCAGGCCAGGTTTAGAGCCTGAAGCGTTTTCATGAATAATCCAGATGCTGATGCTTGAGGGTCTGAAATTTTTCCCAGAGATGCTGGGGAGGCAAAGATTTAAAAGGAACAGTCACAATAAATTTTGCCAAAACTGAACATTATGATCCAAAATATTGTCTCAAACTGTGTTTGATGCAAAGCTGACCCTTGCTTTTTTTGTTTTGTTTGTAAAACAACAAAGGGTTAGTTTCATGGGAATATAGGTGCATTAACAAAGTGATTAAGCCTTTGGTGCCTGTCAGGCATGCTAAAAAGTTGATGACACATAAGGAAAGGAACAGGGAACATGATAAAGAAACTACTAATGTATTACTTAATGGCAGGAAGGGTGGATTTCTGAGGTTATGAGACAGGGCAGCTCAACACTGAAGATATTCTTGAACACAGAGAATACCAATAAAACCTCAAAACTATTTGAGGAAGGAAATAAATATTTTATACTTGACATTTGCCACAAACACTTTCAGCTTGTGATGTTATCATCTTTTCTCATTGCAGAGGTAGCTTACTACTGTGTTGTTGTTAAAATGAGGTTTCAGCAGGGACCGTACCAACCCCTGCGTTTGTCCACATTTTCTCTTACCTCTGAAAATACATCACACATTTTCAGAACAGAGATTTTCTTTCTTCTGACTCCACAGTGGTATCCTGAAATCCTGCTGAGCTACACTTTCAGAAGCAGTAGATTAATACTGTACTACTAATACTAATACTTCTGTATTTCTGTATCTTTATTTTTAATGTAACAACCTGCCAAAAGTATATAGGACTCTATGAATTACTCTATGACGTTACTCATAATAATCAATGAGGCTTAGTCATTGTGCATTACATTAGGATTTTTATAAGCTTTGGCAGTGTCTTCATTTATATATGCCATGCTTTTTCTTATCACTATTTTCGTTCTCCACTTTAAAAGTGGAGAATGCTCTCCTTAACAAAGAAATGTCTTCTTCCTTCACATTTGATTATTGAATCTTTTAAGAGAGGATACAATCAGGTAGTAAAAAAAGGGAATGAGGGAGAAAAATGCTAAAGTAATCTATGGATAGTAGTCTCTTTGCTAATAACAGAAATACTTCTTACTGAACTTGACCAACAGTGTTTCTTCTTTTCTTTCTTAATGTTATGTTACACACCCTGCAGTATGGATATTAATTCCTTATTTATTTTCCAACTTTTTTCCCCCCAAATGATAATAAACTGGTTATATGTTATAGTGTACATGTGTATAATACACAAAAAGCATATAAAAATACTGTATTTCAAATTCATAATTGTTTTCTTTCTTTTCCTGTCATCCTTTTTCATTTATATATTTTCCTTTTTTTGGTAGCTGTTACAGTCCTCTGTCACTTGCCAACCCCCTGCCCCCCCAGTGCAGCCTGAACAGAACAGAAAAAGACTGACTCTGCATCTCTTTATTTTAAGAGACACAGTATAAAGATAGGGACATTTTACATTTATTATTTTATTTGACAATTTCTTGTCAATCTTAAAAGCATGATAGTCTGCCAAAAAGAGTATATCCTGGTCTGAGGGTTTTCAGTCCTTGCTAAGATGGAAGGTGGTATCTTGTGCCTGGTGCCTGCCCACCGGTACAGGTTGCCTTACTCTTTTTGTAGTCCTTCTCTGTTGAAAAAATTACTGATTGCCAGTCCAAACTGGTTTAATCTAAAGGTAACTTTACAGATACAGCAAAGTGCATGTGAGTATATGGATAGCAGCTGTAACATTACTGTGTAAGGCAGCCTGAGCCATGCAGCCTTTGCTTAGCTTGCTCCCCTAAAACAGCATTTGTTCAGACTAATCTGCTCATTTCACACAAGCCGCCAGGAGATGCATTCTGTGGTTCTGGCTGACGGTGGCTGTGGTGGCCCCTCTGGTGGGAAGGTCAGGTCAGTAGGATTGTTGTGTACTCTGTGCCATTTAATAGAGAATGTGGGTGAGACAAAAGAATATGGGTGAGACAAGTTAAAGTGAGGTTCTTTACTACTGATGTTTTTACTAAATGCTTAGTGGAAAAAAATGCTTCTACAGAAAATGCTCATTCAGTTTTCTCATTGCTTTTATGTGCTATTTGCACACACTGTACTTCATAGTTTTTTTATAAATTATGGTGACAATAACTTCGGAAATGAGAAGACACTTACTAAACAAAATACGAATTCTGAGCATAAATGTTTCCTTATAGTCACCACTAAATAAAGACTGAGCTGTGAACTTTTGTCCCTTTTTTGGGAGCAGGGGTTGGGAAAGA
>NW_009954554.1:650135-674995 GCF_000747805.2 Chaetura pelagica
GAAAGAGTCTTTATTTTTGTTACTTCCATTTATTTTCTATGCTTTAATTATGATATTTTATCCTAGCAGACAATGGAAAATTTTGTAGTTGACTGAAGGTATGGCAGCATTACTCAGTAACTACTCAGAAGAATAACCACGAAAGCAAAAACTGATAAAAAGTTAATCTTCAAATAACTTCATAATGTTTGTAAATATTAATACTATTTCTTTTGCCCATAATCTTCTTAGACAACATCTTGTGTAGAGTAGAACCAGCATGTTTTCCAATCAATACTTCACTATGTAGAGTTGTGAGGTCTTTATTTACTTCCTTGTTTAATCCTGAGATGTCTGATCATTCAGATCAGCTGCTTTCAAAAGCTAATGTAATATAAAGAGCGTGAGACTCAACTGAATTAGCAGCAGTTGTGATCATCAAGATTAATAGAATGTTGTGAAGGTGAAAATGAAAAATTTCATGAAAATTTGGGGCTTACATTTTGAGACAATGTTAGGAAATTATTTAAGAATTTGAACTAAAAGCAGAGTTACTTCACTGCTATCAGCCAGAGTTTATTTCAGACAGTATATCCAAACAGTTATGTTACAGTTCGACATCAGTAATTACTGTGCTTTACTCATTCTGTCTTTGACCACAGGACCTGTATTTTGCCTGTACTTGCTATTTTTCCACTGGTTCCATAAGCCCTTCTTGCAAAATCTGCAGTGGCTTGCTGCTTATTTCCATTGCTTTTGTGGTCATTGGACCATCACATATCTGATACAGCAGAGAACAGAATCCACTACCCAGCTTAGCTTGGTGTTCTGCACATGCCACATCAGATCTACAATAAGAATAAAAGAAAGGGGGAAAGGACTTAGGGAGGAAGAATAATACATATATTCTGAGGTAGCCTGAATCACTCTAGTGAGACCACAGAAATGGTTTTCTTTGGTATACATGGTGGATTATAAAGCTGAATTAAAGGTAGCAAAGAAAAAAGAAAAAGAAAAAAAACCACCACCTCACCAAGGCTGAGGATAGAGAGAGATTAGTTTCCAGAAAGTTTGACTTGAGAGAGAGATGTTTTTGTGAAAGACAATGTCACATAGCTTTGCAGAATTAGTTTCCTGGAACCAACTAGTTATGTGTTTCATGGTAAAGTAGCAAAAAATATTGAGGATTCATTTCACTGATCAATTCTAAAATATCTATTTCTGTATATTGTTACTGTGACTGTACATTAAGTATCAGTAATTCATTCTTGGCAACAAATCCTATTTGTTATGAATAAAAAAATATGCTTGTCAGTCTCGTAATTGCATAAAGGCAGTGTCCCTAATTTCTAATAGAATCAGTTGCACATGTAATTAAAAAATCTTATCTTGCTGCATCTTTCCTTGGCTATCAGCTGATACGAGAGAAAACATCCTCTTATGAATTGAATGCTCAGCATATATTCAACATGTTAAGAAACATGTAGTAGCTTTCATATGTGATTTCTCCTAAGAAAAATTATAAATTCATAGCTTATCTGATTTGGTACTGATTCCAGAATTTTGCAATCAGAAGAAAATCCAGATCTCACCGTATGTTACTTGCCTTGCCTATACAGCTGTTTCGTGATATGATAACTTCTATCATATCATATTCTACATTATGCTCCCACTATTGGCCTTTTGAATTACATTTTTACCAGATGCTGTGTGATTGCACTGCTCTGTGCATGTCACCATTATCAGTAACAGATGGTCATGATCTAACTTCATCTGAGAAATCACTGGTCTTGAAGTCATATGTGAAGAAATCATAAATAATGTGATTTTATTAGCAAGAGAATTCACACATTTGGGAAAATTGCTACCATCTGTGTTCATTACTGCAGCATCATGCCTTTTAGACTAGATCTTATTCATGCCCTGCCAACTTTGTATAAAAATTGATTTAGTAAGTATTTTCTACACAAGATCATGCAGACAGGCCTCTATGTTCATCCAGTTGCTGCTTCTGGACCGCCAGAAAGGTATTGCCAACATTTTCACATCTGACTATATGTCAGAGAATTCTGATCACGATAGAAAATAAAGAAATATGGTGATTTTGTTATATGCCATATTCTTCATCTACAAGTAGAGATTTTGTCTGGAAGCTGACCAGCTTGCACTACATCATATTTGTTCTGACTTACACATCAGGTCTTCATAACACGGTAATGGAAAACCTTACCAGACGTACTGTCCTCATACTGTATGTGGGAAATCAAATGGAGATATCCAAATATCTTTTCAAAGCTTGGGCTTACCTTTAGATGTGAATATATTTTGTTTTGGATTAGTTCCTAAAACAGTGATGTCAGGCAGGCTTCAAACAGTTGGTTTCTATGGTTCAGATCCTTGCAGCTCCTCTCTTCAGTATCCTATGATTCCACCTGAATGTCTTATCACAGAACAAAGAACAAACAACCTTTTACAGACTTCATGACCAGATTCGCTTGTCTTCATCAGTGTAAGGGATGCTCATATCTCACGAAGTTTCCGATACCAGTGGTACCTTGGTACCTTGCATCCTAGAGAGTTTATTAAAACTGAAATAGAGTAATTTGGCATTAAAATTTGCATTTTTTGTTTCAAAGAACTTTCTCCCACCTTCCTTTAAAGCATGAAATTCTGAAGTTTTTTATTCAGAAGGCTGTATTTAAACCAGCTAAAGACCCAGTCACAGCTAGAACCTTAATTTAATGTTTTTTTGGCTATGAAGCTGTCTTAAATCAGTGGCAACATGATCTTTAATAGATGTAATATTAAAAGTCCCTTGCTGTTTGGCAAGAGAATATACTTCTGAGCTGTGATGGCACTTTCCTTGTCTTCTGCAATTTCCATCTAAGTTGTTGAAAGTAATGATGGAAACACATTTTAATGCAAATTCTTAATGCCTCAGTACTGTTTCCTAACATATATTTTGTATGCTGTAAGAGCTGGTAACAGCTTTCAGATCTTCAGTGTTTAGTGTGTTCTAGTCTTCTGTCTTCAAAATCTGGAATCATATAGGTCTTTGCAAATACTTTCTGCAGATGTCTGAAAAAGGAATGAAAGGCAAAGCTGTCTGAACTCAGTCTATTGAGATGATTTTCATCTGAATGAAAACTTGCTATTGAGTAGTCTATCACTTAGAAGTCACTAAGCCAGCACTGCCTGGTATCACTGGAGTATGTGTGCAATTTGAATATTGATACAACAGCTGCAGGCATCTATTTAAATTTTATGGAACTGGTGTCATTAGATTTTCAAGAGGTTGTGGCAATACTTGTTATTTGTGCTCTTAGCACAGAGTGTATGAATTCTCATTATGTCTTTTCCAGGGGAAAAAAGCTGCATTTGTATCATTAGTGGAATACATGAGTAGGTAATACATTTTGAAGAAGTATCTAATTTGAGGTGTTTAAGTTCACATTTTCTATTGCATACTCCAAAAACTATGAGGAAGTTATCTCATATGTAATTGAAGTTATGTGGATATTTTAGCAGTAATTTATAAACCTGGTGTTGACTTATTTACCTCATTCCTAGAGGAAGTACTGTACAAACAACTTCTGTGTATTATACAATGAAGTAATTTTTATGATATTTTATAGAAGGAAACTGTTCAGTATTATATAAATGAAACACTATAATAAAATTGCTAAAATTGCTATAATAAATATGCAAATTGAACATAAGGAAGACATGTAACTGAATTAGCATTGAGAAATCCCTAGTATTCTGTGATTTACTTGGAGAGAGCTTCAGAGAAATTTAACAGCGTGAAGTTACCAAAGCCATGAAAACTTCTTCCCATAAGAACAAAAGTCTTTAACTAAAGTTTAATGAGAAAGGTATTAATAATTGTCCCCAAACTAGGGTGAAGTGGAACAGGAAACTTGTTGAGCTTTGGTACTATCTATTGTGGCCTCCTAGAATGCTTCATTATCGGCCTACTATGCTTTGCTTATAAATGCATCAAGAATTCTGGGAGAGATCACTCATTGTTAAAATTGGCAGCTTAATCCCTAAAGTCAGACAGGGTGCAGAGCCTAGATGTGTGTGGTCCCTCAGTAACATCCCTCTTGTACTTCTACTTCTTTCCAGATAATTTTGTTACAGACTATAAAGCATCCTATTGATTGAGCTCTGAAAGTTGTAAATGTGATTTATGAGCTATATTCGATTAAAAGTGTGGCTGCTCTGGGGGACACAGACATTTCTTCCCCCTTGGTCTAACACTGTGTAAATCACTTAAATCCATTGCCTGAGAGAGCATGCCCTTATAAAAGACTAGTGAAAAAGAAAAGTTGCATTGCAAAACTAGGTAGGAGAGCATTATTTTAACTAGAGTGCTAGGCAAAAAAAAAAGATGGATGGGCATAGGAGAACTAAAATACTGCAAACATTATTCAGAGCTAGATAAACAGTTTTTCTGGCAATTTTGTAACTACAGCAGTTTGAAGATAGTGAAATATAACTTGCCAGCAGGTTAAGTAGGTAAGCTGTCACTCCTGGCATTGTCTTTTTATTATACTTTTGTTTGATATACAGTGCTATGTATCCAGTTTTCCCTCAACAGGAAGGAAGTTTTATCTTCTGAAAACAAAAGATGCAGAATGTGAGAATAGCTTTTAAGCAGACAACATCTTTTCCCAGCTTTCTAGAAGCAAATATTTGGCTTTCATATTGTTTATATATGAAATAAAAGGTGTTTACGGACTTTAGATTTGCATTGCTTTTAAGTTAGAACCTAGTGAACACTGAGTGATGATTCATGATACTTGCTGATGTCCTTGCTGCTAATTAGGATGAGGCATTTTGTGAATGGCCACATGACTTATCTCCTGTGGCTCATATCCAGTGAAGTTATACTGTGTAATTTTAAAAGAAAAGTGTCTTTCTCTTTATCATCAGCCTATAAAATTGGCTAGGAGACTCTGCTTGCTCTACCAATTGATCATACTAACCTTGCAATGTACTGCAGCTTTTTTCCTGTATTAATCATATTCCTAATTGAGACTCATTTAGTGAGAAGAATATTTCAAATCTTTGTATGTCAGGGTGTAAAGTATTCAGGAAATTAATATTTAACAAGAATTGAAAAAGCATGTTTCAAAACTGATTGGATAACTTTTCCCTGGTATGGATCAACTTTTCATATTAATTTTTTAAATGTAACACTGATGTTATTTACATCCCTCTTGGACACCCTGGATTCATTTAGTTAGTGAAGAGAAGGAGACTTTTCTTGGGCATCCATTATCTCACCCACCTAAAAAAGTGCAGAGGATTCAGACACTCAACTAACTCACTAACTAGAAACAGCACCTGCATGAATAACTCATACTGGATTGGGTGAACATGGGCTTTGAAAGTCAGTCAGCTAGTGATTGATCTGCTACGTTCTGCCTTTCCTATTTCACTGCAGAACCAAAACTGCAGTCTCATTTCTTCCAGAGCCTCTGTGAATTCTCACTGGTTCTGACTTCACACACCACTGTGCAGAGCCAATTTTCTGAACAGATCAGTGCCCATCATAACTGGGATAGCAGTTGATAAAGTTCTTTCTTTCTCTCCCTCATTCCATACTTGTGCATGCCATGCAACTCCGGGAAGTAGTATGATTTAAAAATCCTTAAAACTGAAGGGTTTTTAGACGTAAATGTCCTAGCACTGCCTTACATGCTTGCTTGCTTGCCTGACCCTTGTCATTCCTGGCCAGTGGGTAGGAAGGTTTCATCAGCTGTATTTTACCCTAAAGGCATAGAAAACTAAGAGGAAGTATTTTTGGTAAGTGTTAATACACTAAATTAGTTCAGGAAATATGAAGTTGCCCCATCTTAAGTCACCACAAGCCTACTTTTCATGAGCATTATAACCCAAAAAAGGTATTTCTTTAGCTGTCTATACATGCTCTCTTTTCAAATCTGAAAACACAGAATCTGTGAATGTAACTTAATTGTACCAGTCCAGGAGATTAAATGCTACTACTTCAGCAGATGTTAGAGTGTTAAGATCTGGATCAGAGACGTCAGTGATGGAGATCGCTCTTCTCTTGAACAATTTGAGGGAAGACAATTGTAAGTGATCTGTACAGAAGACTGCAGAAAGAGAATGGGAAAGAAATTAAATTCAGAATTTAGAAACAGACTGAAACCCTGAAAATATTGAAATAAATTATGAATTTTTATTCCTTAAATGAATTAATTTGACAGTAGATCATACTACATACAGCATGTGTCTAGGCAGTCCCTTGAATTTGGAGTCAAGCTTGTATTTTGTGTGCTTGGAGACAGCTGGACATGACTCTGGTTTTGCCCCAAACTTGTATAGATGCCATGCTATTAATGAACTTTGTTGAATACATACTTTGTAATGAGCTCAATTTTGTTAAAAATTTAATGCAGTAAGTGCAGTATAAGCAATCACTTTATAACTGTCAGTAAGTCCTTTTCTAGTAGCCTTTCCTTGGGAACACTATAAGCAATTAGTGTTTCAATGAGGATATAAAAGTGTCTGAGACTGAAATAACTATGGACACTAAGTGGGCTCAGACTCTGAAGCCCATAAAGTCACAGGTATGTATTTAAATGCTAACAAATGATAAGACTTCCAGCCCATAGCAGGGGAGATGGGAAAACCTGGGAGATAATAAAGGTTCCTCACAGTGTCCCTGCCCCTTGGCAGAAGCAGCAGCTGTACTGACGTGGTTGCTGTGATATGGACTCTACAGCACAGAAGGAGGTCAGGCAGACCATGGCCATGCTCCCAGCCATGTGTGTTGGGTAGGGCCAGAGGACATTTATTGCCCCAAAGTGCTCCAGCTGCCTCCTGACAGATTTTGGCAGCTCCCTCCCTCAGCCATCACAGGAGCGAAGAAGGAGTGCCCACTTCTGGTTGGCTCAAGTTCCTGCGGTGCACGGGAATTGGCTGCTGCACACACGCTCCCTGCCTGTTCTCTGCGAGCTTCTCCATGCCCAGGTAGCTGCAACCATTAGTGCCTGGGGACAGAGGAGTAGCCTGAAGACCAACCAGCTGTGTGCCATGGTAAACAGAGCTCGAAAACTCATGGTAAACTCAAAGCTCGAAGCCAAAAACTGAATTTTGATTATCATCCAGACAGTAGCGTGTTGTGTTTGAGCCTGTTGGGCCATTGCTGAAGGTACAGATTTTCTAACTGGCTTAAGGTGCATGACTCACTATTCTTCATTAGTATAAATGCTTGACTGGGCACACTGCTTTTCCCGTGTAAAATGAAGGTAATGATTATTTAAGAGGATTATTAGACAGTTGGCTATTGGTTTATGGCACTGAAATTGTAAACTCTCATGTATATGTTAATTGTTGTATTTAATGGGATCTTGTTTAGCTAGGATGTCTAGACACTGTCCTTCAATACATCCTGGTTTCAGAATTGGAAGGATATGGATTTGATGGATGGACCACTTGGCAGATAAGGAATTGGCTGGATGGTCCTGCTCAGACAGTAGTGATCAACGGCTTGATGTCCAGATGGAGAACAGGGACAAGTGACAGTCTTCAGGGCTCAGTTCTGGGACCAGTGCTGTTTAACGTCTTTGTCAGTGACGTGGACAGTGGTACCAAGTGCACTTTCAGCGAGTTTGCTGATGACATCAAACAGTGTGGTGTGGTTGACACTCTGGAGGAAAGGGATGGCATCCAGAGGGACTTGTACAGGCTGGAGACATGGGCCCGTATCAACCTCATGATGTTCAATAAAGCTACGTGTGGGGTCCTGCACCTGGGTTGGGGCAACCCCAAGCACAAATACAGATTGAGTGGAGAATGCACTGAAAACAGTGTTAAGGAGAAAGACCTAGGAGTGTGTCAAACCAGGAAAGGGTGTTGGTTGATGAAAAGCTCAACAGGAGCCGGCAATGTGCACTTGCAGTCCAGAAATCCTGCTCTTGTTAGACGCCACCTGGAGTACTGTGTTCAGTTCTGGAGCAATCAACACAAGAAGGGCATAGAGCTCTTGAAGCGAATCCAGAGGTGGGCCATGAAGATGATCAGAGGGCTGGAGAACTCCTGTATAGACAGGCTGAGAGAGTTGGAGCTGTTCAGCCTGGAGAAGGCTCTGAGGAGACCCTACAGCAGCCTTACAGTGTACCTGAAGGGGGCCTACAGGAAAGCAGGGGAAGGACTTTTTACCAGGGTGTGCAGTGATAGGACAAGAGGTAATGATTTTAAGCTGGAAAAGGGTAAATTTAGGTTAGACATTATGACAAAATTAGACACTAGGAAGAAATTCTTTCTTGTGAGGGTGGTGAGACACTAGCACAGGTTGCCCAGGGAAGTTATGGATGCCCCCTTCCTGGAAGTGTTCAAGGGCAGGTTGAATGGGGCTTTGAGCAACATGGTCTAGTGGGATCCAACCCACCATGCAGGGGGGTTGGAACTAGATGACCTCGAAAGTGCCTTCCAAAACTGTGATTCTATGATTCTGGGATCTGCATATAATTCATACTGACATTATTTGGATGCTTATAACGCTGGTAGTAATAAAACTGGAAATTCTATAATTCATCCCTGTTTAGTTGAGGCTGCAACATCACCCTAAGGCAACCACAACAGATTTTTTTTTATTACTTTAACACTGAATTCTAAATAGAACCAGATATAAAGGAAAATATAAAGAATCCTCAGATACTCTTTAAAGATATGAGCTGGACAAAAGCATTAACAGGCAAGGAAGGCTGAAAATATGCCTCAGAGTCATCTAAGTAGCTCTTACGTTTCTGAACATTGACTTAAACATTGAAGTTTATAAGGACAAGCCACAAGTGCTTTATAACTACTTTATATGACCAGATTTTAAAGTATCACCTAACTTCTAAAATCTTTTCCCAGTTGCTTTGTTCTTTTTTTTGTTGGCACTCTAACCCAGGCTAAAGGTTTAGTGATAAAGCTACTGCTACATTTTCACTTCTGGGAAATTCTGACTAATTGTGAGTGCCAATCTTCACATGGTAATAAAGCCAAAAAAAAAACCAGAAGTCTTTCAGCCCCTGTGGACCATTGTTCTCTTTCCAGTGGTTGTGACCATTTCCCTCTCTGGCCATATAATAGACTCTCATGTCTTTTCCTACTTTTCCATAGACAGTAGAGGTTTTTGTAAGTATGTTCATTTTATGCTCAAAGCATGCTGTTGTTATATATGGACAGCAGTAATTGCAGTGTAATTGTCTTGTTTGTTCTGAAATATAATAATTTATTATTTTCTACTTTTTGAGGCCACCCATACTTCATATACTCCAGTCTTTTTATGGTAAAGGTAATTTAGGGAACCTAGGCCTTGTTTAAGTTCATCTTGCGGCCTGCCATATTGGAGTCTCAGTGCACGATTTTCTCAAGACAAGATGCATGCTTCAGAAGCACCACAGGGGTTTGAATATAACAGAAGCAATTCTAGCAGACCTGTAAAATGAAAAAACAATCTGTCATTTTCTCCACAATAACGTCCATTACTAACAATATCTCCAATTCTGGATATCCTAAACTATTTGCTTAAGCAGCCATGCCTGTCACTGGATTTCATAACAGTGTATTTAGCTGATACCTCAGCCATGTATCATCTTCTGCAGGGCTTTTGCAGCATTTTGTCAGCAAATGACAGCTTTTCTAAAGCATTTAAATAAAACTGTCCATTAAGTGAATGTAGTATATTGAGATTAAATCTGCATTTGTCTTTATCAAACCTCACAATCCCACATTTCAAACTTTTTGACTATTTTGTATCTCATCACTGGTGGCAACACCTCCATGAAAGAAGTGGATAACAGACAATGATAATTGAATTTTCTGCCTTATTTAATGAAGTTCCTGTGAAATTGCATCTTATGCTAAAGTTAGCTGTGTGTCACTTAATAAATGAACCTATCCCCTCACCAGCATTTTCAAATGACTTTCAGGTAAGGAGAACACAGACTATAATATTGCATTTTTGCAGAGAATTTTCACTCTTGTCTAGACAGGTACATTTAAGAAAATGTCCTGGCTAGTTGGGAATATATGGTTGAAGAATGAAACACAGATCCACCACTAATGAAGGGATCTCCAGTGGAATATCTGAATGTAGCAGGTTATGCCATCACATGGCTGAAAGACATGCTGCTTCTGACAAAATTTCAACTTGTTGGTTTAGGACTTAGGACTGTCAGATGAATGTTGGTCACAGGCACTTACTTAGCTTGGATACTGTCAGAAATGTGATACAGTCATCTTGCTTAATGTCCTCTTGCCAAATGCATTCCTGTCCCATTGCCTTGATGGGAACAAAACTTGGTATGCTTTTACATTGGTCACTGTACATAATTTTTGTCAGAGTTTTTATTAAAAAAAACTACTGCAGTAGATCATTATCAGTAGAAGATGTACACCCAGCCACTCAAGGAAGAAACTGGCTCTTTTTTCCCACTAAACAGTGAACTTTGAAACATGTTGTAGCTGTATTCTGTGATGCTCCCTCTATTACCAGTACTTAGTCATGAAAACTTTGCGGAGAGGGAACTGCCCCAACTGCTGTTAGCAAAAAGAAAAGTCTCTGGATTGTATACTTTGAATCTCTCTTGAAGAAGAGGAAAATAGTATCATGCATGGTACATTTCAAAACCCACTCCTGTCATAAGGCACTTCAGTGTCTGTCATCACCTGCATATATTTTATATATAAATTGCCATATAATTCTCATTATTTATGTATTTTGCCTAGGGTATCTTAACGAACCACTTAATAAACTGATAAAAGTGACTATGTATAAAGTATCCATTAAATGAGTAATATGAGTGAATGATAGAATGACAGAATCAGTACCTGTCTTTGACTTTTGTGCATTGTTTTGTGTATTTTATCTATTACAATGATAAAGACCAGAAACATAGAGTACTTGCTGACACAGATTCTACCACTTGCATACTTAGGTGTTTCATTTCAGAGGATCTTTCCATTATTTGAAGAGAGTAATGATGGAAGAATATATACTCTTTTAAGGAGCAAATGCAGATCTTGTTCTGTTGATGGGAATGAAGGTCATCTATTTGTAACCAATTGATTTGGCTGACATGGTGCAGCTTAGTACAACTTTCATGTAAGCTGACCCTAACATCTTGGTCAAAAAAAAGCAGAAAAATTAAGGATAAAATCTATTAAGAACATTGTAGTAGAGTCTTAAAGGTGTCTGCACTAGGATTTAGCCATCTCTGCAAGCTAAACAGCTAATTGTAGTCTAAAAACTACTTTTTTGGCACTATCGGATACTCACATGACAGAAATATGGACTCCACTGTTAGTTTTGACATTACAATACGTAGTGAAATTCTTTAAAAATTAAAATTGTAAAGAGATTTAAGAAACAACATTTCATAAAAGTTATTTATCCTTTACTATGGCAGGCTGTTTTTTTAGGATTGAAGAGTCTCGTGCAACAAAACTCTAAGGTCTCTTCTTCTTTTAACCAAATAAGCAGAGCACTTATAACTGGTCCACCTGTTATAACAGGTACTAGCATCCTCACTGAATTACTGACAGTAACGTTTAGAGCATTTATCTCTAGGACATGACAGATCTGCTTTAACAGATAGGTTTGAAATTACTCATAGTACAACTTGTTACAGCATGATACTGACATTCAATCAGAAATGTGATTGCAAGTCTTTTTATATAGACCATTGAAGGCTCACAGTCTCACAGTGATCTCCTCACCTCCGTGGAATGCCCCCAGTGCTACATTGTACATGGTTAATTGGTGTGCAGAAGCAGCTTGTGATTGTTCAGCTCTTGGTACTCTGAGTGAGTGGTAGCCAGAGCTCTACCTCCCCACATGAATGTGTGATGTGCAGGCTACTTCCTAGCTGCCACAAATATAGCATCCCTTAGCAGTTCTCACTCAAGCAATAAATGTTGTACTAGATGATCTTTAAAGGTCCCTTTCAACCCCAGCCACTCTGTGATTTTAAGTATGAATGATGGGCCTGTTTTCTGAGGTCTAAAGGTCAATTGAGTTTAGCCAGACTTAGTCCATGAATGTTAATTTTCTTGTTTTCCTTTCAATCTGTACAATTAAATTTTAGCATTCTAGTAACATCTTTTGGCCATGCATGAGTCAGACTTTATGTGGTCAAAATTTCAATTTGTTTCATTTAACTGGGTGCTGAACAACTGAAACTGTTCTACAGAAATGTGAAATAATGCCCCACTGATACCATGACACAATACGTAGCGTTACTGGATGTGTAGTAGAGCTAAAGAAATAGAAATATGCTGTAACACTCTTTAGAATACCAAATTTCAGTGGTCATTTTACATCAGTATTCAATGCCATACCTATATGTTCTGGGCTGAAACTCCACGTCAGCTGTTCTATAACTATGAAAAAAAATTTCTCACAGAAGGCGATTCTGCTAAAAATTCTCCAAGAAACACAAAACCCTGAAGAAAAGGTGTTGCGATTTGCTCCTTTGATTTTATGCAACAGTAGTACCATTCTGATTATCTAAAATACAACCAACATAAGCCTCTTGTCATGCTTGGGAGTTGGTTTGAGTTTTTTGGTCATGCTTGAGAGTTATTTATTTAATTAAAAAAATTCTGAACACCATTGTGCCAAAATACCAAACACAGGAGAAGGGTATAACTCTTGAAAAACTGAGTTTAGCAATGATAGTTGATGTATTTTACTAATATAAAATATAATCCAATGAAAAATGCATGAGTTAAGTAAGAACAGGAAACAAAGGCCAAAGAAGCTTCTGCTGAGTATGTGTTGAGGGTTTATTATTACTATTTTTGGCTAATTAAGCCATTAAGGGTGTTCTGGTCATTTAGAAAGCTGTGTTTTCCACATGCCTGCCCCAAGGCAGTACTCATTTCATGATTTGTGTAAGAGTTAACAAAATTGTAAAACTGTAATGTGTTCTGTTTTCTGAAAAGCTGAATGCTTCTTTAGCTTTTGGAAGCAAAAAGGTGAATGCATGAAGCAAAAGGCTTATTTTTAGAGATTTTTCAGGGGCTTGGCAAAGTGTGAGTCTACTGTTTAATTTTTCACCTAATTTAGGATATTAGTGTAATCCATGGTGATAAAAATTGATTCTGCAACACTCTCATTTGTAAGATGATTTAAGCTAACATGTTTTACCGTGTACTGAAATGTACTGAAAGGATTCACAATTGACATTATTAGAAGATCTTATCTGAGGGCACAGTAATGAGCAGCTGAAGAATATTAACATTATAACGTTCTACATCTAATTCGTAAATTAACATGACTATAGTCCTAGAATTTTCACTATTTCCACAACTGTAGCTCATTTAGAGAAACATCTTCCTGCCTTCATTTTCAAAGTTGTTCTTGCTCTCTGTTGTATGATCTCTGATGTTCTTTTTCAGATAATTTACTTAATCTTCATTTCTTTCATCAGACAGTAGTATTTGTGAGAAGACAAAAAATCCATTTAATTGAACAATAAATTTAATTTACTTTTACGGATAGACAAGTGCTAAAAGTGTCTGTATGAATATGAGGATTTTGAACAGAAATCTCTCCTATGACATCAGAATGCATACTGTGGAGAAATAGTTGAGGGCTCAGGGTTTCTTGAGTTCTCCCTTCTACTGGTGGAAAGTAATTTCTTAACAGAATATATTCTCTTTTATTCTTTTTGATGTTAGGAATGGTAGTCGGTTATATATTTGTTACAGCTATGTAATCTTTAGTCATCAGATTTATTTTATTTGTAATCTGCAATTTTTTTTTAAATTATTCTCAGCAAATGTGCTAAAACCATTAGGTTTTGTTTGTTTTCATATTCTGAAGCTAAATAAGGTGTTCTTCAGGAACAAAACAAAACAAAAAGAAAGTAAATCAGTTTTGGAATTAAATTTTTGGGGTGTAACGCATAACTGCTAGTGGAATTTCCAAAGACATGTTTAATGGAATTCATATTTTCCCACAGCTTTTAAGGCCTCTTTTCAGGCACTGTATGTTCTGAGAGAAAAAAAACAAACCCTCAGCCTGGTTGAAATCATTGGGTATTCTTCTGCTGGTACTCTTCACGTAGCATAATAAAGCAGTGTGACTTCTTTTTTTATAGGATATTGTGGATACCAAAAATTACATGGCTTCAAAAAGCAATCTCTATAAATTAATTATATAAAGATTCATTGAAAGATATTAAATGGAAAGACAAAATCTTACATTCATACAGACCATAAGCTGCAAATTGTGCAATTTTTTTGCAAAGCATCACTGCATACTTGCCATGTTGCTGTCCTCCTCTCCTAAGGTGTCCTCTCTTAGCCCCTACCTTGAAGAGAATAGGCTAGGCTGTGGTTGGGCTGCCTGTTCTTATGACACCAGGATTTTACTTGTATAAGTGTTCTGTTATAAGAGGCTGCGTGTGTATCTGCCCCAGGTGCTAGTCCTAGTTTCAGGGGTCAGCACTTTATAACAGACATACCACCTTGACATTTCTGGTCCCACATCTGAAGATATGATATCTCAGATCCCTCCTTCATATTTCTCTGCCTGGAAATCTCCATTCTGACATTCCACTTAGAGCTTTGATCAGTGACCTGCACCAGCCATCCTAGCCCCACTAGGAAAACAGGATTGCCATCTAAAAGAAGAGAATAAATTATTAATGTATGTTGTTCCATCAGGAGTTTGTTTTTTAAACATAGGCAAAGAAGAATCAGCATGTGGGTGGTTGAAGTTTTGTTGTTGGTGGTTTTGTTTGGTTGTTTTTTTGTCCACAGTTGGCCTTGTTGATCTCAGAGGTCCTTTCGAACCATGATGTTTCTGTGATTCTGTGATGTTTTAGCTCCAGATACCTCCTTACGCAAACGTGTGAATCTAATTAAAGGCCATTCAGTATATTTTTACAATAGTAGTATCAGTTCAATTGCCACACTTTCTGATCCATGACAGAGCTGTATGCCACAGGAGCAGATGCATTATTTTGATAAAGAATAAAAAGGGACGTCACTCTGTTCTTAATATAAATGAAAATTTTCCATAGATTAAGAAGCAAGCATATCAGTTTATATGACTTAGATGGTTGAGGAAGCCTTAATTTTCAATCTATGTTTGTATTGTTATTTTCTCTCTCTTGTTTCTCTTCCACAATGATTAATTTTTAAACAACCTAACAAAGTCAACACGATAACTGAACAAAACCACTACCATGTACTCTTACTAATGCCAACGTGATTTACAAATTCATTTCATGTTTGGGCGTAGTGTTGAAAACATTTTACTGTTGAAATAATGGCTTTATTTCACACAATTTGTTATTTAAAATCAATACGAAACTTCTTTCAAAGCAGTTCCTGCTCAGGAACAAAGGAGTACACTGTATTGTGAGGTTTATAACATCTCTTGTGTATTTACATACTGTGCACAAAAGAAAAGGCATAAACAAGTTTTCATTCTGTTGGCCCAAGATACAAAAAAGATGTTAAGTATATTTTTTATGATTATTTATATTCCTAGTGACAGCTGCCCACGCTTTGTGTTAGCAGTCACTATCGTACTTAGCTTTATAGTCTCTTTATTTTGGCTTTGTACTACTGTTTTTGACATCAATAAGCAATGTAGAAGAACAAAGCAAATGGCAAATTTCTATTTTTATAAGCATGGATTAAATAAATGTGAATTTAAATCAGTCTGAACAAGACTGCTACATGTCTGACTCTGCTAGACATTAGATAATAAAGAGTATTTTTCAAGATGACAGATGTTAGTTATTTTGTGCCTTTATCATCCAAGTTATAAACTGGAAGTGGTATACTAATGACATGGTTTTTTCTCCATTTTTTATTTAATTTGTGAGAAGTTATTTGAAGTGAGAAAAGTGTGTAGGAGCCTTTTTTGAAATGAAAGTTGTGGGTTGTTTTTCTGTTTAAAAAATCTAGGAGTAACAACTGACAGTCCAAAACTAATTAAAGTGATTTAGTAAAGAAATTAGATTAAATCTGTCCTGGATCATTTAACTGCAGTTCATCCATTGTGATACCTTTTAGTAGGGTTGTTACCAAATGAATGCAGTAAAAAAACAGAAAAGCAATTACATTTTGCAATCTGAAATCCATCAGAACTGAGGCTGAGAGAAAATTTCTGAGGTGTGACTCAGGATAAAATACGGTTCAGAGGAAAAATCAGACAGCACTAAAATGCAGTGTCCCTTTTTTAATAATTAGATACCACAAGTTAAAAGGACAGGTGTTCCTTATCCTGGGATATGTTCTTTTGCTTTTATCTCCCTTTCAGGGTGTTTTGAGATTGTTTCTTTCAGAAAAATAATAATCACTGCTGCTGCTCTAAACTGCATCTCAGCTATGCTGGATGATAATTAATTTTAACCTTGTTTTTTTCCTCTCATGCTCATTTTTTTCTGTGATTTGAAAAAGAAATAATTCTTAGATGATTATTTATAGCCAAGCAGTACTAGTAAGGCAGATGGGGAACATGTATTGAAAAGTAGCAGCGAATGTGGCTTCAGTATTGTTCTATTAATTGCTTTCCGGTTTTCTTTATCATGTGCTAGAGAACCGTATTATCATATGGTGTGAGTGGCAGAGCTGTGTTATTGCTGTAAGGTTGTTTTACAATTGCAGTTGCTCATCAGACTGGGAAGAATGTCTATAAAATTAATACTATAGTAGTGCAAGTAGTTCTCAAATTGAAACTTAGCCCTTACCAATTATTTTAAATAAAATTTCCCATCCTAAAGTACCATGTCATAATAAAAAGTGTTTATTAGTAACTGTCTTTCGTCACATAAGAGCAGATCTTGGGAGAGGCTTTACTTCACATAGTTCAGACCCATAGTCTCTAGAGGCAAAGAGTAGGACCTTTCAGAGTTTGCTGCCAAATGCTTTTGGATTTCTGCCTTTCAGAGTTTGCTGCCAAATGCTTTTGGATGTAGCAAGTACTTTGTGAGCAATTCTTCAGGTCACAAATAGAAATACACCAGCTGGAAGTGCCTTTGGCTTTCCATTGTTGAGGCAGCAGACTTCTTAGCTCTGATAGTTTGAGATCTCTGCAATCACATAATCCGAATTATTGTCTTGCCTCATGCATTCCTGTTTGCCTTAGTATGGTTTTGATTTTAGCCGCTGCTGAAAGACTATTAAAGCTAAATCTGAAATCAATATCAGACTTGAGGTAACGTATTAATCTTGAAATCTTGGAGTTGATTAGAATATATGTTCTGAAGTCATGATGGATGGAGGGAAGATAAGGTAATTAGAAATGCTTACTTTAAAAGGGAAGGTGTTAATTTTTATTTTTTTTATTTTTCTGATACTGAATCAAATCAAAGGTTCAGTAGTTTAACAAAAATGTAATAAAAAGTTAGTATTTGTCCCTCAGGTGTGTTCACCTCTCCAGTCTGAGAAATCACTTTTATTTTAGCTCACTGTATTAAATCTAACTGATTTCACAGCTGCATGTGTAACAGTGAAGTGATATTTCCATGGAATATATGGGTGGATTTATTTAATCTTTAAAGAAATAAATAACTAACATAATAATGGGATTTGTTTACTGGGTTGTCTATGATTTTATTAAAAAGAGAAGAAACAGCCTAACTGTCACAGCAACATCAGGAGCTTCGTTTTGAAATGGCCTTTACAAGTTTGCTGGGAGAACAGCTGTTAGACAAATATGAAACCTCTAATTGAGATGTAATAAATAGCTTAAAATTATCATTTATGGCTTGCCAATGATGATTAATGAATTAGTAGACATGCAAATATCAACCAAAATATAAAGTTACTTGTCCTGAGAGTTTGTATTTTGTTTGTTCAAAGCATTGATCCAAATCAGAAAGGGAGAGAAAAGAACACTCTTACTAAGTCCAGGCTCTGTGGTTTTCAATTGCTTCAAGCAGACAATTACAGCATTCACCTGTAACCAGAAATTAGTTCTCCAAGACCCTGAATTGTTGTGGATTCTTGATACAGTATCCTAAAACTGATCTCTTCATCTGAGCTGAAGTTCCACAGGGTAGGTTTGTACAACATGATTTGTACTTCACTTTGCTGTGATCTAAACAGTTCACTTAAGTGCTTCCCTTCACCCCCAATTCCGTCATTCAGTCTTGAGAGAGAGATTGCATATCTACCTTTTATACCCATGAGATAAAAAAATTTCTCTTCTGGGCTGGGTTTTTTCCCCATATCTTAATCACTTTTCTTTCTCTGGATCACATCTACAAAAAGCTTCTGGACTCAGAACTCCTTCCAATGATTATAATGTCATTTTTCTTTCATTGTTTTCTACATTTTAAGATTGTCTTTGAAGATGTCCCAGAGGATGCAAATGCATTAGGTTGATAAAAACTCCTTGAGGATATCCTTGAGAAGGTGCTCTTCAGAAAGTTTTCCTAGTGAAATAACAATTTAGAATTACTAAAACATTTCTGTCTAAATATGGAAACTTAATATGCTGTATACAAAATTGTATTATTTCATTCTGTCTTTAGTGCTGGCTTTCATCAGATGTCCTGGTTTGAGCCAGGATGAAGCCAATTTTTTCTTTTTACTGATTTTTTTTTTTCCTTCAGCAAGCTTTCTTGTAACTAGCAGCAGTGTGTTCTGCTAGGCTGATAAGACAGTGGAATGTTTTTCTAACTACTGAGGCTTCAAGGCTGCACCTGCACTCTGCTGGCTCAGACACTATGGGGAGATCTGTGACCCCCCCAGTAGGAGACTGAGTTAGATGGACAGCAAAATTGGCCAAAGATATTCCATTCCATATATCTACGTAAGCTCAGAGGAAGGTCAGACATCACAGAAGACAACTTCCTTCCTTCCTTCTTCTCCCCTTCTCTTCCGTCCATGGCCGGCGTCCAGGGAGGACTCTGTTCATCCATCACCGTCAACCCTTAGGCTCGAGATCTCCTGACCCCCATAACTCTCTGCTCTTTCTCCAGCGGCAGCTCCGGGATTCCTCGGGACTCTTCCCAGTTCAGGGAAGTGCTGTGGGAGTTGCTGGGATGGGGGGAGACAAGAGGCTTTTGCCTACACCTGAATACATCTGTATATAATTGTATATATTTTTTTGTATGATCCATTAGTGTTTTAATTAAAGCTGTGTAGTTTAGTTTTCAATCCAGCCAAGTCTCTCTCTTTTTCTCTCTCTCCTTCCCTACCTGGGTGGGAGGGGGAGGGGATCGAGAGCATTGTTGTCGGACCTGAGTCAAACGGTGACAGATGTGTTTTTCATATCTAAACTTCTTGCCTCAAAATTTCCATTTTAAGATAAGTGTGAGAAAAGGTAGACAACTTCAGATACCATCTCATGTCCTGGTCATTGGAAAGAGCATATAAAAATGTGTAGTATGACAAAGTAATAGACAACGCAGAATATATAAATTATTACAAAAAAAAAAACCAACTACTGTTTGCACAGTGTGTTTCATCAATATTTTAAAGTGTTTCTAAGGAAATGGGTTCTGCAGCTGTGAAAAAAAATCAGGAGATTGATTTTTTTCTTCTAATTTTTATTTGAAACATTAAAAAGAAAATGTGATCGTGACTGTGACCTAGTATTTTGTGATGACTGCCACTTTAAATTCAACATAGGTTTTCTAATCTTGAGCTAGCTGATTCTTCAGTTTCACAGAAATTAATCAGTGTCCAGACTCTGTAGTCAATAATCTGGAAATGCCTCAATGATCTGGAGTGTCCTGAAGTGTAGGATTTCCTTCCCCAGAGCCGTAGGTCAGGGCATCTGAAGATTTCTAAATCCTAAGTAAGGAAGTGGACATTGATGAAAGAAAGATACTTTGAAAATCTATGAGAGAATGCAAAACATTATTTAAAAGTAGATAATTAATGGGAAATAAGATATCATGACATGAATTCCCTAGCTCAAAAATTGCTAAAAATAAATTATTTAATATTAATTAAATTTACTTCTTTTTAAGATAGATCAATAGCACTAATGTGGTGAATCCTACATGTGATACATGATTTATTTATTTTTTTTAATTTAGTGATCTTTTTCCATTACACTTGTTTAGACTTTTGTCCCTCAAAAAACAATAGTAACAAAAATAAGGAACAAAAGTATTTTTAAAGAAGTTCAACAGCACAATGCAGGATGCTTGGATGTGGTTTCTCAGAACTTTTGTCATTTCTCTACATCCTCTGGGCACAGTAGTGAAAAGCTATGCAGTGCATTGAGTCCTACAGCACTGGAATAACTGACACAGGCTTCAGATCAGTTCTGCTTGATTGAGTGCAGCAGCACCAAATCTTGAGATGAAAAGAAGAGCTGCTTCCTTAGAGACATAAATGTGAGTAGGAATCAACCTAATCTGGAAGAGATTTAATCAAAACTTTTCTGTTAAATATGTCATTTGCATTTCACTTCTTACTGAAGCTTTAAAAAAACTTGAGATCTTTTGCTGTGCTTTGTACAGTGCAGTCTCCAAGATGATCTACCTGCGGGTGTGAGTAGGCAGAATAGGTCATCATAGCATGAGAACAAAGGGGAGCTCAGTGGCTTACAAAATGCAAGTCCCTTTTACTTCCATGTTAGCCTCCTGCTTTTGTCTCTAGAACAGAGCAGCTTCCAGTAGGACAAGTGCTGTTAACTTCTGAACTGAGCAAAAAATAGCATACTGAAACATGAATATTTTAAGGGCTTGATGTCTTATTACACTGAGAAACTCTCTAATATTGACATGTTTTATCCTTTTATTGCCACATAAACTTAATACATCTTCTTGTTCTTATTCTTTACATCAGAGAGCATTAAACAATTTTTTAGTAGTTCCTGCATTTGTTCCATAATCAAGAAAAGTATACTTGGGATCTTACATACCTTTTTAAAATTCCCTTTTGTGTTATGTTAAGATACAAGGATTACTTTAGTCCATGACAAATGTTGCTGTATTTGTTTCATTGCCAGGAAAATAAGAGAATTTTCCTACTGGGATCCTTTGCAGAAACACTCATGTATACAACAAAGTGCTTCTTAAAAGTTGGCAAACACTGGGAAATAATTTCTCATCTGCTTTCCAGCATTTCACTTACTGTATTTTCCAAACTGTATTCTGGTGTAGTTTGGCCACCTGGACTTGAGTTATTACCAAACAGTAGTTTTGCTTATCTTGAAACTAATGTATTTGAATTCTGAAGTAAAGCTAGGGAGAAAAGGAAATTTTTGTCTACATGTAGTCTTCTATAAGATAAAGTTATCTCTGTCTTTCCATTGGCCACCTTGATATTAATTTAACCATGTATGTTTACAAAGTAATGCTGTAAATCAAACTGACAGCCTGATTAAGTAGATCTACAAGCCGTTGTAAGAAGCCATTCCCCAGCTTTCTTGTAGGCCCTGGTCAGGTACTGAAAGGCTGCGATAAGTTCTCCATGGAGCCTTCTCTTCTCCAGGCTTAACAACCCCAACTCTCTCAGCCTGTCTTTGTAGGAGAGGTGCTCCAGCCCTCTGATCATCTTCATTGCCGTCCTCTGGACTCGCTTTCAGGAGCTCCAGTGCCTTCTTATGTTAGGGTCTCCAGAACTGCACACAGTACTCAAGGTGGGGTCTCACGAGTATAGAGTAGAGGGGGAGAACTGCCTCCCTGAACCTGCTGGCCGTGCTTCTTTTGATGCAGCCCAGGACACAGTTGGCTTTCTGGATTGCAAGTGCACATTGCTGGGCCATGTTGAGCTTCTCATCAACCAACACCCCCAAGTCCCTTTCCTCAGGGCTGTTATCAGTACATTCTTCAACCAATCTGTATTTGTGCTTGAGATTGTCCTGACCCTTGTGCAGGACCTTGCACTTGGCCCTGTTGAACTTCATGAGGTTGGTGTGGGCCCACATCTCAAGCTTGTCAAGGTCCCTCTGGATGGCCTCCATTCCCTCCAGTGTGTTGTCCATACCTCACAGCTTGGTGTCATCAACAAACTTGCTGAGGGTGGATTCGATCCCACCTTCCAGATCACTGATAAAGATGTTAAATGGCACCGGTCTCAGTACTGACTGCTGAAGAGTGCCACTCATCACAGGTCTCTATTTGGATATCACGCCATTGATCACTGCTGAGTGCAACCATCCAATTCCTTATCCACCACGTGGTCCATCCATTGAATCCGTATCTTTCCAATTTAGAGACCAGGATGTCATGCAGGACAGTGCTCAATGTTTTTTACAACTCCAGGTAGATTATGTCAGTTGTCCTCCCTTTGTCCGCCAATGCTGTGACCCCATCACCTCCACCAACCACTTCCAAGTTTCCCATTTGCTTTAGCAGAGCCTTTGGGAGGATCTGTTCCATGCTCTTGCTGGGCACAGAGGTGATACTGACTGGCCTGTAGTTACCCTCGTCTTCCTTTTTTCCATTTTTTAAAATGGGAGTTATGTTCACCCATGTCCCATTAGTGAGAACTCCACTGGACTGCCACAACTTCTAAAATATTATGGAAAGCAGCTTTGCAAATTCTCCTGCTATTTGTTTTAGGAGCTGCTGATGGATCTTGTCATGTCCATGGACTAGTGCACTTTCAGGTTCTTTACATGGTCTCAAACTTCCTCTTCTACAGTGGGGAGATCTTCTTCCGCCCAGTCCCAGTATTTGCCTTCTGGAACTTGGGTGGTGTAGCCAGAGCCTTAGCTGGTGAAGACCTGAGACAAAGTTAATGAGTACCTCAACCTTCTCCATTATCCCACATGACCAGATCTCCTGATTCCTTCTGGAGAGGGCCCACATTTTCCACAGTCTTCCATCTGTCCATTTATTCTGACTGTGAAAATAAATAAATAAATAAATAAATAAATAAAAATCAGCATACCAAACTCAATATAATTTAACAACTTTTCTGGAGAAACACTGAATAATGTATTGACCGTAGATTATCATGTATCAAAATAGAAGCATAAAAACCAGAATGTGAGTATACTCCTATAAATACGATTTAGAGATCTTGCAAAGTCTAAAGAGGCAGACTGAATTTAATTTCAAAACAGTAATGTTAAAAGGTTCAATCAGTATTTCTACATTATTGCTAGAAAGATGTGAATTGATCATTTGTTGATTAGCCAATTGACACCATACCAAATTAACTTCTCTGTTTTATGCAGAAGTTTTGAAAAGATTAGGAGAGCATTCATAAATAGCTGAAATGAACAATACTGTATTATCAACATTTTAGTAGGAAGATAAAGAAACTTTTTTGTTTAACAGGAGCACAATAGTCGTACCACTGAAATACTGTTTTCTCTTTTTTCTTTCCAAATTTATGCAGGAGGAACTTCCTTTTACAGTGAAGGTGCTGATAACCAGAAAATTAGAAGTTTCAGGATCTACCTTTGCAACCTAAACCTATGAAAACAAGCTCAGATTAAAATACAGATTAGATTTACACAGTTCTGTAAATGAAACATCTATATGTCTAAGTAAAAATAGTAAAGTGTACTTCTAGTAAAGCAATAAACACTTGGTGCCTGCACAATGTAGCAATACAGAAACTCTTTAATTTAGATGAGCACATTAGATTTGATGCACTTACAACTACAGTTTGCATTTCACATATAATATTGATATCTATTATCTGGTGCCAGGCATATGACAAATTAGTTTGCACTGTTATTCAGATGGAAAATTCCTCTTCAACTGAATAAATATGACATACACTGAAAAAGTCTGAGTATTTGTCCAAATTGAACTTTTATAGCAAATTACTCAGCAACTAGTTCTCTGATCCTTTGGGACAGGAATGTTTATGTGTTCCATCACCATTGCAGACAATAAAACTAAATTTACCTGGCAGAAGCAAAATTGTGTTGACTGAAAATACATTGATATGTCATAATGCAAACATACGGCCTTACAATTTTGATAAACCTAAAATTTTCAAATATACAAATAAAATATGTACACACTTATCTGAGATTCTCTAAAACAACAGAAAATGAAGCTACTGGGTTGCATTCATTTGTGTCACGAGTTCTCATTACAAGTAATGTATGATCTCTAGTACATGAACGTTACTGTAACAATATTCCAATGTATTCCAACAGCTGCCTTTTTCCCCCCTTGAAAACCAGTACTTTATTTCATTCAGTCCTTTTATCAGTTCATTAGGCTTGAATAAAAAATGTGAAAGCTAATGTTCAAGTAAGTCTTCTGTGATACTTTACAGAATAAATATATTAATGAGCAATCCTCAAAAATTTTTTCAAGCCCTCGCTTCATTAAAATTTGCCATAATGTGTCACAGTGACCTTAAAAGCAAGCAAGTTTTCAGCATCAAATACAGTAGTGCATTATGACAACTCCAGTATAAATTATGGTTGATATTCAAAGTCTATCACAGACTTTTTCCTGTAATTGGGAGAGACTGAAAAATATAAATGAAGATAGAAAGGACCTTCATCTCTTTATTTTCTTTTTTTTCCTTAAATAGATAAAACTGGTGTTTTTTCCAGAAAATCTTATTTCATGTCAAATATATTGAGCTGGAAGAAAATATTAGGTAATAGCTTCCCAATTTCCTCTTTGTCATATTCAGGAAAAAAATTAAGCACTTAGACATCATTCTGAATGCAGGTGGTAAAATACATCTGATTAGGTGCTAGTATAAATTAGGAACAGTCTCTTGACTTCAAAATCCAGCACATTTAGGAGTACACTGATAAATTTTTGAGATTAAACTAATAAAACAGAGAAAAATAAATGACTATTTAACGACTATTTAATGACTATTTATTGATTAAGGGAGTGGAACATCTCCTTTATGAGGAAAGGCTGAGGGAGCTGGGTGTCTTGAGCTTGGAGAAAAGGAGACTGAGGGGTGACCTCATCAATGTTTACAAATATGTA